>NC_133658.1:871430468-871763655 GCF_037893015.1 Macrotis lagotis | reverse complement strand
ATCAGAGTTGGAAGGATTCTTAGAATACAGAATGGCAGGACTGGAAGGGATCTTAGAACACTGATGATAAAGCTCAAGAGGCCTCAATTTCCTTTCTGTACAATGAGGGGTTTTATGTTGGGGTTTTTTTAATGAGTTGGCTATCTCCTTTTCTAGCTCTTGGTCCTCTGAATATTAACACAAAACATAATAGTTTCAGAATTGTGAGAACCCTAAAGATCCTCCTTTCCAATTGTCCAGTGTTATAAATGAGAAACAAGAGGTCCAGACAAGAAGGTAGTGCTAAAGGTCACACAGATATAGTGACTGATTCGGAACTAGATCCCAGGTGTTCTAACTCCCAGTGCTTCACTTTTCTCCCTTCCTTGTGACAACAGAGGAGCAAAAGTGACAAGCATACCTCTGAGGCTCTTAGATATGTGACCAGGAACAGTGACTTCTCTAAAAAGGGGGGAACATTATGCTTTCACTTCAATCCCACAGGACTGGTATAAAGACACTGCTCTGCAAACTTTAAAATGCATTAGAAATATGAGTAATTACTGTTTCCTCCCCTTGATTTCCCCTATGTCCTTACAGGGCATGGATATTCTCTAGATTAAATTCCTGGAACCAGGTCCCACTGAGAAAAGCCCCAGAGCAGACCAGGGTATCTTTTGCTCAATTCTTGAGCAAACAAGAATTGAATAAGAACCTACTGTCATTTGATCCTCATAATCCTGGGAGGTACATGCTATTATTATCACTATTTTAAAGTTGAGGAAACTGAGACAAACAGGTTTCAATGACTTGTTCAGGGTTACACATCTAATAAATGTCTGAGGTGGAATTTGAACTTGGGTCTTTCTGATTCCAGTATCAGTACTCTGTCCACTATGTTACCTAGCTGCTTCATAAGATCCTGGGGTTTTGAGTTGAATGACTGTCATTTTGCAAATTTAAAAAATGAAGCTCAGAGACTTTAGTTTTCTTTATATCCACAAAGACAGTAACTAGCAGACTTGGGATTCAAACTCTGGCCTTCTGATTCCATCCATAATCACAATGCTCCCTCCAATATGCCATACTATCTCTGGTACTGAGCCACTGGGTACAGTCCCCCAGTCTCAGATCATTGCTATAGTCACCTCTTTCTATCTTTGCTGAACTTAACAAGTCTCATTGACCAGGGCCCTGAGAATAATGGAAGACTTGCCAAGAACACATTGATCAATGGTGGTCATTAAAGGGAGTCTGTCCTCAATTGGTCAAAGAGATAAGGTCCTGTCCAAGAGTTAAATCCCATCCCCCCACCCCCGTTCCAGACCTTTGGATGAGAGTTCAAATCTGCCCACAGCTATTAAAGCAGATACACTAAGAAAAGGAACTCGTGGTGGCTCTGAAATGCTCTCCTGGGAATCGTCCAACAAGTATTTATGAAGCGTCTACTGTGTGCATGTCATTGGGCTAGGTGTAAACATATATGAAACAATAGAGATTGAAGGTTTCAACCCCCTGAGCCAGAGGGTCACAAAATCATACAATCTCAGGGTTCAAAGGGTCCTCAAAGAACATCCAATGCAAACCACATCTGCACCCCCCAAATCCCTTCTGCAAAATTCTGAACAAATTGTCATTTAGCCTTTATCTCAGTAATGGGAAACTTTTAGCACTGTAAGGAAGCTTAGAGGCCAACACTATTCAAAAATGAGAAAACTGAGGCTGAGAAAGATTTAAGTAATACAATCACCCAGCTAGGATTTGAGTTAGGATTTCAACTCAGATATTCTGACTCCAAATTCATGCTTCACCCAAAGGATCTACCCTAAACTCTGGATTCCTTGCCCATTTTCAGAGAAAAGTCTAGTTTTCTCCAGATCCCCCAAGTTTAGGTCTTGCCAACACCTCTTCTCCCTCAGATGTAGGAAGTGAATAAATTCTTAGGGGATATGTGAAAGGAACTGGACTTTAACCTTCCTGAAGAAGAGAAGGCTAGGAACAGAAGGGGAGGAGTTATGATTTATTTAATAACTTCTTGATCTGGAAGAAAATTATTTAAATGATGGAGACTCAGAGTCCTCCATCTTCAAGGACAAAGTAAGTAGAGATTATAAAAACCAGGATTTAGATCAGACAACAGAATCCGAGTTGAAAGGGACTCAGCAACTATTGAATTGAGGATATATCTGAACAACAATCCCCTCTACAAATTCCTTCAAAAGTGGTCAGCCTTCCTCTGGAGACTTTTAAGTGTTGGGGAATACACTTCTTTCTAAGGTAATGCATTCTACATTGACAAGCTCTGTTATGAAAAATTTCCTCATGCTGAACCGAAACCTGCCTCTTTTAAATTGCTCCTGGCTTGTTCTCTGAAGTCAGATGAAGCAAATTTCATCTTTTCCACATAACAGCCAGATGGGTGGATGGATGGATGATGGATAGATGGGTGGGTGGATGGATGGATGGATGGATAGATAGATAATGAATGGATGGATGGAAAAATTTATTAAGCACTTATTTTAGACTGAGTTCTGTACTAAATGTTGAAGATACAAATATAAAAGCAAAGACAGTTTGCCCTTAAGGAGTTTACATGTTAACCAGAGACACATAGAGGGTTATTAGCTAGGGAGAAGCATTGTAGTCAGAAATTTACAGCAATGGTGGGAAGGCCATAGGGGGTGGATTGACATGAAATATATCTTTCCAAAGGTGGTGTTTCTTCAGGTTAAATAACATCAATTCCAACAACACATCATCTAATAGCCTGAACCATACTGCAACAGCCTCCTAACTTGTCTCTCTAAATTATATCTCTTTTCTCTAATCCATTCTCCAGTTTGCTGCCAAGATAATTGTCCTAAAACTAATAACTGACCAAGTTATGTCTTCCATTCAATAAACTCCAATGGTTCCCTATTACCTCTAGGATCAAATACAATCTCCTGTGTTTGACATCCAGAACTCATCATAATCTGGTTCCACCAGAGCACTTGGACCCACTTTTCTTGCTTTATCTTCTTGGGTCTAGCCAAAATGACTTTCTAGATGTCCTTTTCAACATTTTTTTCTTTCTTTGTTATGCCTCTGCACTGGCAGTCTCCCTCTACTTTCTCCTCCCCTATTCCTCTTAGGCTCCCCAGCTGCCTTTAAAACCCAGCTCAGTCATAATCATTTTTTTAAAAGGGTGTTTTTTTAGGTTTTTTTTTTTTTGCAAGGCAATGGCGTTAAGTGGCTTGCCCGAGGCCACACAGCTAGGTAATTATTAAGTGTCTGAGACCGGATTTGAATCCAGGTACTCCTGACTCCAGGGTCAGTGATCTATCCACTGCGTCACCAAGCTGCCTCTCAGTCATAACCTTCATGAGACCTTTCCAGATCAGCTGCTAGTGCCCCCCCCAAGTTCCCTTGTGTTCATTTTGTATCTATTTTTAGGCATACATCTCTTTTCCCCTCTCTCCTCCATCTTTTCCTACTCCCCCTTTTTTCTTGCTCCCTTTTCCTCCCTTTCTATCTCTCCCTACTCCCTCTCTCTTTCCCTCTTGATCTCCTTCCCCACCTTTTTCTCTCCTCTTTTCATTCCCTCCCCCTCTCTCCCTCCTTCCCCCTCTATTTCATTCTCTCTCTCCCTTTCCCTCTCTCTTTTCCTTCTCTCCCTCGTTCTCCCTCTTATCTTCTCTCTCTCTCTCTCTCTCTCTCTCTCTCTCTCTCTCTCTCTCTCTCTCTCTTTCTCTCTCTCTCTCTGTCTCTCTCTCTCTGTCTCTCTGTCTGTTTCTGTCTCTCTCCCTCTCTGTCTCTCTCTGTCTCTGTCTGTCTGTCTGCCTCTCTCTCTCTCTCTCTCCCTCTTCCTGCCTTTTTCTCTTTCCTCTCTTCTTCTCTCCCTCCCTTTCTCCCCTCTTGTCTTTTTCTCTTAAAGTTATGGCCTCTAATTTGCACATGTGTATCCCCAGAGCCTGGTTCATATAATCCCTCCTTGATGCCCTTCTCTGATTGCCTCCCATTTTGTCAGTGTTTTTCCTAAAAGGTGAGACCCAGGATCACACACAAAATGCCACTTGTATTCTGCCCAGGGTAAGGGATCCCAGTTGCCCATCATTCTCCGCTTTTTGGACGCTATGTCCCTTAATGCAGCATTCCCAGAATGAATTTCTAGAAGGAGAAGCTGAAACATTTTTGGCAGCTCCCAGAGGAAAGGCTGAGGGATGTACTTGCTAGTTTAGATTCCAAGCCCTCCCCCCACCCACCCCAGCCAGAGATAGTTGGGAAAGCAAACCCAACCTGCAGAGCTGGGGAGTTGGGGAGGGGGGGAAGACAGGGGAATGGATTAGATGATTTCAGGAGCTCCCTGGTAGTTGCAGATCTTCTGATGTTTGAAAGCAAAAACATCAAAGCGGCTTCTCTGCAGCCCCAGTGGAGCAGCAGGCCATGTTTGACAGCTTCTCTAAAGATAATCAGGTCTCTCTTTCTGTTCTTCTCCCAGGGCCGGTACCAGTTAATCTACATCCTCTAGCCTTAGATGTGATTCCCTCCACCAGCCCTTTGAAGTGTGATTTCGGGTAGGAGCAGCAACTTTCTAATCAGAAGACAACAAACATTTCCTTTCTCCTCCTTCCCCCCTTCTCTAGCCCCATGGAATGAGATGACCAAGAATCCTTAATTACAATATTTTCTCTTCCAGACAGACAGCAATATTGGAGGAAAACTTGGAGGAAGGGAGGGACTAACCTTATCCCCACCCATATCTTCTTCTTATGATTGGAATTTAGGTTGCATGTATATCCAGGGGAGCCCTGAGCAAAAACAACAGACTGGGGAAGTCAGGAACCAAGTTGACTGGCTATCTCATGAGCCACCAGTTAGAGTAGCTCCTTTCATGCTCTCACTAATTCATCAAATCTCAGAGCCTGGTACTCACTGATCTCATTTCTCTCCCCATTCCAATTCTTTTTTTTTAACCCCCACAGACTTTTATTGAGTGTCTTGGGCTTGGAATCTCAACTAGCAAGTACATCCCTCAGCCTTCCTCTGGGAGCTGCCAAAAATGTTTCAGCTTCTCCTTCTAGAAATTCATTCTGGGAATGCTGCATTAAGGGACATAGAAGACTAGAAGAACAATGAGAAATAATCCTCAGTCATGGGTGGGGAAGAGGGAAAGAAAGCCTCATTCCTTGGGAGGCACCGAAAAAGAACTAGGCTCCAGAACTAGTAATACAAAAAATAAAATGCTGGTGGCTGAACCTTAGGGTAGGATAAAGTACAGACCGCTCCCCCCCCATCCCTGCTTCTTGAAGCACAGTCCTGTTTGAGAGTTTACTTCAAAAATATGGAACACTTCACGAATTTGGGTGTCATCCTTGCGCAGGGGCCGTGCTAATCTCTGTATCGTTCCCATTTTAGTATATGTGCTGCCGAAGCGAGCACCCCATGCCAACTCTTTCTCTAGGTGTATCAGGACCAATGATGTCCTTGAAGACTGACCCAAAGGTGACACCTAGTGCCTGCCATGAGTCTCTACACTCGTTTCCTGACTCTTCTAGGCACCCTGCCATCCTTCAAAGTTTTGCAAAAGGTCCCCATCCCAGACTTGTATCCCCTTATATTTTTAGGATTATAGAACAGGATTCCCCCCCCCCTTTATGGGTTGAATGCTGTCATGTGACCGATCATATCTAAACTAAGCTGGTGATGTCATCCCACCAGCACAGTGATGAAAAGTTCCAGATGTCTTTCTGTGGACCAGTGCTCTCCCATTGGCTCTGCTTGTGGGGGGAAAGGTCAGAGATCAAATAAGGCACAGAAGGATGCTGAGGATTTCAATAGAAAGGCACTGTACGGTATAAGCCCAGGATATGGCTGCATCGATTCAACAGCCATCTCTAGCACAGAGATTCTTAACCTTTTCTGTGTTATGGATTCTTTTGGTAATCTGGTGAAGTCTTTTCAGGGGAAAAAAATGTATTTTAGTTCATAACTGAAAGAAATTCTAAATTTCAGTTAGAGGTTGATAAAAATAAAAATGGAATTTTTTTCTCATCCAAGTTCATGGACCATCTGAAATCTATCAACGAGGAGAGGATAGACCCCAGGTTAAGAACACTTGCTTTAGACTAGCATGTCTCTGGGAACCAAAACACAGAGGAAAGAGATGTCTTAGCAAACCAGCTTCCTCTTCCTGATGCACACTTTCCCTGAATCTCTTCTCTCCCCTTCATTCCACTCAACCTTCCTCTCCAGTCACAACTCCAAAACTCCCAACTCACTAAATGATACTCTTCAGGGTCCATAGACTAAAGACTTTGACCATCAACAAGGAATTAGACTGAGAACACAAATCTGTGATTTCTCATTTTTGAAAGTCACCATGGGGTGGCTAGGTGGCACAGTGGATAGAGCACAGACAGGCCCTGAAGTCAAGAGTACCTGAGTTCAAATCCGGCCTCAGACACTTAATCATTACCTAGCTGTGTGGCCTTGGGCAAGCCACTTAACCCTATCTGCCTTGCAAAAACCTAAAAAAAAAGTCACCAGAGGTTCTGAGAAGTTTAGTGACTTATCCATAGTCACATAGCCAGTATGTATCTAGGCTTCTCACACTCCAACATCAGTACCCTATCTACACTGTAGACATAATGGGTTGTGTTAGGAGTTATATAGAATAATTATAGTTATAGAATACTAGGCTTGTTGACTAAAGTTGAGAATCACCCAAAGGACTGTGGAGAGATGTATGATAGATATGAGTAAGCTGCAAAACATCAGTAATGAACAACTGAACAGGAAAAATAACATTGAATCATCCAAGAGGTGACTAGATAGAAAAGAGGGTGTACCAATCATGTGCCTAGACCTCATATAGTAGATATGTGAAGCCCAAGTACCCTTTCTCAGAAAACTATTTTCAAATGCATAAAATATATTTGAAAAGGAAACCAAAGGTTAGAAAATGGAGATGTACTCTGAGATACCACCTCACACCTCTCAGGATGGCCTATATGACTAGAAAGGATAATGATTAATGTTGGAAGGGATATGGGAAATCTGGAACACTGATAGATCCAACTTTTCTGGAGAGCAATTTGGAATTATACTCAAAGGGCAATAAAAATGTGTTTACCCTTTGAACCAATACTACTCCTGAAGAGATCTTGAAAAACAGTAAAAATTCCACATGTACAAAAATATTCATAGTAGCTCTCTTTGTAGTGGCAAAGAATTGGAAACTGAGGAGATGCTCATTGAGGAATGGCCAAACAAATTATGGTATATATATATATATATATATATATATATATATATATATATATATACATATGTATGTATATCTGGAACACTATTGTTCTATAAGATATCATGAGAGACAGGATTTCAGAAAAGCCTGGAAAGATTTGCATTAACTGATGCTGAGTGAAGTGAGCAGAACCAGAAGAATATTATACACCTTAAGAACAAAATGGGGAGATGATCAACCTTGATGGACTTGTTCTCTTCATCAGTGCAATCAGGAGGCAGTTGGGTGGCACAGCAAATAGAGCACCAGCCCCTCATGAGTTCAAATCCAGCTTCAGACACTTGATAATTTACTTGGCTGTGTGACTTTAGATGAGTCACTTAACCCCACAGCCTTGCAAAAACAAACAACAAAAAAAAGACTATATCAGATTGCCTTCTGTTGGGAGGGGAGGGAGAAAAAAAAATTACAAAATTCAAAACCTTGTAAAAAATGATTTATATTTATATAATAAATATATAAATATTATTTACAAGCCATATAAATAAAATAATTTCTATTTATATAAATATATATTTATATAATTTTTTAAAAAGAAAATGAAGATTTAATTTTTTCCATCCAAATTCATGGAACTCCAAAATTTGGGAATAGTTTAGAGCAATGGACAAGTAATAAAGCTCACAAACACCATACTCCTACAATAACAAGAATGCTAGGAAAATGTCCCTAGTATGCTGAGAGGGTTCCCTATGGAAGATTGGGGTGGGGAGAGGGGAGACAGATAAGAATTGCACAGAATGAGAAGGTTATGACCTCTGTATTGGAGGGAATGTGTACATTGATAAATCAGATGAGATAGTGGGGGGGGGGAGAAATATATATATATATATATATATATATATATATATATATATATATATATATATTATACTTGAAATAAGTCTTTATATAATTTACCATAGTGGACAGAGATCAAATCTTAATAATAATAATATTTACATAGAGCTTACTATCTGCCAGTTTCTATGTTTCATATATATATATATATAATATATTCTATATATCTATGTTTTATATATATTATATTATTAATATATTATACATACATATTAGTAGGGATATATATATATCCTTATCATCTCCTTTGATCCCTCATATAAACTCTAGGAAACTGGTGCCATAAATATCTACTTTTGCAGAAGAAGAAACTGAGTCAGACAGAGTTCAAGTGGTAGCCCAGAATCCCATAGCTAATAAGTACCTCAGAAGCTAGATTTGAACTCAGGTTTCCCTGTTTCCAGGTCTGAAAATCTTATCTCCTGCTCCACCTAGTGATCTTGAAATCATGGAGACCTAAGTCCAAGTCTCAGACTGACATATACAGGACTCTGGACAAGCCATTTAACTGAGAGGTTTCGTATGCAACTCTAAAATTAAAAAGTTGCTGAGCTTCATTGATGGGGGATGTTTCTTCACTTTTCCCTAAATTAATGAGATCACAGATTCTGATCTAAATATGTCTATATACTATATATATAATATACATGAGCGTATACATATTTTAAATGTATTTGTGCATATATATATATATATATATATATATATATATATATATTAGCCACACACAAACTGAGTTTCCATGGCTAAGGATTCCAGTGTCCAAGTTGATGGTGATGAGTTTTTCTGTGCTTAATCAAGCTAATCCTCAAAGAGTAGACATAATGGATCAATCATGCAGAAAGATTGAAGGAAAACTGAGCAGCTGGAACTTCAGTGGATAGAGTGCTGGATTGAGTTCAGATCCTGCCTCAAGCACTTCCAAGCTATATAACCTGGGTAAATCATTTAAACTCTTTTAACTCAGTTCCCCATCTGCAAAATGGACATAATAATGCCACCTACCTTCCAGGATTGTGGTGAGGATAAAATAAGATGATATTTGTGAAAGATTTTCTGAACTTTAAAGTGTTATATAAATGCCAGCTGTTGTTATTTTCGTGTTGTTGCTGTTATTAGTAGTAGTAGTAGCAGTAGTAGTATTACTGATGGATTACCAGTATTCTTATAATGATGATGAGAGATTCAGAGAAAATCTCCCCATCCTCCTCCCTAGCCCCAAAATTCACTGGGTGGGAGATTTCATAGGAAAACCTGGGCAAGAGTATTCCTGGAAAAAAAAGTATAATATCTGTTTAGTTGAAGGAAGCATCCGTGATGATGATGTTATAGACATATGGGAATATCACAACATGCATTCCATAATTTCAGGTGCCAGGGTTCCATCACTGTGAGATTTCCTTCAGATAGATAGATAGATAGATAGATAGATAGATAGATAGATAGATGATGGATGGATAGATGGATAGATGGATGGATGGATGGATGGATGGATGGAAAGATAAATAGAGATAGATAGATGATAGATAGATAGATAGATAGATATAGATAAATAGATGATAGATGGATAGATAGATGGATGGACGGATGGAAGGAAAGATAGATACATACATACATATATAAATAGATAGATATATAAGTTTATATATATATCTCACAACTGTGCAATTATGCCCAAAAAGTTATTAAGTTGACTATTACCTTTGCCCTAGAAACCACTATTTGGTCTGTTTCCCAAAATGATTAGGGAAAAAGGAAAAGAACCTAAATGTTCTAAAATATTTATAGAACTAGAATTTTTAAATATTTAAAGAATTTAAAATATTTAAAGAATTAGAATATGCAGGGATGCCCATCAAATGAGAATGACTAAACTGTAGTATATGTTCAGGATGGAATATATTACTCTACCATAAGAAAGGGTGAGCTCAATGATTTTAGAAAAAAAGCATGGAGAGATCTCCACAAAATAATGAAGAGTAAAATGAGTAGAACCAAGAGATCATATACAATAACAGCAGTATCATATTAAGAATAACTTTGAATAACCAAGTCATTCTATTATAAATAACTAAACCTCAAAGATCCTATTAAGGAAGATGTTGTTTGAATCCAGAAAAAAATGTGTGTATGTGCATTTATGTGTGTACACACACACAGATTTGTGTCTAATGGTAGCTATCCCCCCCCAATTTTTTTTTCCTGTGGAGGGAAGAAAGTTACATGATAACTTTGTTGTATATTTGAAAGGAATAGCAATTGTACACATTGGATCTGCAATTTCAGGTACAATATCTGTTTTTCTATCCTACGCAGTTTGGAAATGCTTGTTTTATTAAGTTCAGAATAAAATAATTCTTTTTTTATTTTTTGCAAGGCAAAGGGGTTAAGTGGCTTGCCCAAGTCCACACTGCTAGGTAATAAGTGTCTGAGGACAGATTTGAACTCAGGTACTCCTGACTCCAGGGCCAGTGCTCTATCCACTGTGCCACCTAGCCACCCCTAAAATAATTTCTTTAAAAAAGATGACAATTGCTCTTTTAGGCATGATCATATTTGGCGTTTTTTTGGCAAAGAAATCCTTGACTGGTTCATTTTACAGATGAGAAAACTATAGCAAACAAAATTAAGTGATTTGTCCAGGGTTACATGTCTCAGACTGTATTTGAACTCAGATCTTCCTGATTCCAGGTCCAGTGCTTTATCCACTCACTGCACCACTAACTGCACCTATATATATCACAATTGTTCTTTTAGCCAGGGAGTCTTCAACACAGAGGCTACTTTACTGTAACTGAAAAATTCATCACCAAGTAGGTAATAAACCTTCTACACTTAGCAGAAGTTGGTCTTCAGACCCCAGATGCTTAGCCTTTCACCAAACTTGTATTCAAAAGCTTTTTTAACTTGGTAGAAGAACCTGCTAAAATTTGCACTCCACCAGTATAACCATTGAGAAACCAAAGATAGGGACTCCTCAGAGGATCAGAGGTATCAGAGGATGACTTAAGTGTAGGATATGCACAGACCTAGACCTGGAGGGGAGTTCAGAGATCATCTCAATCCCCTTATAAGAAAAGAGATTCAGAATAGTATATTTATATATTTGCAAAACAGTCCTTGCTCTAAAGGAACTTATAACTTACTCAGGAGATACAGGATTCACAAAGCAGACTATTACAGTGTGATTTGAGAAAAGAAAGAACATAGTCTGGAGGATCAGTTAAGATTTATGAATGGTTGGGGATGGCTAGGTGGCACAATGGATAAAACCCCAGCCCTGGAGTCAGGAGTACCTGGGTTCAAATCCAGCCTCAGACACTTAATAATTACCTAGCTGTGTGACCTTGGACAAGCCACTTAACCCCTGGTTGCCTTGCAAAAAAACCTACCTAAAAAAAAAGATTTATGAATGGTGAACTCTGAGCTTAAATAAAGGTAAAGGAAGGGGATATACATTTACATAAATGTCTGATATGTATCATGTACTAGACTCCTTGGTTTTTTTACAAATATTATCTCATTTTAATCCTCATAACAAAGCTACAAAGTGTGTTATTATTATTATTATCCCCATTTTACAGCTGAGAGAACTGAGGAAACAGAGGGTAAGTGCTTTGCCCGGGGTCAAACCATCAGTAAATGTTTGAGGCCCCATTTGAACTCCTGACTCCAAACCCAAGGCTCTATCCACAGTGTCACCGGCTAAGAATACAAAGCTAAGAATTAGAGAAATCAGAAAACAAATAGGAGGACCTTCCAAGCACAGGAGAGAGTTTATGCAAACAAATATAAGAAGGTGGAAGATGGATCATTGATTGGGGAGAATACGTAACAGTCCAGTTTGGCTGAAATTCAGAGCACATGAAGGGGACTCATGTGAAATAAGGCTGGAAAGGGGCAGCTAGGTGGAAAAGTGGTTAGAGCACTGGCTCTGGAGTCAGGAGAACCTGAGCTCAAATCCCACCTCAGATATTTAATTATTGTGAAGCTGTGTGACCTTGGGCAAGTCACTTAACCCCATTGCTTTGCGAAAGAGGAAGGAAGGAAGGAAGGAAGGAAGGAAGGAAGGAAGGAAGGAAGGAAGGAAGGAAGGAAGGAAGGAAAGCCAGATAGCAGAGGGCTTTGAGTGACAGATTTGTGTCATCCTCAGCTTGCAAAACCTCATAGTCATTAACTAAGGACACATTTAAATCGACAAACTTTACAAAGAAATAATTTATGAGTAATAAAGTATGGGGTTTCTGCAAGATACTCAAGCCCAAGATCCTGCAGGAATAAGAAGAATTTGGGAGACTATCCCTGGTGTTCCTACATCAGACCAGAAGACAGGATAAGACCCAGTCATTTCTCAGGTGCCTGAATAGAAAGATCACCCCCGGCTGTATAAACATTCATGGGGTGGTTAGGTGGCCCAGTGGATAGAGCCCTGGAGTCAGGAGTACCTGAGTTCAAATATGGCCTCAGACACTTATTACCTAGCTGTATGGCCTTGGGCAAGCCACTTAACCCCATTTGCCTTGCAAAAAACCTAAAAAAAAAAAGATGTAGATAAACATTCATTCAGATCCTTTCCTCTTGCAGCTTTGTTCAGAAGATCATTTTACCTGCTGGGTCTTGCATCCTCCAGAGATTTGTAATCCAAATGTGTCCTTGACCCTGCTTCCCTTGTTCTCTTCTTCCCATCCTGGGGGGGGGGGGGGTCTCAAATTAAGCCATAATCCATCCTTTATTTGAATTAAACCATCACAAATCAATTTCTATTTCTTTTAGCATTTCCTGTCTAGTCTGCTTCTTCCAGGAAGCCTCCAAGGGTCAAAAAGGAATTGTACTCAAATAAGTCTGTGATTCAGGAATTACAAACTCCTGGGTTCCACTCAAGACTACAACCTCAGAATCCTCCATTAAAATGGCTTTTTATGTGTAATTCTAGTTCCAAAGCCCATTGTTAATGAGACTCTCTCATTGGTGGAACTCAATGCCCCACCCCTCATACAGAGGGTAGACAAACACTTATTAGAGATATTATGGTGAGTTGTGCAGCTGGATATGGATAGAACATCAGCCCTGGAGTCAAGAGGACTTGAATTCAAATGTGACCCCAGACATTTGCCACTTACTAGCTGTGTGACCTTGGGCAAGTCACTTAACCTTGATTGCCTCACATCCTGGGCCATCTCCAGTCATCAGGATATCTACCCACTGGTCCCAGATGGCTCTAGGGGAGAAAATGAGGGTGGGGACTTAGTGCAATACCTTCTCACTTAAATTCAAGTCATTTGATTGTCTTGGTATCATTTCCCCTATATCCAGGTCTTCTTTGAGAAAGAAGGACAAACATTATCATAATATTATGGTGTAAATTTCTTTGAGGAATGGGCAGGACTAAATGACTTCTGAGGTCTTTTTCAATTCTCCTATTCTCCTGCACAGAGTCCCACCCTTTTCCAATCTATCCTCCATTCAGGCTGAATTGATAAGATACCTGGGGTACAAGATAGTCCTGTTCATTCCAGGATATTCAGAGACAAAGGTCAGGCTTTAGGTAACCCCCCCCCCAGTTAAGTATCCTTTTTAGTATCTCCTCCTGGGAAACAGTATCTCACCCTGCCAACCCAGTAGACTCTAAGATCAAAAACAAACTCTTCTGCCACTTGAAGCCTTCCACGTTTTGGCTCCAGTCTACATCTCCAGATTGATTAAATGTTACTCCCCTTCTGATATCCTACTTTCCAGTTAAATGTATCCATTTACATTTTATCTCCTATTGTACAGTATCCTCCAGGCTGGAATATTCTCCCTCCTCATTTCCAATGGGTCTCAGTTTCTCATTTATAAAATTAAGTAGATTGGACTGTGTCCTCTAAGTGTCTTCCCACTTCTAAATCTATGATCCCTATACAATGGTCTATTTGTAATGGGCATTTCCTCTTTTTCCTTACAACCTCTCAGTGGGCTAAGACTGATAATTGTGATATTTTATTTCTTAAATCAAAACAATTCCAATTAAAGGTTAAAATGGTTCTAATGAATGATACAACCGTAGATCTGCATACTACCAAATATTTCTGTTTTAGCAGCTTGGTTGGTCTTAGGTCTTTATCCAAGACAGATGATCTTGAAGGTTCCTTCCAGATTGAAATCCATGATTTAATAAGACTTAGGGAAAGAGCTTACTTTTGTTTTGTTTTGTTTTTTGGATTAGCCTTCATGTAACTCACCCTTCTATTAGATTTTCTTATTTTTTAATTGAACTTTCTTGGTAACTTTTGTTGCTACATCACCTAAAATTCCCCCTCTATTCTTCCCTCTTTACTCTTTCAAGGAACCATTCCATAAAAAACAGAATTTTTAAACTTAAAAAAGAGAAATAAGTGAAAAAAACAAAATTGATCAGTACATCAAAAAATCTGAAATATATATATGTATATATATATATATATATACACACACATACACACACACACACACACACACACACACACACACACACACACAGAAAGATATGCAATGTTCCACATTCATAGACAGACACCTCTGTGCAGGAGGAGGAAGAAGAGTTCTCTTCTTTTGGAGTCTTGTATATTCTTTGTAATTCTGCAATATTAATTTTAAAACTATTTGTGGATTTTATGCTTTACATTTAGATTTTTGCAGTTGGTATGAATATAGTCTTTTTGTATTGCTTACCATATTATACATCAGTTCACATAAGTCTTTCTATACTTTTCTATATTAATCATAATCATTATTTCTTAAAATATAGTAATGTTCCATTATGTTCATGAACTACAACTTTGTTTAGTCATTTTCCAATGGATGGGCATCTGTTTTGTTTCTAGGTCTTTGATAGTACAAAAAGTGTTATAATAAGTGTTTTGGTTTATATGAGGACTCTTTTTTATCAATCACTTTGCAGAGGTATATGGCTAGTAGTCGAATCTCTTGATCTAAGGGAATGTTATTTTATTTGCACAATTCCAAATTGCTTTCCAAAAATACTATATTAATTCATATCTCTACATTTGCCCATCTTTCCACAACCTTTCCAACATTGACTGATACCATCTTTTATCATCTTTGTGAATTTACTGAGTGTGGGATAAAATCTCCATTCCATCCTCAAAGCCAAGGCTAGAGAGGTAACTTAAACTATGCTATTTTGTCTATAGGACAAGAATCTGTCATTCACTCTGTGGGCATTTGAAAAGATTTTAATAAAAGAGACTAGAAGTAAGAGATTGTTTTCCCAATACTTTTTAACTTTACAAATGAGGAATCTGAGGTCTAGTGTGGGGAAGGGGAGAAGAATCAAGATCTAACAGTTAGTAAATAACATACCTAGGTGTTTAATAGTTTATGTACCTAAAAGTACCTGATTAACTAAACTCAGCTGACATATGAGTGAAGAGAAAGAGACCGAAATGAAACATTTTAAGTGGATAGTCTCCTGATCTTCAAACATAGCTTCTTGAATGATGGGGTTTGAATAATTTGTCTTTTTTCTATTCACTCTGCTGTGACTTTGTCAAATAATTTTTTTGCCCCAAATCCAGATAAAACAAGTCTCCCAGATTGGGTGAATTCTCCAAAAATGCACATCTCAACTTTTCTGTACCAGAGTAGAGAAATCTCCATGAGTTTTTGGGAACCAAAATAAATCCAAACCTCTCCCCTGTTGGGAGCCAGGGTCTCTAAGCTGCTTGACACAGTCACGGCAAGAAGACTCAAGGCAGTCACACTGCCTGATGGAACATTTCCTTCTTCAATATATATATATATATATATGGATTACATGTATGTCAATATTTATAGGTCTAATATTGATTGCAAAACTTACTCATCCTAATAGTGGAATGACTATAAAGGAAGGATTTCAGAAAAATTCCTTGAATAAAACAGATTGTGAACTCTGTCCAAATTTAACAGGACTGCCTCTCCCTGACGCATACAAAAGGCTTCAATATTATGAAATCTCTGGAAAACCCAATACTGGAAATTCCAAGGAGATGTCAGAAAATATACGGGGAAAATAGACACAAGATAGGTTAGATAGAATTCCTGGGAAATTAACAGTTTTTGCCTCTCTTTCCATACACAGGAATATATGATAAAGATGGTGAAAGAATAGTTAGTATAGGTGACCGATATGTGAACTCTAACAGCCTTAGTTTATTGGGAGAAAATAAAAAAGTCACAGAAACTGTGGTTTCTACCAACAAGCCTGAAAGGAAAATTGGTTATGGAAGGAATAAACGGATGTATGGACAAACACAACTACCCTTACTATAGGTTGTCAAGGGAGCGTATCAAAAAAAACATTACATATATAGAAACATAAAAAACATTCCATTAAGCAAATTGTATCAGAAGATTATTATTAGGAGAGACCCCACTTAATGAATAACTTTACATACAGCAACAAACTAAGTAGCAGACAGGTTGAGGTCATCATGGCCTGAGCAGGGATAAAAATTAATTAACTACATAATTAATAATCAACCTTGTAACCACTACATGATCAAACTTGTAACCATATGAACTATATGATTGATGATAAAAACTGTAAATTTTTGTAACCAAGGAAATGATCTTAGCTTGCTTGCTTGATGCGTACATGATTCTGAGACTATAAAAATAAATCTGAGCAGCAGATGGTCAGTCAACCTGCTCCTGCCTTTAACCCCTGGGTTGACTCAACCTCATTTCGCCAACTCTATCCCTCCTGTCAGGTTCCAAGGACCCTGTGAAGGCTGGACCCCCACACTCCCCAAATCTCCTGAGACAAATCTGGTGATGATCTATTTGACAAAGCTGGTCCTTAGATGGCAGACCCAGGCATGGAACCATAGTAGTTGGCAGGCAGAGTTTGAGTGTCCCTAGCATAGTGTTTGAGAACTCATTCAGTAGAATATCAGTAGAACGCACTCTTAATAAGGTTAGAATGAGCATCAAAGTCAGTCTTGAAGAACGCAAAGTAGAATGATAAAAAGAAATCAGAAGATCCAATGCAAAATCCCTACTTATAGGACCCGAACTCTAAAGCCATAAGAGACATTAACAGGAGTGTGCTAGTAAGTTTTTAACAACCAGTCCTCCTGGGGGAAAATGTAAGTGAGATACACTTATAAATATTATCTTGCATTAATAACACTTTCTTAAGACCTAGACAATTTGTAAAACAGTAAAATCAAACTCAACTTTGAAGCATTTGCTTATTACCAAGGTGTGAATGTCCATGAAGAAAATTTAACAATTGGCTCTCAAGAGCTGGTTCAAGTTCACTCCACCACACTCTGAGACCTTAGAGGCCATCTTATCCAATGCCCACCTTTCAAAGCAGAGGAAATAAGGCCTGAACCAAAAAATTTAAGTGATTTGTCCAAGATCTAACATGGAGCAAGTTGCTTCTAGACTTTAGACTTCAATTCCCTACTCTGTCACATCAGAATATTGGACTGATCAAGGGTTCTTAACTTGAGGTCCATGAACTTTTTAAAAATTGCTAACTTCATTTAAATATAATTGAATTCCTTTGTTACTCTATTTTTGTATCAACCTGTCTATGTGGCTTTATAATTGGAGTTTGCTTTATGCATGTTAAAAACATAATTCTGGAAAAAATCAAATTAAATAGAAATAAAAATATGATTCTGAGAAATCTTTAGGCTTCACCAGACACTGCCCAAGGTTAAGCAGAACTAGTCTTTAAAGTTTCTTCCATCTCTGGAGCCTGATATTTGAAATCACCAAAAGGCAGCTTGAGGAGAGGGAGAACAGTTGTCACTTCTGCAGTAGAGAGAAGCATAGCCTTGATGTCAAAGGATAGGGTATGGAGGAGGGAGAAGAGCAGGAATTATGTTAATACATTAATGGAACTTTATCTTATCAATGGGGATATTCCCTCCCATAAGTGCAGACTGAAACCCATCCAAGCATTCTCATCTAAAGACCAGGGCATATTGCTTAATGGATCAAGCCTGGGATTTTATCTTTTTTAAGTCCATGTTTTCATTTATTTTTTTGTCTATGGACTTCCATAGAGGACACTCTTCCTCCTTTGGTTATTGTAAAGATCTTCTGACATTTAGTGTGTTCCAGTGGAACATTCAGGCTATCTCATGAGAAAGGGTCTTACCTTGTCTCCAACAATCATAGCACTTTCTCTCTCTCTCTCTCTCTCTCTCTCTCTCTCTCTCTCTCTCTCTCTCCCCCTCAAAAGCATTTATTAACACTGTGTATAAAAAAGAATGATTAGCAAAAATATGGCAAACCTATTTAAATTAGATTGTTGCAGGGGCAGTTAGGTGGAGCAGTGGATAAAGCACCAGCCCTGGAGTCAGGAGCACCTGGGTTCAAATCCAGTCTCAGACATTTAATAATTAGCTAGCTGTGTAGTCTTGGGCAAATCACTTAAATCCATTTACCTTCCAAAAAAAACCTAAAAAAAAATAATAAATTAGATTGTTGCAAAGAATTAACTCCCCCTACCCTTAACTTATCCTCTTTGAGCCTTGGTCCTCCTCAACTGGGAATACTAGTAATAGCATTACCTATATTATAAGGATTCAAAGTATCATATAAAGGTGAATTCTATTAGAATTACCTCAACCAAGTCAATGATGGAGATCACTGAATTCCCCACTGTACAACTGCACAGGGATTTAGGATTTATTTTTATTTTTATTTTTGGAATAGTATTGAATTTTTTTAACTTTTTTAAAATTTTTTCTAATTTTTTTGAGTTTTAAATTATAATGTCTTTTTGTACATTAATAAAATATTCTTGTTTAAGAGTAAACAAAATACCCCCTCTCCCAAAAAAATATAGACTTGCTTGAGTGATAAAGTACATGGGAGAGAAAAAAATTAAAATTAAAATTAGAAAAAATAATAGTAATAATTGTAGGTATGGCCAGATGGCACAGTGGACAGAGCACCAGCCCTCAGGCCAGGAGCACCTGAGCCCATATCCGGCCCCATACACCCAACAATCACCCAGCTTTGTGACATGCAAGCCACCCCAACCCCACTGCCCTGCAAAAACCAAAAAAAGAAAAAAATTACCCAAAATAAAATAAAATAGTAATAATAGTAGGGGCGGTTGGGTGGTGGATAGAGCACTGGCCCTTGAGCCCGGAGCACCTGGGTCCAAATCTGGCCTCAGACACCCAATGGTCACCCTGCTATGCAGCTCCAGGCAGGCCACCCAGCCCCATTTGCCCTGCACCCCCCCCAAAAAAATAATAATAATAAAGAAAAATGTGCTTCAGTCTGTGTTCCAATACCACCAACTCTGTCACAGGTGGATCACATTCTTTTTTTTTTTTTAGGTTTTTGCAAGGCAAATGAGGTTAAGTGGCTTGCCCAAGGCCACACAGCTAGGGAATGATTAAGTGTCTGGATTTGAACCCAGGTACTCCTGACTCCAAGGCCCGTGCTTTATCCACTACACCACCTAGCTGCCCCGATCATATTCTAAGTCCATCACAAAAGTTACTTCCATATTTTTCCACCTTTGTCATTGCTGATTCTTATTTCTCCACTACCATGTACTATATTTTCTCTCTCCTTTCACTCTGACTCTGCTGTAGGGTAGCTGAGTGGTGCAGCAGACAGGACCCTGGCCCTGGGGCCAAGAGGCCCTGAGCCCCCATACCACTCCTTAGGCCCAGCATCCACCTGGCCCTATGGTCCTAGACAGGCCATCCAATCCCAGCCCCTTGCAAGAAGTAAAAAAGGAAATGTGTTATATCTGACCACTCTCCCCCCATAGTCCATCCTTTCCTCCATCATTCACATCCATACCCCTTCCCCCTGCTCCCCCCCCCTCCTTCTAACTCAAGATGCCTATACCCCATTGAGTATATATGCTGTTTCCTCTCTTAGCCACCTCTGATGAGAGTGAAGATTCCCTCATTCCCCCTTGCCTTCCCCCCTTCCATATCATTGCAATAGCTCATTGTAATAAAGAAAAAATCTTATTATATGAAATATCTTAGCCTATTCCTCCTCTCCTTTTTCTTTCTCCCATTACATTTCCCTTTTAGCTATTGACTCCATTTTTACACCATATTTTATCTTCAAATTCAGTTTTCTTCTGTGCTTCATCTATAAAAGCTCCTTCTACCTGCTCTGTTAATTGAGAGGGTTCATATGAGTATTATCAGTGTCATTTTTCTATACAGGAATACATGCTGTTCATCATCATTAAGTCCTTCATATTTTCCCCTTCTCCTCCAATCTCCATGCTTCACCTGAGTCCTGTATTTGAAGATCAAACCTTCTGTTCAGCTCTGGCCATTCCAACAGGAATATTTGAAATTCCCCTGGTTCATTGAAAGTTCATCTTTATCCCTGGAAGAGGACATTCAGTTTTGTTGGGTAGTTGGTTGCATTCTAAGCTCTTTTGCCTTCCAGTATATTATATTCCAAGTCCTATGAGCTTTTAATGTAGTTGCTGCTAAGTCCTGTGAGATCCTGATTGCAGCTCCACGATATTTGAATTGTGTCCTTCTGGCTGCTTGTAATATTTTCTCTTTGACTTGGGAGCTCTGGAACTTGGCTATAATATTCCTGGGAGTTGTTTTTTTGGGATCTCTTTCTTGGAGAGATTGGTGGATTCTCTCCATGTCTATTTTGCCCTCTGCTTCTAGGATATCAGGGCAATTTTCCTGTAGTAATTCTTTGAAAATGATGTCAAGGCTCTTTACCTGATCATGACTTTCAGGCTCTTTTCCTGATCATGACTTTCAGGTATTCCAATAACTTTAAAATTATCTTTCCTAAATCTGTTTTCCTATCAGTTCTTTTTTCAATGAGATGTTTCACATTTTTCTTCTAATTTTTCATTCTTTTGGTTTTGAAGTATTGAGTCCTGATTTCTCATAAATTCATCAATCTCCCTGAGTTCTATTCTTTGTCTGAAGGATTTGTTTTCCTCAGAGAGCTTTCTTATCTCTTTTTCCATTTGGCCCATTCTGCTTTTTAAAACATTCTTCTCCCCAATAACTTTTTGAACTGTTTTATCCATTTGACCTAAGCTGGTTTTTAGCATGCTATTTTCTTCAGCATTTTTTTGGATTTCCTTGACTAAGCTGCTGACTTCATTTTCATGTGTTTCCTGCATCTCTCTCATTGCTTTTCCCAGTTTTTCTTCTGACTCTATCATTTGATTTTCAAAGTCTTTTTTGAGCTCTGTCATAGCCTGAGCCCAATTTCTGTTTTTCTTGGAGTCTTTAGATGCAGGAGCTTGTGCTTCCTCATCTTCAGACTGAGTGTTTTGATCCTTCTTGGGCTCATAGGCAAAATATTTCTCAATAGTTTTCCTCTTGTTTCTCTGCTTGCTCATTTTCCCAGCCTAAGCCTGTTTTGGGGTGCTTCTTGAACTTTTGGGACACTCCCACAAGGGTCTTAGTGTGTGAGGCTCTGTCCTCCCTCCTGATCTGTGAATGACCATAAGTGACCCCTCTGCCACAGGGCTGAGGTGGGGGGGGGGGGGCCTGCTGTTCTGGGGCAGGGCCTAGACTGCAATCAGGATCTGAATGTGGTCAGAACCCCAGCATCCTGTTCCAGGGACAGAGGACAAAGCTGGGCAGTCTCTCTCTCTTCACTCCCCTCCCTAGGTTCAATGGGCTCATGCCCTGGGGGCTCCTGCTTACCAGCTGGGCCTGCTTCTGTTTCCTGGATCTGGGCTGCTGTGGCCATGCTGCTCTCTGTGTGCCCTGAGGGCTCAGTTTCACATGCTTTCTCTGGCAGAGGTCCCCCGCTGTTCCCCCAAGTTGTGTCCGGTGCTCCCCTAGGTGTAGCTCAGGAAACTCCCCTGCCACAGCTCCCAGCGCCTTGGGGTTGCCTCCAGGAGGCTGAAGTTTTTTTGCTCTGGTGGGCCGCCTGTCCAACTCGGGGGAGCAGAGCCTTTCTGCTCTTTTCCAGGTTACCTTGAGTAGGAGAACTGCCTCACTGGGTCCCTCTGTGAGTTCTGTCTCTCGAAAATTTAGTTAGTTTATAAGTTAGTTTATAAAATTTTGTTTGTAAGTTTTATGAGAGAGTGCCTAAGAGAAGTTTCTCTCTTGTTGCCATCTTGGCTCCGCCCCCCCATTTAGAATTTTTAAGAGAACTAGGCAACCATGCCTTATCCTGGCCAAGATAAATGACTCCCAAATTGGTCAGATTTCTTTAATTTAATTTCTTCTTTAATCTAGTTGTTTCCTAAATATTTGCATTTAGGATAGCAGGCTTCCTAAATTGGAGTGTGGATATTTAACACATGACAAATAAGAAATGTGATTAGATGGCCACGATTTGGAGGAGGCAGTTGAAAATAAGTGTTTGCTCTAAATTTTGTACTAACATTTATTTGAATTGATCCTGAGGAAAGAAAAGGTTAATGGGATCTGCAGTCTGCTAAAGGATAAGCCCATATCTTTCCCCATTGATCTTCCTGATGCCATTCTGCAGCTGAGGTCACTAATGGAAATGGGCTGCAGTTTATTTGTACTCACAGTGCACCTTTTCTTTGTCCTTTGGTTCAAGCACACCCTTTGTGGTTAGACTAAATGACCTGTAAGGTCTCTATCTAATGTAGATCTATGATCCTATGATTTTATTGTTAGAAGACTCTCCCCATTAGAGAATCACTGGGGACCAAGTGTTAAAAAAATATGGATTTTTGTACCATGAAAGAGCTTTGAGTCATCAGTGACTGTCCCAAATATTTGTATCTAAGACCTAACTCACTGGATTAACCTTCTAGTTACATGTCATAATTTTTCATCCACTTCATTTTTCCTCTATGAGTCATTAGATTAATTTTTTGAAAAATCATTCAAAAAAAAGAAAGAAAAATTATTATTCTTTCTGAGGAATCTCTAATGTGCTCCTTGTCTTGATGCAATCAAAATCTGATTCACAAAGAGAAGCAGCTAGAAGAGCTGGCCCTTATAAGGAATCTTTTTTTTCTGTTTGGGATCTTAATAAGAAAGCCTCCATGGTGGGAGAAGGAAAGTATCTTTACCCAACAAATATCATCCTGTTTTAGCCATAAACAATCAAAGTTTCCCATACCTATGCCCTTTCTCATGTATATTTCCTGGTCATGTAGCTTCCTTTTTCCACTGGAAATCTGAGGGAGAATACCCAATTTTCCTCTCTTAAATTTTTTTTAATTTCTTTTAAACATTTTTTTCTTTTGAAATTTTGAGTTTTGGGGTGGCTAGGTGGCACAATGGATAGAGCGCCAGCCCTGGAGTCAGGAGTACCTGAGTTCAAATCCAGCCTCAGACACTTAATAATTACCTAGCTGTGTGGCCTTAGGCAAGCCAATTAACCCCATTGCCTTGCAAAAAAAAAAACTAAAAAAGAAAAATTTTGAGTTTCAAATTCTCTCTCTCTCTCTCTCCCACTCTCTCACCTATTGAGAAGGCAAGCAATATGATATCAATTATACATGAGAAATCATGGAAAATATATTTCAATATTAGCCATATTTCCCCCAAAGGAAATGAAAATAAAGAGAATGAGAACATTTTGCTTTAATTTGCACTTAGTGTTCATCAGTTCTCTCACTGGAAATGGATAGCATTTTTTTCAACAGTTCCTTTGGAACTCACTTGGATCATTATATTAATAAGAGCAGTCAAGCCTTTTGTATTTGTTCATCATTACAATATTGCTGTTACTGTGTGCAGTGATCTCCCAATTCTCCTCACTTCACTTTGCATCAGTTTATATAACTTTTGTCATGTTTTTTCTACCCTCTTGTTATTTCTCAGATCACAATTAGTTCTTCATTACAGTCAAATGGCATGACATGTCCACCATTGTCCACCTGATGAACATCCCCTCAATTTTCAATTCTTTATTACAACAAAAAAGAGTTGCTATAAATATATTTTTACCATATAGTCCTTTCCCTTTCTTTTTGATCTCTTTGGATCCAGACCTAGTAGTGGTATTGCTAAGTCAAAGAGTTATGTATAGTTTTATAGCCCTCTGTTTTCAGAGCTAATTCTGGGGGGGTCTGCAAGATTTTGGTTCTTTCAAAGTTGTGTGATCCAGAGAGAGATAGAGTCATTGCTCTCCTGGTTTGTACTCTGGTCTTTACCCAGTAGGGTTCTTGCTTCCCTGTAGCTGCAAGCACTGGGGCTTCTCTTTGCTCTGGAACTGAAATCAGGGCCCTGTTCCCTTGTGACCAAGTACCAGCATTCCTCTGTACTCTGAAACAATGCCTCAAAACTGCATATGGACAATAGGGTTTCCAGTCAGCACCAATTGTGTCCAGTACCATCAAAGGGTCCCCTGAAAATCTCTTATTGACCAGTTGTTGACCCCTTTACCTTCTCTGGCTGAGAGTTGTTATGTGTTTGGACTTCAGTAAAGCCTCTACTGTGATGTCACAAACTTTTTCTTCAAACTTCCTAAGTCTTCTTAGCCTAGAAAAATGACTCACCCCCAAACTTTTACTCATTCTGACACTCCAAAATTTAATTTGTGGTGTTATTTTAAAGTTAATTGAAGAATAGAACGTTGAGAGAATTAAACTGTGTTAGCCTCTAATCTACCATCTTGGCTCTGTCCCCTCTTAGAATACCATTTATTTCTTATTTACTTTCCTATGTTGTTTAATTTAATTTAAACCAATGTGTTTCCTGGTTGATTAAATAAAAATAAATTAGTGAGAGCCTATCTGGTTTTTGTGTAAGATACTAACTCAAAGCATGCATTGAACATGGGGTAGCTTTCAAGGGGCCCATTATTGAAGGAACTTAGCTAGTATACATAGGCACATGTCTCAGTAATTACTAACATTTTCTTGAACATCCTTTAGGGGTAATACTATCATCTGTTAATCTGTGTTTTTTTACTATCTTAGTCTCCTAAGATTTTTTTTAAAGAGATTCCTCAACATTCTCAAGATGATGTCACACCTATTATGATATATTATATATTTATATATATTATTCAGAAATATATTTCCTAATATAGCATAAGGGGGGTGGAAGTGATAGTTTTTAACTATGTTGGTTCTTGTGTGATAGATCATAAATAGATCATAAAAAGTGACACATTTGTTCCAATTTACCACTTAGATTTAGAAACTAGACCTGTAATTTCACTAAGTGAAGAGATACTGCATATCCATACAAGTTAAGAAACTTTCCTAGAGTCCACACAGTCAGAATGTGCCAAGGCAAGATATGAACCCAGAACTTTCTGACTTCAAGGTCATCTCTCTATTCACTCCTACACCACATTACTTTTGTTACAGCTTATCTTTCCTGCCCTGCTTTTAGTTTCAAGTATCAGTGCTCTTAAGATTCAACAACTCTATTTTACTCCAGTAATTTTCACTGTAAGTTCATACTGTTAATAATCCTCCAGCATCCCATTATATATTGTTTTGTAATTGTAGGTTGTGTTTTAAATCTACTTTGCCCTTAGCTGCCATCTCTGACCACCTGGCAAAGATAATGAAATATTTGCTAGAGAAAATGATTGCTGGGCCTTTTGTGGTGACAAAGAATTGGAAACTGAGGGGATGCCCATTAATTGGGGAATGGCTAATAAGTGATGGTATAGTAATATTCATTTCTTTTTTTTAAGGTTTTTTTTTTTGCAAGGCAAATGGGGTTAAGTGGCTTACCCAAGGCCACACGGCTAGGTCATTATTAAGTGTCTGAGATCGAATTTGAACTCAGGTACTCCTGACTCCAGGGCCGGTGCTTTATCCACTGCTGCCACCTAGCCTCCCCATAACATTCATTTCTATAGGAAATGATGAGCAGAAAGATTTTTGAAAAACCTGGAAAGACTTACCTGAACTGATTTTGAGTGACATGAGTAGAACATTTTACACATTAGCAGCAACATTGTTTGATGACTCACTATGATAGACTTGGCTCTTCTCAGTAATATAGTGATCAAAGACAATTCTATGAGAAATTGTGGAATGTGGAATGTGAAAAATAGAGCAAAACATACTATTTTCACTTTTTTTGTTTTTTCTTTCCTGTGGTTTACCCCCTTAATTTTAATTCTTCTTTCACAACATGACTAAAGTGGAAATATGATTAACATGATTATACATATATATAACTCATATCAAAATATTTGCTGTTTTGGGGAGGGAAGAAGGGAGAAAAATTTGTAAAAAAAAAAATGAATGTTGAAAACCAGCTCTATATGTAATTGAAAAAAAATATTCCATTAAGATTAAAAGAAAAAGAAAGTGATTGCTGGAAGATCCTCCCTGTGGCAATTAAGACACATCTTTTAAATATTTGGGGGAAATTATGATAAATGAAATTATCCTCATATTGAGGGTTCATTTAAGTGGATCAAATGAAAGCTTTTGCAGTTGTTTTTAGTGTTCTCAACTTTAGACTTTATTTTAATGTTTTGTTTATTTATTTTAATGCTAGATTTCATGTCTTCCTATTTATAAAGATAGTTTGATGTTTTGTGATGCTGCTTAGTTCTATGTTTCTCACCTTTCAACTCTCTTCTATTTACTTTTAAAGACTGGGTCTTCCTAACTTGCCAAAGTTGGAAGTGCAAGAGCTACTTACTCTGATTGACACTGAGCTTTGACTTCTGTTTTCCTTTTTTTTTTTTTTAGTTTTTTTGTAAGGCAAATGGGGTTAAGTGGCTTGCCCAAGGCCAAACAGCTAGGTAATTATTAAGTGTTTGAGGTTGGATTTGAACTCAGGTACTCCTGACTCCAGGGCTGGTGCTCTATCCATTGTACCACCTAGCCACCCCTGACCTCTGTTTTTCTAATTTTGTTTTAGTTTTAGGTTTTGGGGAGCAATTGAGGTTGAGTGACTTGCCCAGGATCACACAGATGGTAAGTGTCTGAGACTAGATTGGAATTCAGGTGCTCCTGACTCCAGGGCTGGTGCTCTATCCCCTATGACAGCTAGCTGCCTCTGATCTCCTTTCTTTGACTCAGTTTCCTCATCTGTACCTAACTCACAGCATTGCTGTGAAGCTCAATTGTGATAATATATAAAAGATTCTTTGAAAATCTTTTCAAAATTTAATATTAGCTATTATGAGATGATTTGGAATACTTCCAATTATAGAATCATCAAAATCACAGAGTTGGGAGGGCTCTCAGACACACTCCAACTCAACCCAAGCCTGATCCTCTCTTCAACAAACCCAACAAGTGCTAAGGTAAAACATTGTTGTTGCTGATTAATTTTTCAGTTGGGTCAGACCCATGAACTCATTTGGGTTTTCCTAAGCAAAGATACTTGAGTAGTTTGCCATTTCTTTCCCCAACTCATTTTATAGATGTGGAAACAGAGGCAAACAGGGTTAAGTGATTTGCCCAGGATCACATAGCTGGTAAGGGTCTGAGGCTGCATTTGAACTCACAAAGAGGATCTTTCTGACTGACAGGTAATTAATTAATTAATGATAGGTAATAATTGCTTGTTGATTTATTAATACACTGGTTGTTTGGACTCTGCTTGAAGATTCCTAATGAGGGAGAATCCAATGTCTCCTGAATTATCCCTTTCTACTTTTTAGCATCTCTAACTGGCAGACATCAAGCCTAAATTTTGTTTCCTTCCAAATTCCATATATTGCTCCTGTTTCAAGTAGAACACATTGAATTCTTTTTCCTTACATGCTTAATACATGTTTGTCTGATTCTACATGTTGGCCCTTCAAATACTTGAAGGTAACTAGTTATCAGATGTTCCTGAAGTCTTTTCTTCAAGACTAAACATCCCCAACTCCTTCAACTAATTCATATAAGATGAGATCTCAAAGTTGTTCCCCATCCTAATGATTCTCTTCTGGACACTCTTGGATTTGTCAATGTTGTTGACATTGAGTCATTTTTCATCCGTGCCCAATTCTTCATGACCCCATTTGGGGATTTCTTGGCAAAGATACTGGAGTTATTTTCCATTCCCTTGCTTTTATCTGACTCTGTACCTAGTTCTTTATACATTATCTCTTCCAGCTCATTTTTATACTTGAGGAAATTGGGTCAAACAGAGTGAATTGACTTGCCCAGGGTCATAGAGCTAGTAATTATCTAAGATCAAATTTGAACTCAGGTCTTCCTGACTCCAGGTCTGGCTCTCCTAAAACAGCACCATCTAGGGACATCTATTTAACACAAAATTTTAGATGGGGCTCCTTATCAATACTAGAATCAATCTTGGTGTTTAATTTTTTTTAACCTGTCCCTTTCTTATCTTTTCACTATTCTTAGGCTTTTCTCCCCTCCATGAATTCAACACTCCACCTATGCTGGTCTAATTGTTGTTTCTTATGCACAATGGCATCTCCTGTCTCTCTCCTTGCAAATGCTTTCCCCCAGGGCTTGAATGTTATCCTTCCTCATTTTTGTCCCTTTATTGTCCCTGACTTCCTTCAACATTTCACTGAAATCCCACTTCTGAAGAGACTTTTCCTGTCCTTTCCCCTGCCAACCAATTCCTAAAACCTTCCCAATCAAGATAAACCTTCCATCTTCTCTATCTGAAGCTCTTTCTCAGTCCCTTTCTGTCTCAGTCTCTCTGTATTTCTCTAAAATTTCTGTGTGTTATATGCTCTCCTTCTCTCTCCAACTCTCTCCCTTTCCCTCTTTCTCTCAGTCTTTGTCTCTATCTCTGTCTCTATCTGTCTTTGTGTGTGTGTGTCTATCTCTCTGTCTCTGTGTCTCTCTCCCTCTCTCATATCATCATATATATGATAGCATGATCTTCAATTACCATGTCATTATGTATGAGACCATTAGACCCTCTTCAGCGACAAAAGACAACTACTATATATCTGTATATGTCCATGATATATCAGCATTATATGTACCTACTTCTTTATTCCTTGTCTCTTCCATGAGAATGTAATCCTCTTCATGGTTACAGAAAAACCTGGGAAGTCTCATATGGAATAATACAAAATGAAATGAGCAGAACCAAAAGAACATTGCACATGATAAAAGCAACATAATAATGGTGAACTGTGAAATACTTAGCTATGCTGATCAATACAATAATCCTTGACAATTCCAAAAGACTCATGATGAAAAAAGCTAGTCTTCAGAGAGAACTGATTCAAAGTTATGTGTATTTTTTTATTCAATTTTTCTTGCTTTTATCTGACTTCACATGTATAATGGATATCACATTGCTTGCCTTCTCAAGAGGAAGAGATTTATAACCCAAAGTTAAGAACTGAATTTTTAAAAATATAAAAGATTATGGGGCAGCTAGGTGGCGCAGTGGATAGAGCACCTGCGCTGGAGTCAGGAGTACCTGAATTCAAATTTGACTTCAGACACTTAATAATTACCTAGCTGTGTGACCTTGGGCAAGCCACTTAACCCCATTTGCCTTGCAAAAACCTAAAAAAAAAAATTTGAATGAGAGAAACACAGTGAAAGCATCAGGCTCTCCCCACTTGGGGCAGCTCTGTGAATAAGAACCTCTTTTCTTTGTGTCCTTGTGCTTTCTTGTCTGTGGGTGAAGGAATGTTGGAGAGAGTTATGATCTTGGAAAATTTCAAAGAGCAGAATGGAGAAGCACAGAGACTGGGAGTTGTGTCTGATTTTGCAGTCAAACAAGACTAAGGAGTGAAGCCTCAAGCAATTTGTTTGACCCAACTTTGGTCTAAGGCAGCCATCAACTATGCCAAATTTGAACTTAAACTAGGTGGAATAAATGGTATTTAGAAACTGATTTAAATTTGAGTCCACTCTCCCTAGGGATTATGGGGGTTTAGAAAAGAGTGTGCCCCCCCAGGGATTTGAAGGGAAAGTTTAGTCTCCTGTTTTGTCTTAGTAAACATACCTTTGTTAAAGCCAATTGATGGTAATTGTCAAAAGACACTGAGAACTAATCACTGGCAAGTAATTTTGGAGAAAACACACAGGATTGTCTCACTGCATTTAGCACTCTGTGTGTGTGTGTGTGTGTGTGTGTGTGTGTGTGTGTGTGTGTGTGTGTGCGCGTGTGTGTCTGTCTCTCTCTATCTGTTTCTCTATCTGTTTCTCTCTCTCTCTCTCTCTCTCTCTCTCTCTCTCTCTCTCTCTCTCTCTCTCTCTCTCCCACCCCAATATTCCTCCATTCTCCTACCTACCAACAATCAACAAACAAAAGTCCATAGAGTGATAAGCATTATGGTAGGTGATAGAGATTCAAAGATCAAAAGCAAAAGTCCTCCAAACAATTCCTGCCCTCAATGAGTTTACATTCTCTTGGGGAGAAGCAGTCTATCAAGAAAGAGGTCAAGACTTCTCTCACTTCTTCAGATTCCTTTATTTCTTTCTTTTCATATAAATTTAAGTTTATAGTCCATCTAAGAAGTATGATTCTTAGCATCCTCTGCCTCCTTGGCACAATAGATAAAATGCTGGATCTGAACCATGAAGACAAGTACAAATTTAACCTCAGACACTGTGTTGCCCCTGAAAAGTCACATAAACTCTACCTACTTTAGTTTTTCCACTTGAAAAATAGAAATCATAATACCACCTATTTTCCAGGGTTCTTGTGAAAATCAGATAATATTTTTAAAGCACTTTGCAAATGTTAAAGCTATTATTAGTGGACAAGCCAAGGAGGCCATGCAGAGCTGATCTCCCTTTTCTAAGTTTCTTTGATTTCAGTGTTGCTCTAACCAAAGATTTCCCCTTCCTTAAAGGCCAAGATGCCAGTGAACAGCCTCTCTATGGCTATTCTCTACACTGCTATATGCTTTGTGTTTACTATCCTATATGCTATTGTAAACAGTTGTCATCTTAAATAGAATGTAGTGGGCCAGAAGGGTCATCAGGTAGCATGTTGAGTTTGGGGCACCCCTACGTGAAGACCTGCAGGCAATGGTCCAGGAAGGGACTTCTGTGGCAGAATCTTCCAGAACCCAGAATATGCTGTCCAGAACAGTGTGAAGGTCTTGAAGGAGGACCTTGTGGACACCTAGTGTTATTTACTAAGTTTGTCACAGTCAGACTAGATTTCAGAGGAAGCATTAGTATGCAGATTCATCCTACTCAGAGGTTGCTTATCTCCTTGGCCTTGGTAGAGCAATTTAAAATTTCCAGTGCAAAAGAGGTTGATGATGTGCCTATGAAACTCAGGTCCTCAGGATTCAGCTGTGGAAATCCTCTCCTTTTCCCTGGCCTTGCCCCAGATTTTCTGAGTCAGCATCCATTTACCTCTCTGATGGCTCACTGAACACTTTGCTTCATATATCCATCACATAACAGAGGATCCAGGGCCACACTGGAGTTAGATGCATTGTAGGAAGTCATGCAACCTCCAGTTCCCCCTGAAGAGCCTCAGGCAAACTCAGGAAGACCTTGAGGGCCTGGATAGTCAGAATGTCCCCTAGCTGGCTTCCAATGTCCTGTAACAATCCTTGCAGATTAATCTTTAATGGAACACCATGGAAGGGAGTCCAAAGGGCTCTGATTTGCACCCTGTCTTTATAATTTTCAATCCCTTCTGGAGGTCAGAACTGGAGGAAGCTGGACCAGGGCTCTAGGATCAGTAAAAGGATGTTTTTACAAGTTTTTACAATTACATCTCTGCCACTTATTTTGTTATTTTTTTTATTCTTGTGTCACAAATTAGTTTTTATTGCAAAAAAATGTTTTTTTATTGTGATTTCTTGCTAATGACATCCTAAAATGCTTTTTTTTGGGGGGGGTACCTTCTCCCAGTCTCTTTTTAATAAAAATTTTATGAAAACAAATGTAAAATATTCTTCTACTTATGTTTTTGAACTTAGAATCCTCAAAGGTCATTCAGAAAACCAATTCTAACACTTAGAAAGCATTAAAAATCTTTCTTTGTGCTTCTTTCACTCTTCTATCAAAAGATCTGAAAAATCATCCCAGGTCCTAGACCACAAAATTCATCTATTGTTCCTCTTTAAGGAAGGTATTCATCTACAGACACTCCCTTCGACCTTTTTGGAGGAGGAGGAAAATGTGCTCTTAGCCCATTACCTCTTGGTTAACTAGGCCTTATCTTGCTAAGGAAGAACGAACAATGCTGTCTCTTAACCCACTAAATTTCTTTTTTGTTATTCTAGTGGTATCTGTATCCTGACATTCTGTCCCTAGATCTATTTAATTCTAATTCCTTCAGATTAAGCATTTCTAAAGAAAATTTTGAGACTATCTGGAAATCAATGTAGTTGTTTCCATGAATAACTTGCTTCCTTTGCTTTGTGATCAGTTTAGGGATTCCTATGTCATAGCTGATTTGGGGGATATTATAGAATGTGCCACTTATTTTGTGACCTCATATAAATCCCCTCTCTGGGCTTCAGTTTCCCCATTTGAAACATGAAGAGTTTGAATCAAATGACCTCTGAGGACCCTCCCAGCTCCATGAACCTATATATAGTTGCTCTCTACAAGCCACAGTTAAAGACAATAGCACAAACAATCCATGATGCCATATTGAACAGAATACTCTTTTCCATTCTTCTGCATATAGTAAATTGTTCATATTTGTCTATGTTTGGTAATCAGATAAGGTTATTCAAAGAATTTAGAAATTCAAAATGTCCCAGAGGGGTGGAAATAGCCCTGATTGCCTGAAAAAGCAATAGCTGAATTCTAGTCCAGATTTGATGTGTGACCTTATACAAGTCACTTCCTCCATATGGGACTAAAAAGACAATTGAACTAATTAGCTAGCATTTATATGACACTTAAATATTTACTAAGTGCTTTACAAATATTATCTGATCCTCATAACAGCCCTGGAAAATAAATAGTAGTATTATCATCAGCTCCATTTTTCAAATGGGGAAACTGAGGTTGATTTTTGCAAGTCATGTAGCTAGTAAGCATCTGAAACTGAATCTGAACTCAAATCTTCCTGAATTCAGGACAAGTGCTCTTTTTACTGCACTATTTAGTGTGGAATATTAAATGTATTTTCAAGTTTAAATAAATTGTTGGTTAGTTTTGTTGACTGCCTATATTTTGAAAAAAATCAGTGTAAAAGTGAAAGGTAGCAAGAGTTGTTTGTTTTTTAAAGAAAATAAATAAATAGAATTTTCTTGGTAGAGATGCAGGCAGCACTGGAAATTTGAACAAAAGATAAAGGAGCTGTGTCAAGGGTTAATTTTACCAGGTCAGTTTACCTGATCTCTGAAATAGGAAATATAGGCCATCTATTTTTACAATATTTGTGTTTACAAGTAAAGTCAGTACCAGGGGGTTGAAGGGCTTTGAAAGGACCAAAGGTGATAGTCTGGCTCAACCAGGTCCAAAGGCTAATCATTGGCCTGATCAGATTATCAGTGATAAATGGAAGAGGCTACTCTGGGTTGCCATCTCAATCTCTTTAGGACAAATAAAACTACACAGTAGCTTATTAGGGACAGCAAGGTGTCATTTTCTGCATTTCTGAGTTTCAGTTTTCCCCTTGTAAAATGATGAAATTAGACTAGAAAAAAGGTTTGTAATCTTTTCTACATCATAAAGCATGGCAAGTCTAATGAAGTCTTATAATCTCTTCTTGGAAGAATGTTTTTAAATGAATACAATTTAATACATAGAATTATAAAAGAAACCAATTATATTGAAATTGTTATAATTTTTTTTTAAAGTTCATGAGCCTCAGGTTAAGAGGTCCTCAAAATGCCTGTCAGCTTTTAACATCCTAAGTTCTAAGGTCCCTTTCAATTCAGTCATTCTAACATTCTCTTTCCTAAGTTCCCTTTCAGTTCTAATATTCTATGTTCCAAATTCATATAATCGATGTCTCTGATTGTAGGGATCAGGTTCTATCAGGAATGGGCTAGAGTATATCAATCATAAAATTTCTCTTACTGGATCATATTTCCTCCCAGGGTTTTCACAGAAAAGGTGAAGGGGTCCTCAGTTCCCCTGCAAGCATTCAGACTAACACAATATCAAAGACAAGGCAGGTCTTATATAACACAAGATGTCACAAAACAGAAAAGACTGATACGAAACCCATGAGAAGGAACCAACTGAAGTGGTGATGCACATTCTGCATAACTTGCAGAATTAATTGAAAAATCAAGACCATAGGATGACTCAATACTATACTATTCATCAGCTCCATTTCCTGCTTATTTGTGAACTTCTTCAGCTTGTTCCTTGAACTTTGCATTGTCTAGGAACTCCTCACCTCTCCAGGAGACTTGGATTGGAATTTCAGTATGGTCCAGGAAGTCTTCCTCTTCTTTCCAAGTCTTCACTCAGAGGTCATTCCAGGTGACTCTCTCTCTCCTTAATATCTAGGAGGCCTGAACCTGGAATTTCTCCATTTTTCCAGAAACTCATTGCTTCTTTACTGCTGCTGACTCCAATACTGCAACTCCTAGACTGACCTAGGAATTCCTCTTCTCTCACTGTCTTTGTCTCCAGGGCCCTGTGATTCTCTGGAAGGTCTCAGAGATGTATAAACTTCTGTTCTATACAAGTCTCCATGTTGTCTCTACCTCTCTGCCCTGGTTTTCTCCATCTCTCCCTGTTTTTGCTCTCCTTTTGAAAAACTAAACTCACTTTTTAAAACTTGTCTTATGTTTTTTCTTTTTCCTCATCTTTTACCTCCTTTTCACTTTTTAAAAGTTGTTTTGTTTTTTCTTTTTCTCATCTTTTTCCCCTTTAGTTATGATTCTTCTTTCACAACATGACTAATATGGAAATAAGTTAAATATAATTGTGCATGTATAACCTATATCAGTCTACTCTCTATCATGGGGAGGGGGAAGGGTAGGGAAGGAAATGGAGAAATCAAAAGCTTACAAAAAGATGAATAATGAAAATTGTCTTTTGCATGTAATCACATTAAGCCCAAGGGTGTGGTTCAGGTGTATTATTAGACATGTTTCAATAAACATTCTCGAATATTACTCCTTGGCTATAGAGTTACTATCCATGTCAGGACAAAGTTCCCATCAATAGATAGCAATGAAGAGCCTCAGCAGTGAAAGACTCAAAACATCTGTCCCCTCATAGTCTCTTTCATGTCTGATCCTCTGAGTTTTGAAGTCCTTTCTAATTTCAGCATTCTGAGTCCTTTCAGACCTGATGTTCTGTACTCTAAAGGCCTCTCCCAGATCTGACATTTTGTTCTAAAAATCCTCCTAGCTTTGACATTGTGTATTTTAAGAATTCTCCCAGCTCCAACATTCTATGTTCTAAGGCCCCTACTAGCCCTACTATTCTAAGTTCTATGGTTCATCCTAGCTCCTAGTCTTTAATTCTTCAGGACTGGCCTTTTTCTTAAGCCCCATGTAACACTGCTGGGCTCATCCAGTTCTCATCCAAGTCAAGGAGGAAACCTGTAAATGCATATATTCACACTGAACCATCATGTACTTAATGCTTAGGCCTTCTCTGGTGATCTGTACTTTAATAAACCAGGACCCTGGGAAATTCAGCTATTTATCTCAATGGTTTAATTTTGAATGGTAAATGGCTGGCACTGGGTAAAGAGGGGGGAAAGTTATTCTGGGGGTTGAGGAGCCTTCCTGGAGCTTCTCTAACTGTACCACAGAGACACCCATCTCCTCTGCCTCTATTTACAGCCAGTAAACCTGTTTCCAGCACCAGAGAGCTGGCTGGCCTCAGGCAAGCCAATGTCCCATCTCTGGGAGTCAACTTTCTCATCTTTCAAATGCAGACAATAATTCCCACCCTCCCTATCTCAAAGACTGAAATATGTGAGGATTAAATAATATACCAGGTAAGAAAATGCTATGAAAAGTATGAAAATTATAACTTGTTTTTCTAAGTACCTTAAAATGTGGCCTTTCCTCATAGCAACACTCCAAGTAGGTAGGAGATGGAGAGGTCAAGTGATTTGTTCATGAGCACACATGGTTTCTCTCCTTTTTAAACATTTGATGGATACCAAAGAATGAGCCATCCATTCTTTCTCCTTCACTCTCCCTATATGAAGGACTCACATATTTTCATGATTGTATCTAGAAATCAAAGAAATTCAAGACTTGGAAGGGTCCTAGGCAGCTAGGTGATGTAGAACCTCTAACTACACAAGAATCCTCTCTTCATCATGGGGATCACAAATTGAAAACAGTAAAATGCCTTTGAGAGCATTTAATCTCACTTCCTCACTAAATCAAAGAGGAAATAGCTGAGAATGTGGTTTAATCATGAGACAACAGCTTCAAGGAATCTGGGTGGGGAGAGCCATTTCTATTCTAAAGAGAATTACTCCAGGTAATATTCTGTTTATACCATAAACAAAAATCAGGTTTCCCAGTTGGGTGGGATCTTGCCCAACCTAGTTCATAAGAATGTTCTGGCCATGAATAAGGATTACTCAGTCATACCCTTCAAAGACTAACGGACCTTTTCAGGGGTGGGATCTTGAGGAATAGAAGGAGGAAATGGTTCATAAATTAATAAATAGGGGGTGGCTAGGTGGCTCAGTGGATAGAGCACCTGTTTTGGAGTCAGGAGTACCTGGGTTCAAATCTGCCCCAGACACTTAATAATTATCTAGCTGTGTGGCCTTGGGCAAGCCACTTAACCCCATTGCCTTGAAAAAAATCTAAAAAAATTCATTAATTAATAAGGAGTTATTGATATAACAGTATAATAGTAATTTCTCTCATAATAGGAAAGGACTAGATCCCATTGTTATAGAGAACTCCTAGATGAAGAAATGCCCTCCTTCAATGCAGATCACCACTTTCTCAGTAATTTTATAGTGTTAAAGGGTTGCCTCAAGCAGAGATGTCAAATTCAAGGGCTGAAACAGATTAAATGTAATTAGTTAAATGTAGTTAAAAAATAAATAAAAATACATTAAAATATAGATAATATTGTATCCTTTTTTTTTTTTGCAAGGCAAATAGGTTTAAGTGGCTTGCCCAAGACCACACAGCTAGGTAATTATTAAGTGTCTGAGACTGGATTTGAACCCAGGTACTCCTGACTCCAGGGCTGGTGCTCTATCCACTGCACCACCTAGCCACCCTGATAATATTTTATCTTAAAACTAAGTCAACATGCAGTCACAGAGAATGTTATTATCAACTAGTGGGTCCCTACTGACCTAGGGTCACAGTGACCTAGACCCAGGGCATAGTCTATATGTATGAGAGAATGGACCATCTGGACAAGTTTTCTATCCACCAATTGGATCACATTAAGAGCTAATATAAGCTTTGCAAAACATTTTGTTTACCCAATTCTCTCTTTTGATATTCACAAAAACTCTGTGAGGGTGATGTTATTATGTCAGTTTTACAGATGAGGAAACTGAGGCTGAGAAAAATGTTAAGTGTCGTGACTTAAGTCACACTGGTAGTCAGTGTCTGAGCCAGAATTCCAGGTCCCTCTAGTTGAAATGCCACATTGCCTCCTTATAGACTTCTATAACTTTTGATGAACCTTTCTGTTCACTCACTATTAAGCACTGACACAGTTATTTGACATATTCAAGTATGGGAAACTTGGCATAATAATAGCTCATATTTGATGATGATGTTCTTCCTTTGTTCTTGAAGAAGACTATGACATCAGAGAGGAGATATCATGAGTGAGAGGTGCTGTGCTAAGTCACCAGCCTCACTTTCTCCACTGGAGACATCTGGGTCCAGTGATCAGATGTGAATCAAGAAGAATGGAAATGGCCCTTGGAAGCGATGCAGTCAGGGTTAAGTGACTTGCTGGGCATCACACAGTATCAAGTGCTAAGGTCAGATTTAAGTCCCCATGATTCCAGGACTGGTGCTATCCACTACACCTAATAGCTCATATTTATATAATATTTGAATAAGTTATATTATGAAAACTAGTCCTCATGACATGATACCTGGAATTCTTGGTTTACTGGTTAGTAAATCACATAGCCTCTTTGACATAAAAGTAAAGCACAACCCATTGGTACCCCTGTCTGAATAGCCACACCTTTCTTCCCCCCAAAGATTCATGTCCTCAAATACAATAGAGTAAGGGAACTTACTAGACATTCAATAGGAGAAAGGCTAAGCAAGCTTTGGCATATGATTGCAATGGAATGTTATTCTGCTATATGAAATGACAAGCAGGATGGTTTTTAAAAAACCTGGAAAAGGCTCACATGAACAGAAACAAAGTGAAGTAAGCAGATTCAGGAGAACATTGTATACAGTAACAGCAACATTGTAAGTGACTTGACTGTCCTTGGCAACACATTCAAGACAATTGCAAAGGACAAATGGTAAAGCATACTTTCCACCTCCAGAGAAAGAATCCACATAGTTTGAATACAGATTGAAGCATGCTATTTTTTGTTTTCTTTTTTCATTCTTTTTCTTTTATTTGAGTCTTCTTATACAAAATGATTAATATGGAAATCTTTACATGATTGCATATATATATATATGTGTATATATATATATATATATATATATATATATATATATATATATATATATATATATAACTTGTATCTATCTGATTGTTTCCCATCTCAGAGGGGAGAGGGGAAGGAGGATAGAATTTGGAATTCAAAACAAAAGAATAGTTTTTAACATCTAATTAGTGGACGAAACTCCTCTCAGTAGTTCAGTAATCAAGGACAATTCTGAGTGAACTGTTATGGAAAATACCACTTACATCCAGAGGGAAAAAACTATGAAGTCTGAATGCAGAGCCAAGTATATACTATATTAACTTTTTTCAAATTTATGTTTTTGCAGTAGCTAGGTGGTGTAGTGGATAGAGCACTGGCCTTGGAGTCAGGAGTACCCGATCCAGTCAGATCCAGCCTCAGACACTCTTTTTTGGCAAGGCAATGGGGTTAAGTGGCTTGCTCGAGGGCACACAGCTAGGTAATTATTAAGTGTCTGAGGTCAGACTTGAACTCAGGTACTCTAGACTCCTGGGCCGGTGCTTATCCCCTGCACCACCTAGACGCCCCTAGCCTCAGACACTTAATAATTAACTAGCCCTGTGACCTTGGGCAAGCCACTTAACCCCATTGCCTTACAAAAAAGAAACTAAAAGAAATAGTTATAGTTATAAATAAAATTTATGTTTTCCTTTCTTTCTCATGATTTTTCTCCCTTAGTTCTAATTACTCTTTCACAACATGACTAATATGGAAAATTCTTAAACAAGATTGCACATATATAATCTATATAACATTGTTCGATGTCATGGGATGGAGGGAGGGAAAGGAAGTGGTTAAAAAATATTGAATTCAAAAGCTTGCAAATGAATAAATACTTTTAAAAAACATGTAATGGGGAAATATTTATATATAAAAGAAACAAAAGTTCACTGGGCAGGGCTTCCTACTGTAAAAGTAGAAGGGAGGAAGGGGCAAGAGAAACCTTTTAAGCAATACATTAAAAACATTTTGAAATGAAACAAAAACAAACTATGGGGGAGGGGCTTTGGGTAGGAGGATACAGAGACAAGTTGACAAAGAAAAAGGTTTCTACACTTCCTTTCCCCATTGAATTCAGAGTGACCCATCTAGTTATGAGAACCAATGGCCAATCCTACCTCTTGAGTCACTCATAGGAAACTGGAACTTTTAACAAAACAACCCTGGCAGTCTAGAAGTTCTGGTCTCCATTCTTGTCATTGACTTGCTGTGGTACATTGAACAAGTAATCAACTTTCTTGGGGTCTTACTTTCCAGATCTATAAATTGAGTTCTAGAATCTTTTGTTTCTGAGGTCTCTTCCAGCTCTGAGTTTCTATATTTAGGGAGATTCTTTGATCCCACCTTCTTTCCCCCAATACCTCCAGGTTTACAGGAGAAAGAGGTACATTAGGAGTTCAGAGAACCTGGACTTGAATTCTGGCTCACCTCCTGTATAAGACTTTTCTAATCTGCAAAATGAAGGGGTTGGTCTCCAAAGTCCCTTGCAACTCTGGACAAGTTACTAAATCTCTTATTGCTCTAGGCAACTCCCTAAAATGGGATTTCTTAACATGGGAATGAAGACAGAAAGACAGAGAGAGAGAGAGAGAGAGAGAGAGAGAGAGAGAGAGAGAGAGAGATTAGATACATTATATACTTTCACAAATAAGTTTTTCCTGGATAACATTTTTCTTCACAAGTCCTTCATAGTAGACTTGAATAATCATTACTCATAATAGTTTAGTAATTCACAGTTACTCTTCAAACAATATTGTTTTACTGTATACAGTTTTGTCTTGATTCTGCCCATTTAACTCAGCATTATTTCCATAAGTTTCCAAAATCAAACTGCTTGTCTCTTCTTACAGGTGAGTAGTATTCTATCACAATCATATACTGCAACTTACTCAGCCTTTCCCCAGTTGATGGGCATTCCCTCAATTTCCACTTCTATTCTACCTCAAAGAAAGTTTCTATAAATCTTTTAGAACATATAGGTTCTTTTCCTTTTATCCTGATCATGTTGGGAAACTGAGTGGTATTGCTGGTCAAAGGGTACACACAGTTTTATAGACATAAATCCCAATAGCGATAAATCCCAATTGCTCTCCAAAATGGTTGAATCAATTCACAATTCTACAACAGTGTATCAATGTGCCAATTTTTCCATATTCTCTCTAGCTTGTCATTTTCCACTTCTATCATTTTAGTCAACTGGTATGAGGTGGTTAACGGTTATTTTATTTTACATTTCCCTAATCAACAATGATTTAGATTATTTTTATGTGACCATATATAGCTTTGACTTTTTTTCTTCCAAAAACTGTCCAATTATATCCTTTGGGTAAAAACATCACTTGTACAACAATATTCATAGCAGCCCTGTTTGTGTGGCAAAGAATTGGAAATTGAGTGAATGTCCATCAATTGGGGAATGGTTTAACAAACTGTGGTATATGTATGTCATGGAACACTATTATTCTATTAGAAACCAAGAAGGATGGGAATTCAGGGAAGCCTGGAGGGATTTGTATGAACTGATGCTGAGCAAGGTGAGCAGAACCAGAAGAACGTTGTATACCGTATGGTGTTGATGATCAATCTTAATAGACTTGTTCATTCCATCAATGCAACAATTAGGAATAATTTTGGGCTATCTGTGATGAAGAATACCATCTGTATCCAGAAAAGGAATTGCGGAGTTTGAACAAAGACCAAAGACCATTTCCTTTAATTAAAAAAACTGTTATCTTATTATGTAATTTTGCTATCTCTTATACTTTATTTTTTTTCCCCTTATGGATATGATTTCTCTCTCATCACATTCCACTTAGATCAATGTATAGCATGGAAACAATGTAAAGACTAACAGACTGCCTTCTGTGGAGGGGGTGGGAGGAGGGAAGCAAGACTGGGGAAAAATTGTAAAATTCAAAAATAAATAATTTTTTTTAATAAATCATATTCTTTGACCATTTATCAATTGGATAATAACTCATTCTTATAAATTGACTCAGTTTTCCATACATTAGAGATATGAAACCTTCATTTGAGAAACTGATTACAAACTATTTCCCCCCAATTTTCTGCTCTCCTCCTAATCTTGACTATAGTGGTTTTATTTGTACCAAACTTTTTTAATTGAATGTAAGAAAATTATCCAATTTATATCCTGCAATGTTCTATCTCTTTTTTATTCATAAATTTTTATCTTATGTGTAATTCTGATAGTGGTATATTCCATGGTCTTCTAATTTATTTTGTCTATCTCCCTTTCTATCTAGGGTATATATTCATTTTGACCATATCTTGATGAACAGCATAAAATATTGGCCTATAGCTGATTTTGCCAGACTATTTTCCAGTTTTCCCAGTTACTGTATTCCTATGCACTTTATTTTATGCTATACATTTAAAAACATTGTCCTGAGAAAGGGTTCATGGGCTTTACCAGGCTAGCAAAGGGATACAGGACACAAAAACAGTTCAAAGTAGGTACCTCTGCCTTAAGACTTTATAATAGTTGCAGTGAAGGTGTTAATATGCGTTGGCAATCCCTGTACTAATTGAAATCATATCACCTGTCCAGTTCTAAAAATCTTTTGGAACTCCTCTGCCCCTTCAGTGTCTCAACCCCTTCCCCTTTCCATTATTTTCTTCAGGAAAGTGTTTGGGATTTGAAAAGTTACTCTCTTTTAGATTATTTGCATTTAAAAAGGAGATCCTAGAGATAAGGACTGTTAATTTATTTAAGGGTAGCTGATGGAAGGGAGTCTGAGAATCCCAGCTCTAGGGGGAACTTCCATACCAACCCATACTTATGCAAAAATCCCCTTTGCAACATATCAGAAAAGTAATCATTCAGTAACCCCTGGGGGGGGGGAGATGTTAAGAAATTTACTACCCCCCCCAAGCAGCCTTTGAATTTTTTAAAATTTCCAAGGAGCCTCAAATACACAGATTCTTTCAGTTCTTCACCCCCATTTGATTTCCTGAAGACAGGAAGGGCCACTCCTCCATCTTTGCTTTCCAAGTACTGAACTTGGGAGTTCTCCAAAGAACTTCCCAAAGCAAATCAGGTATCAGCTGCTGAGCATTGGGCAACTCCCATAAGTCAGAAGCAAAACTTGCATCCAGGTTGTCCTGGCTCTGAAGCCTGAATTCCATCTGCCACACCATGTAACACAAAAGAGGTCTTGGATATACCTGACTGAAGCTGAATGGTGAAAAATGACTTGGGTTTAAGGAAGAATCCCACAAGAATATGTACAACCCCCTACTACCACTACCACTCCCAGAACAAGTCACATCTTCTCTCAAGGTCTCCCTGTCCTCACTTGTAAAAGAAGAGACCCTCCAAGTTGTTTCTCATCTCTAAATTGTGTCATCCCAAGATTTTAAGGTGCAGTCCCTTGCACCTTGTGGGTGATTTATAAACTCTTATAGAATTGAGGCATATGAATGTGATGGAGTATTTCTGTAGCATACAAAATAATGAATAAAAGGAATTCAGAGAATCTTGTCTAAATTGAATATGAAATAAGCAGAAACTGGGAAAACAAAGTATAAATAACCATTACAACATGAGTACAAGATTCTTCCTCTTTTTTGTCAGTTCTGGACTCTGAGCAATGTCTGGTTATTTGTGAACCCTATCTCCTTACTCAAATCCATTTCACTTTCAAGTTATGTCATTACCTTCCTGATGTCATGGTCCTCTTATTGTCTACCAAAGAAACTGATTACATTGAAATAATTTTTTTTAAGTTCAGAGACCCAGATTGAGAATCCCTGATGCAAATGGTGAGAACAACAAAAATTCCAAGTAATTATTTTGTAATTATCATGATTGAGAAACTTAGCCCTGGGGTTGTGAAAATACACCTATCTTTCATCTTTGCAGAGATGAGGAACAATAGGTATGGTATATAGGATATACAATTTTGGTTTTGCTGAACTACTTTTTCCCCTCTTTTTTTTTTTAAAGATTTTTGCAAGGTAAATGGGGTTAAGTGGCTTGCCCAAGGCCACACAGCTAGGTAATTATTAAGTGTCTGAGGCTGGATTTGAACCCAGGTACTCCTGACTCCAGGGATGGTGCACCACCTAATTGACCCCTGTTTCAGTTTTTTTTCCCTCTGTTTTTCCTACTTCCTTTTCTTCTAAGCCATTGATTGCTCGATTCATTCATTCATTCATTCCTTGGGTTTTTGTAAAACAATGGGGTTAAGTGACTTGCTCCCTTCTTTTCTTTTAAAAAAAAAATTCTTTGTCACAAGAAATGACTCTGGTAGGATAGGGATATAATCAGAAGTAAAGATGTTGTAAAGACAAAAGTTGGCAATATGGCATTTTTTTTTAATGTGTATGAAATGGAGCTGACTCCTTCTGTGTTTCCGAATAGGAGCTATGACCCTTTACTCCTCATCTCATCTGGATTGTCGGCAGATTCCCAATACAGAATAAGCACAAGAGGGGGGGGCCTGGAGGCCATTGACCTGGACTCAGAAGGGTGTTGCACCTTTGGGGCATAGGAGCACATAGTGTATCCCCTTCCCCCCACTCTCCAGCCTACTGGGTGGTAAAGAGGTGGCCAACCTCCACCCAAACACACCCATAGGAAGGCACACCTACTAGACTATTGCTCACCCAACAGCAGAGAGCACACCCATAAAGGGAGGGAGAAGGGGAGGGTGGAGTCATGGCCTGAAGCCCAGGCTCCAGTTGACTGCTCCCACGGAAAGCCTTTGGTGTTTAGGTCCCCCTCTCTGCAGGACAGCCTCTGCTGCCTGCCAGCTCCCAGCCTGCTGCTGACCTGAGAGGAGAGCTCCTCAGGGTCAAGCCATGGATCAAGTGCCCGTTGACCTGGCCCTGTATCCAAGCACCTCAGGGCCTTTAGATCCAGTTCAGCTTCAGAAGCTCATTCTCAGGGGCCAAGAAGCCAAGAAGTTTGCCTATTGTCCCTACAGTAATTTCCCAGTGGGGGCGGCTCTCCTGACCCTGGATGGGAAGATTTTTTCAGGTAAGGCCTAAGTTCACCCTTATCCCCTGCCCTTGGTACAGAAAAGGACAGATAGAGAGCTAGATTTGCTAAAATGGGGACAGAGATTCAAATCCTGTCTTCCAACAGTAGGGGAAATCATTTAATCTCTCTAAGCCTTGTTTGTAAAATTAGGGATTTGGGTTGGATCACCTCTGGGCTGCTCTAAGAGCTTGGGAAATGGGGACAGTAGAGAGAGGCAATAGAAAGGATTTTGTACTTATTTGAAAGATTGGCACTCTAAAGCAACCCAGCTTTAAATCTATAATCCTATGAGCATTTCCTCCTCCACATGCATCGGGTAACTTAAATCTTAGAAGATCGATTAAAATCTACTTGTAAATAAAATTGTATTTCAAAAGGACATTTTATACAGTTAAAATGTTTTTAAGACAACAGGTTTTTAAATTGTATTTAAAAAAAAAAACCAACATTTTATTTCTGAGGTTAGGTCCTAACAGTCTTGGCATAGAGCATTCCAAAAGGCCTGGAACATCTCTGCCATAATCACCAAAGCAAAGTTGTCCCACCTTCAAAGCAGGAATGGTTTTCCTCAGTATCTGGTTGGGGAGGAATGGACTTCATACAGGACTCAAGTATTTCCAAGAGAAATGATGTACTCATTTGAAAGATTGAAAACACTGGAGAGAGAATAAATCCTCTTGGAGATCAGGCTAGGATGAGAGACCTTTGAGGTGAAGATTGAACATTTGCAGCTAGAAGAAAGCTTATATCCCCCTTCTTTTCCAATCAATTTATTTTACAAATGAGATGATTTCTGTCCAGAGAAAAGATGGCTTGCACAAGGACACATAGGCAGTAAGCAGCAAAGCTAGGATTTGAACCCAAGGTCTCTACTAGCAGATGAAATATCAGAGAAATATGTTCTATAATTAATCTGTTCCCTCTGTGCTAACCATGTCACATAGCAACCTATTTAATCTTTTTTTCATTCTGAGCTGGCTTTACATAAACATTGACCCCCATCCCATTGTTCTAAATTATTTCACAGAAAATATGTCAAACAAATGTGTACAAGTACAACTTTTACCAAACTTCACCAACAAGGGGAGGGGGGAGGGTGTAGAAAGATGTATAACTAACTTCTAAATCTGCAAATGGAAAAATGTTGAAAAACTGTCAAAGCATATAATTGGAAAATACATTTTTGTTTTTAAAAAAATTTATTTCACAGAAACTACCTAAAACCTGACCAAACCTCCATCCGATTGTTCAAAGTTATCTTATATACAAACTCAAAAGTTATCTTACTAAAAAGGGGACTGGGGATTCTCATCTGGTGCATCTTGCTGATAGCCTCAGAGATTGCCCCCCTTTCCCCATGGGGGGGAGGGAGAGATGCTGAAGCGTCTGCACCTACTCCTTACTCCTTCTCTAGCACCATTCTAACTTCTCCCTAACCCCTTTCCCAGTATCTACACCCTTCCTGTTTCCCTATATAAACCTGGCCATTTCCCTTGCTTACTGTTGATTCAGCCAGGTTGCAATCACCTTGCAACTGTCCCTTATTTCCCTCTTGATGCTGCTTATTACCTGCTGATGAGGATCAATCAATTGTTCAACTGTCTCTAATTACTTTACAAAATTCTCATTACTATTCAATTTTTTTACCTTGTTACCCTAATAGAATAAACCTTTTTGGGTCCCTATATACTTCAAAGTCAAGAGTGAATCATTCATGAATTCATACATTCTTGAATCCCCAAACTAACCACATTCCAGCACTTTCCCTTTTATCAATATCCAGATCTATTAATGTTGTGCCACGAGGTAAATTGCTTTATAAGGTGAAGAGGCAAGAGTACCCTAGGAGAGACAGTGGAGCCTCCCAGAAAGCAAACTAAACCTGGAACCCATTGAATCCTGGTCTTAAAGTCCATCTCTATTACTTCCGAGTATGAGCAAGTCACTTCCTCTGGGCCTCAGTTTCCTCATCTGTAAAATAGAGCTTGTAAGCTTCTAAGTAAAAAAAAAAAAGATCCATCAAACAAGTAGTAAGCATCAGAGGCAAGATTTGAAACCAGGACTTCTGACTCCAGAAGAGTATTTTTTTTTTACTGCACCAGTCTGGCTTCCCCAGTAAGGGGGATGATACATGCCAGGGGTCCTATATAAACATCAGTTGTTATTAATATTATCCAAAGCTTGAATGATCTCATGGCTCCAGTGAGTAAGGTTCTGTGAATCTCTCCATGACGACTCAGTGTCCCCCATTAACCTGAGAGACAGCAGGATGCTGATGGCAGTTGGACTGCTGTGGCTGGGTCTTAGCAGTCATTTTCTCTATAACGCCTGTACTCAGGCCTTAGATATATATGGGTCATATACTCAAGTAATTAATAGCTACAGTTAAATCCTCATATATTTCATTGGATAGCACCATTCTCCCAGGGTTGTTTTGAGGATCAAATGAGATATTTATAAAATATTCAGCTTAGAGCCTTCACGTATGGGTGCTTACTATAAAATGATCATTGTAAAATACTTAGCTCAGAGCCTGTACATAGTAGGTGCTTACTGTGAGATAATACTTATAAAATGCTTAACACCAAGATTGCACATAGTGGGTGTTTACCATGGGATGACACTTGAGAAATGCTCAGCTCAGAGCCTGCACATAATAGGTGCTTATTATGAGATGATAATTGTAAAATAATTAGCTCAGAGCCTGGTACATAGTAGGTGCTTCCTGTGAGACTATACTTGTAAAATGCTTGGCACAGAACTTAGCACATAGTTGATACTTACTGTGAAATGATAAGTGTAAAATACTTAGCACAGAGTCTGCACATAGTAGGTGTTTACTGTGAAATGATAAGTATAAAATACTTAGCACAGAGTCTGCACATAGTAGGTGTTTACTGTGAAACAATAGGTGTAAAATACTTAGCTCAGAATCTGACAAAAGTTAAGTGCTTCCTGTAAGATGGTAATTGCCAAATACTTAACACAAAGCCTGGCACATAGTAGGTACTTGATTATGAGTAGATATTTCTAAGTAGGAGACAGGAAAAGGGGAAACTGAGGTAAAGGAGATGGGAGAAGTCAGAAAGATTCCTGACCTTGGGGCTAGAGCACAAATGACCAGCTGACTCTTCAAAGTCCATTATCTTAACTGAATCTTTCATTGATCCAGAGAGGAAAATGCTATTATTATTCTTGTTTTACCGAAGAGGAAACTAAAGATCACAGGCCACAGGACTTGTCCATGGTCACTTAGGTGGGCAAGTGTCTGAGGCACGATTCTGTCAGTCAGACTACTGGTCAATCTGAAACACTGACTATAGGTCAGACACTATGCAAAGCCCCAAGGATACAAAAAAAGTAAAAAAATATGGTCTCTGAGACAAAATGAGAGGGTTATAGATTAAGAGCTAGACTTCAGAGGTCATATAGGGTGATACTTTCATTTTCCAGATAAATTACCTGAGGCTAGATAGGGGAAATGATTGGGTCCTGGTAACCCAAATAGTAAGTATCAGAAAAAAGACCTCATTCCGATAGGAGAGAAAACATGTAAAAAACTAGAGGCATACAAGATAGAGCAGATAGGAGGTAATCCCAGATTCAAATTTGGGTCATCTTGGTTTCAAGTTTAATATGCCAACCACTATGCCACCTTTGAGATTGGATACTGCTCATAGGGAAGTCAGAACTGCCCACTTCATCCCCTTCACTTTATGGAAGAGGAAATTTAAGATTAGGGAGAAGTGATCTGGCTGGCATCACACATTTAGTGTCTAAGGCAGAATTCAAACCCAGTTCTCCCTGAAGTCCAATACTCATAATACCATGCCACACTGCCTTTCCTAGGAGATTCAGGGTTGACTCTTATCAACACGTACCTGTGGTCAAGCCACTTCACTTTCCCAATCCTGTTTCCTCATCAATAAAATGAATACTATTTCCTTCCTGAGGTTGTTGTGAATTAAAAGTTTTGCTTTGTTAAGTGCTTTCTCTGGGAAGTGGGGCTATTGCTGCCCCAGCAAAGAGAGAGGTGCACCAGGGATATAAAACAGCAAAAGAATTGAGTGTGGGAGGGATTCCTACTCTTCCCCCCCAAACACACATAAATAAAAAATATATAAGATGCAAGAAATCAAAAATGGTCCTTGTGTACAAGTAGCTTATAGTCTAGAAGGAGGCAACAATCACTATGATGAGAGTCCCAGGATTGTCCCCAAGGAAAACCACTCCAGATTGTGCTGATGGGTTGAGCTGGGGAGGGAGAGAAGTTGTGTTTTAATGGACCATCAGGGGGCAATCACTTAGCTAGCGTATCAGGACAAACTTTTACCTGTGATACCTAGAGCAAATGACTTGCTTCCTGAATTTCCCCCTCTGTAAAATGATGGTAAGTTGGGGATGGCTAGCAATCCTTCTAATTCTAAATCCTAAAATCCAATTTCCTCATCTAGAAAAGAAAGCCAATGAATTAATCAAGAAGCATTTGTGACTTAAAAGCACTGTCCAAAGTGCTAGAGATAGAAATAGGAAAGTGAGTCATTCTCATCTCTCAAGGAGTTCAAATTTTAATACAGGGAGACAACTTATATAGGACATTTTAACTGCAAGTCAGATGGAAAGATCCCATGGTCCTGAGGTGCAGCAGCAAAACATGGCAATGTATCTTCTTTAATATTTCCATTAATAAAATCCTATCAATTTCTGGTACTGACCCAACTGGCAGTGCCAAGAACTTTAATGAATAGAACTTTCTTTTCCGGGGCTACTGAGAAGACAGGGACTGAGCAGCTGCTGAAATGGCTAGGTCAAGGGGGTTAGAGTAGAGGAGTGACTGCCTGTTGGTTCCCAGACCCATGAAGGGGGGGCCAGGGAGTCATTGCAGGTGATCTGAGAATCCATGCTATGTTATTAAATGATTCAGTACAATAAATAAAACAAACATTTCCTATAGTCTGAATAATGTGTTTTTATAGCAATTATTGGTTATCATTTTTCATATCATGTTAAACTGGTTGATATGGAGGGGTAAAAGGACCCAAATTTGAAACTAATCTCTGCCACTTATTACTGGTAAGACCTTGAGCAATCATTTGGACCTGTTTCCTCATTATTAAATTAAAGGGGTCAGATTCAGTCATAAGTTTCAAGCTCTTTTTCAGATCTAAATCTATTGTTTCTGAAATAGAAAACTAATTAATATAACTACTTTATAAGGGGCGGCTAGGTGGCATAGTGGATAAAGCACCGGCCCTGGAGTTGCAAAAACCTAAAATATACATATATATATATATATATATATATATATATATATATATATATAGCTACTTTATGATTTGAAAAGTTTTAAAAGTCCTATTCAATTAATACCAGCTTGTTGCTATTTAAATCTGGCCTTTTCATCAAGAATGCTTGAAAGTTCATTTCCCCCCCTGAAAGATTATGCTCAGTCTTACTGGGTAGGTGATTGTGGAAATTCTAGTTCTTTTGTCTTCCAGAATATCATATTCCAAGCCTATCCTTTAATATAGAAGCTGCTAAATCTTGTGTTATCCTAACTATGACTCTATGATACTTGAATCATTGAATTATTTCTTTTTTTTAGCTTTTTTGGGTTTTTTTGCAAGGCAATGGGGTTAAGTGGCTTGCCCAAGGCCACACAGCTAGGTAATTATTAAGTGTCTGAGACCAGGTTTGAACTTGGGTACTCCTGACTCCTGACTCCAGGGTTGGTGCTCTATCCACTGTGCCACCTAGCTGCCCCGCCCGAATCATTTCTTTCAGGCTGCTTTTGCAATATTTTGTCTTTGACCCAGGAGCTCTGAAACTTAGCTATAATATTCCCCAAAGTTTTCATTTTGGGATCTCTTTCAGTAGATGATTGGTGAATTCTATCAATTTTTATTTTAACCTTTGCTTTTAGAATACCAGGGTGGTTTTCCTTGATAATTTATTGAAATATTATATCTAGGCTTTTTTTTTTAAAATGATGGCTTTTAAAATTCTCTCTAGATCTATGAGATATCTCACATCTACTTTTTCATTCTTTGGCTTTGTTTTATTGGGCTTTTTTGATTTCTCATTAAAGTCATTGGTTTTAATTCATTCAATTCTAATTTTTAAGAAATTCTTTTCCTTAGTGAACTTTTATACCTTATTTTCCATTTGGCCAATACTTCTTAAAGCTTTTTTCCTTCAGTGAATTGTTGTGCTTCTTTATTTGACCAGTTTTGCTTTTTAAGCCATTCTTCTCTTCATAGGTTTTTTGGTGCCTCTTTTACCACTTGACCTAGTCTGGTTTTTAAGATATTGTCTTCAGTATTTTTGTGTCTCCTTCACCAAGCTTGTTGACATGGTTTTCATGATAATCTTGCATCACTCTCATTTCTTTTCCTAATTTTTCTTAACCTCTCATTTTATTTTCAAAATCCATTTTTGAACCCTGAAACCAATTCATATTTTTCTTGGAGGCTTTGGAAGTAGGAGGTTTGACTTTGTTGTCATCTATTAAGTGTGTATTTTGATCTTCCTACCCCTTTACCATCCATGAGCCAAGAGCTACAGAAGCAGCTGCTGCTGCCACTGCTACTTCAGTGGCTCCCAAGTCCTGCTCCTGGTTTTCTGGGTTCTGGTCTGCTAGTGAGTCCTGTGCTGATCTGGGCTCTATTTTCACCCAGGTGCAACAGACCTTTCCTGCTGATTTCCCACATTGTCTTTGGCATCTGTGGACTCTGTCTCTCTAAAATTTGTTTAGAATCATTATTTAAAGGTATTTGAAGGGTTTCAGGGAACAGCTTAGATGAGTCCCTGCCTTTACTCTGCCATCTTGGTTCTATCTCCCATTTTGTCATCTTTGCTAATTTTCAAAGTATGCTATGAAACCTCAGGGTTGTTTTGATTTGCTTCTCTGTCATCAACAGCAATTTGGAGCAGTCTTTCTTATGACTGTAAATAATTTGCATTTTTTTCTTTTGAGAACTGCATGCTGGGGAAAAGCTATTAGTTATGTATAGTATGTAAACATCTGTATATATACATACATGGATGTAGGCATCATCTATATTTGTCGTTGTTCAGTTGTGTCTGATTCTATTTTTTTTAGGATTTTTTCAAGGCAAATGGGGTTAAGTGGCTTGCCCAAGGCCACACAGCTAGGTAATTAAGTGTCTGAGGCTGGATTTGAATTCAGGTCCTCCTGACTCCAGGGATGACTCCACTGCGCCACCTAGCTGCCCCATGTGTCTGATTCTATATGACCTCATGGTTCATGGACTTTTTTGGCAATGATACTTGAGTGGTTTGCCATTTCCTTCCCCATTGTGTTCCCATTTTACAGATGAGGAATTGAGACCAGTGGGAATTAAGTGACTTGACAAGGGTCACAGTAATTGTCTGAGGCCAGATTTGAACTCCTGTCTTCCTGATTCCAGACTTGGGTGCTCTCTCTCTCTCTACTTTTCTCTCTACACCGTCTTAATGATTTCATCAGCTCCAGGGAGTATAATAATTATATCTCTGCAGATGATTTCTAGTTATACTCGTCCAGTCCTAATCTCTTTTCTGGAGTTCTACAGTAAATAACAAGTGCCTCTTAGACATCTTAGACTGAATGTCCTACAGATGTTTTCAGACTTAATATGTCTAAAATAGAAGTCATGCTCATTCCCCCAAACCCTCCTTCTTTGAAACTTTGCCATTTTTGTCCAGATCACTAATCTCCTTGCTGTTCCTCAGACTCTTTATCTCCAACCTCCAAACATTTTCATCGACTGTCTCCCAAACCTGGTGTTCTCTCCTTCCTTATCTCCGCCTCCCAGTTTCCATCAAGTCTCCTACAAGAAGTTTTTCCCAGTCATTCTTATCTCTTCAACTTCCCTTTTAAGATTTATCCCTATCTCTACACATCTCATTTGTACCTAGTTCTTTGCATGTTGCCTCCCCCATTAAACTGAGCTCCTTAAGAGTAAAGGCTGCTTTCTATCCTTTCTTGGAACCTGGAAAAGAATAAAAGTAAACTTATCCTTAAGCATAGTGACTAGCACATGATGAGCCCTTAATAAATGCTGGTTGACTGAATGAAGGCCACCACCACCCTTCTAGGTCCCAGGTTCCCAACCTTAGCATCATCCTTAAACTATTCTCCCTGGATTATTTTATTTTTTATTTTTGCAAGGCAATGGGGTTAAGTGATTTGCCCAAAGCTACACAGCTAGATAATTAACTGAGGCCTGACTCCGGGGCAGGTGCTCTATTATCCACTGCCCAACCTAACAAGCCCCTCCCTGGATTATTTCATTATTTATTTATTTATTTATTTAAGGTTTTTGCAAGGCAAATGGAGTTAAGTGTCTTGCCCAAGGCCACACAGCTAGGTAATTATTAAGTCTCTGAGACCGGATTTGAATCCAGGTACTCCTGACTCCAGGGCTGGTGCTTTATCCACTGTGCCACCTAGCCGCCCCCTGGATTATTTTAAAGAACATCTCTTACAACCAACATCTCTCTCCTCCATTTGCTTTTCTTCACTCTCACAACCATCCAATTTCAGACCTTGGACAGCTCTTACCTGGACTAGTTTCTTAATCCAACTTCCAGCCTCTCCCCTTCTTACTTCTTAGAATCCCTGCCTTTCTTCACAGTCAGTTAAGTGTTATCTCTTCATAGGAGTCCCCTAATTGTTAGTGATTCTCATCCTATCAGAAAAATTACCTTTTTAAAAAATATATGTTTCATTATCTTATTTACTTATATATTTTATTTTATATTCTAATTATAGATTTATATTGATATATTATATGTTATGTATATTATAGTATTTGTTCCATATTTTTATATATTGATAGTAAGAGCTATCTCATTTTTGTCTTCAAATTCCCAGAACTGGGACAGCACACTGCTTGGCAAATTATAGAGGCCTGATAAAGGCTTGTTTATTTGTGTACACAAGTTATTTGTCCACATAGAATGTTGACTTCTTGAAGGAAAAGGTTGTTTTATTTGTGCTTTTGAATTCTAAACCTCAGAATAAGGGCTTTGGGGGTTTTTTTCTTTTTGCCAGAATAAGGATTTCATTGTAGATCAGATTTTTGGTTGACTCACTGCTTTCAGTAAAACAAACAAAAATAAAATTTTTGAGTTGCACCATGAATTATGTATATATTTACTTATTTATACATCATGTACATATGATAAAGCTTGGAAATGTGAATTATGCAATATATTCAAAATAGACATTAAAAGAATAAGATAAATCATGAATGTAGGGTTATATATAGTATTATATAATTATGTAGCATATGTTGCATATATTATACTACACAATCTAATATATATATATATATATATATATATACATATATATATATTTCAGTCATTTCTGACTCTCCTTGATCCCATTTGGAATTTTCTTAGCAAAGATACTGGAGTGGCTTGCCATTTCCTTCTCTAGCTCATTTAATAGATGAGGATACTGAGGCAAACAGTGTGAAGTGACCTGCCCAGGGTCATACAATGAGATCACATTTGAACTCAGGTCTTTCTGACTTCAGAGCCAGTGGGTCACCTAGCTATGTGTCTCTTGAGGATGCACACACAATACATACACACAAACATAAAATATGGTAGAATTTGAGTATTTATTCCAGGAGGTAATAGGGAACCTCTGGAGTTCACTGAGCATGGGGGTGACTTGCACTTTAGGAAGATCACTTTGACGGTACAGTGGAGAAGAGAGAGACTTGAGGGAGGCAGACCAATTAGAAAGTTTGTATGAGTAGGAGCCGATGAAGCTCTGAACTAGGATGGTACTTATGTAGGTGGAGAGATGCTGTGGAGGTAGAATATTCAAGACTTGAAAAAAAGATTGGCTCTGTAAGGTGAGTACAAGAAGGGACTGGGAGAATAATAGGGCTCATCCACAGAAACAGAGAAGCTGGAAAAAGACCTGCAAAGCTGATCAGATCCAATCCATGCCTGCTCCCCTACACCCCAGACTCTCTCTGCTCCACCCAAAGGGAAGGAGGAAGGCAGGAGGACAACCGGTCCTTCTCATAAGTCTTTGGCAGAGTCCAGAATCTGTCTACAACCTATTCTGATCAGGAGATAGTAAGGGAGAGGTTACTGTTCTTAGAGTCATTTCAGGTAGCTCTGCTCTAGTTAAGGGGAGAGTGGCTGGGTCTTAATTGCCCTGAGGGACAGATACTCTATTCAAAAGGTGAGAGGTGGGTGTGAAAATTGTACCTTTGAAGGAGGGAAAGTTGTTGGGGGTGTTAAGGTCGGATTTTGTTGGCACGAAGCCTCTCTCTTGGTTTTTGCAGGGAACCTGGGCTGCTCCTTGCTAAGCTAGACTTTCTATTCTGCAGCAAAACACTCATTTTCTCTAGCCAGTGTCTCTAAATCACTCATTGCATCCCTACCTCTTCTTCCGAACATGAACACTGAGCTCAGAGGCTCCTCAATAAAAATAGCTTTCTTACAGTCAGTCGTTTTCTTTGATAACTTTAACTCTCAGAGAAAAGACATCATAGATCTCACATTATTTGAAAAAGAGTGGCTGTCAGGGTATTGTTGCTTAGTTTTGTCTGACTCTTTGTGACCCCATATAGGGTTTTCCTGGCAGAGATACTGCAGTGGGTTGACATTTTCTTTTTCAACCCACTTAACAGCTGAAAAAAATGAGGCAAACATCTGAAGTGACTTGCCCAGGGTCACTCAACTAGTAAATGCTTGCTGTTGAATTTGAATTCAGAAAGATGAGTCTTCCTGACTAAACTTAGTATTGTATCCACTCTAGAATAATAAAAGGAAAGTTTAAGGGGTAAAATTACTTATGTTCTCCCTTCCTTATTTTCCCCCACCCCCATACCTGTCATTAGCTGTATGGCTTTGGGCAATGTAGTTTTCTCTGGGTCTCATTTTTTCAACCTTTTAAAAATAAGATTATTCTTTAAGACCGCCCATCTTAAAATAAGGGGGATGGAGTTAGGTGCTCCAATTTTTTTTCCTGTTTTAATATTCCATATTCTGATATTCTATGTCCTAAGATTCCATCTATCTATGACTGAAGCCTGATACTGAGCCAGAGACTTGGTGCTATTCTCATGATAGTTTGCAAAAGTAAACCAGCCTGGGGATGAAAAGATATATAGAAGTGGGGGACAAAGACTCAAAGGAACATTCTGCTTAAAATTAAAAAAAAGATCATCCACTACCTTCTAGATTCCTATTTGTCAAGACAACATATTAATTCCTATTAAATAATAATGCCAGCTCCTGTTCTATGGTCCTTTACTGTCCCCAAAGTACTTTTCTCATAACATCCTATGATGTACTTAGTGCAAGAATTATCCTCCCTAATTTACAGGAGAGAAAACTAAGGGTCCCAGACTGACAAAACTGGGACTGAAATCCAGGATTTTTGACTGCCAACCCAGGGTTCTTTCCACTCCACTCCACTGCCTCCAGATGTCCAAGTTTCAGTAAAAATTGGAGAGTGACATTAAAGATTTGAGGAGGATTCTGGGATCAGCTTTTTATAGAAGGTTCCAATCTCAGCTGTTCCAGATTGAGTCATAACAGGGCTTAGTTTGTGGCTCAAAAGAGTGTTTTTCATTTCCTTCCTTTTGTGTAACCTTTCCTATCAGAAGGGATAGTCTGTAAAAATGTTGGTGTGATGATGAAACTGTCTAAATATTATACTGTATTTAGGAACTACCTCTTGCTTATTTATCTGTTTCTGCTGAACCCACAGAGGGCTTTGCATAGATAGTAAGTGGATGCTTATTAAAAGTTTATGGAAGGGTGGCTAGGTGGTGCAGTGGATAAAGCACTGGCCCTGGAGTCAGGAGTACCTGGGTTCAAATCCGGTGTCAGACACCTAATTACCTAGCTGTGTGGCCTTGGGCAAGTCACTTAACCCCATTTGCCTTGCAAAAAAGAAAAAAAGTTTATGGAAGAGGGCTGCTAGGTGGCACAGTGGCTAGAGCTCTGGCCCTGGAGTCAGGATACCTGAGTTCAAATGCACCCTCTGTGTGGCCTTGGGCAAGCCACTTAACCCCATTGCCTTGCAAAAACCAAAAAAAAAGTTTATGGAAGGAGGCAGCTAGGTGTCACAATGAATAGAAAACTAGCCTTGGAGACAGGAGGATTCAAGTTCAGATCTAGATTCACACATTTACTACCCATGTGACCTTGGACATTACCTTTAATTCCCAATGCCTCCCCCTCCACCCCATGCATATATATATATATATATATATATATATATATATATATATATATATACACACACACACAGTTTATGGAGGGAAGTAACCCAGTCTAAAATTTCTTATTTAAGGGGGAGAGGTGAGAGAGAGAAGCAATAGGTGACTGTACACTTAACCCAACAACACAATCAATAAGCATTTATGAAGCTCCTATTCATGTGCCACACACTGACCTGAGCAATAGGGACACAAACACAGTGATGAGACACATTCCTGCCCTATAAGAACTTAACATCCCACTGAATTAAATCAAATACATGTTTTCACAACTATGAAGAGTGGCATGGAGTTATGTTTTACAGGACAGCTTTGGAATCAGAAAAATCTAGCTTGGAGTCCCATCTCTGAAACGCAAAATTGTATGACTATTGGCAAAACTTATCTCTCAGGACTTCCAGTCAGCCCTGAAAAATTGTAGGATATAGAAGAATTATTGTGTAACAGGGGATGGAGTTTCTACACAGGAAGTTTCTTATACCCTTGAAGTCAGAGGTGGGACTGTCTCCACTCTACCTCCCCCACCCCCCCAAAAAAATAAAATAGCTCAAATATATTTCACCAAAAATAAAACAACTCAAGAATACATTTCCCTCAAAATAAAACAACTCATGAATACATCTCACCCAAAATAAAACAACTCAAGAATACATTTCTTTCCGAAATAAAATTATTCAGAAACACAGTTCCATAGACAATATGTCTCTTAACATCTTGCCTTTTGCCTATCTTTATACCTTCACCACGTATCACAGTGCTTAACACATTTTTATTGACAGATTAGCAATTTATTGTTTGTCTCCTCTGAGTCCTATTTTATTCTTTATCAATTTATCTCTATATTGAGATTGAAATAGTATCTGGAATATAGTAAATGCTTAATAAATAATAATGTCAGTTAACATTCATACAGCACTTGAAAGTTTGCCAAGTTATACATCCTCTCAACAATACTAGGAGGTAGATTCTGCTATTATTTCTATTTTATCAATGAAGAAACTGAGGCAAGTAGGAGTTAAGTGATATAACCAGGGTAAATGTCTGAGGTCAGAAATGAACTCATCTTCCTGATTTATGCTCAAATCCACTACTCCATCTAGCTGCTCTCTAATGAATACTTGCTGACTAAAGGACAGATTAATCAGGTCGATTCACAGCTGTACATATTTTCAGTATATAGTTTTCCTTTCACATACACATGAGCATCTCTTCTGTGTACAACACTGGGCTCAATCTTGTGGAGGATATAATGCATAAAGCTACAGTTCTTGCCTTCAGAGTAGCCACTATTTAGTAAAGGAATCACAGGATCTTAGATTTAGGACACCTCGGCAGTCATAGAGTCCAACCTTCTTGTCTGATAAATGAAAGAGGAAAAGATTAGGTAAGGAATTTGCTTAAAGTTAAATATGTATTAAGTGGCAGAATATAAGCTTAGGGTCTCCATTCTAAATCCAGAGTTCTTCATACTGTATCATGTCACCTTTCTAAAACACATGCCCAGTTAAATATTACAAATCACACCACAGATGAGGGCTTTAGATACATGCACTCCAAGTGTTGTGAGATGTCTGATCTGAGAAGCAGGAAAGGCTCTCTGAAGTAGCTGGCATTTGAGTGAAACTTTAAGAGATGGGCAAGAATTCAACTAATGAGGACGGGGGGGGGGGCTGAGCATGAAGGGGCAGGAGACAAGGAAGACAAGTTCTCCCTTTGTACACCAAGGTCTCAATTTATTTATCAAAATACAAGTGCTTGGGGGGTTAGGTGGCATAGCGGATAAAGCACCGGCCCTGGAGTCAGGAGTACCTGGGTTCAAATCCGGTCTCAGGCGCTTAATAATTACCTAGCTGTGTGGCCTTGGGCAAGCCACTTGACCCTGTTTGCCTTGCAAAAAAAAAAAAACCCTAAAAAAATACAAGTGCTTAAATATTCTCCCCAGTCCCTAATCCACTCTCACTCCCTTGGCACTTAACTGGTGCTCAAGGACACCAAGTGATGAAGTTTTTACAGTACTCCCACACACAACAACCCCTAACAAGGGTTTATTTCAAACGTAGGGAATGGTGAGCCCAAGAGGCTACCTATTTTGAGTGACTTCAAATTCAGTAGTCCTCTGCTCCTGAAAAACACTCTCTGAAGATCACATAACTGTTTATGTATTATTTTCCCACACTACATTGTAAGCTTCTTGGGAACTTGGTTGCTTAGCAGTGTCTTGTATTTTGTAAGTACTTAATAAAATTTTTACCTATCTATCCATTCTTCTGTATTCATTGATCCCTCAAAACTTCTATTTTTATCAATTCTGCTGCTCTCTATCCAGCTATCTTTCCCTTCATTTATCTGTTCTTCTCTCTCTCTCCATCTTTATCCTTCCATTTCCCTATCCTTCTCTATCTATCCTTCTATCTAGATATACAACCAGCCAATTAGCTGTGTCTATCATTGTTCTCATTCTACTTTTGTTCTTTTACACTACTTGATCTAAATTCTCCCTTTAATACAGAATCTAAGCTCCTTAAGGCTAGGGAGCTGGGCAAAGGTTTGGAGATGGGAGAAGGCATATCATTCATGGGGAAACCAGCTCTGGATTGACAAGGACAGTAAATTGAGTGGAAAGTTTTGTTTGTTTGCTTGTTGGTTTTATCTCTATTTCTAGTACCAAGCATGGGCACATTGTACCTAGCAGATGCTTAATAAATGATCACTGGATTACATTCGAATTTCTTATTGTTTTTCATGTTTATTAATTTTTAGCTAATGTGGTATAATGGAGACAGTGCCAGGCTTGATATGAAGAAGTTCAAATTCTGCTTCCAGTCACTCACTAGCTATGGGACCCTAGTTAAGTTCCCTCAAGCTCTATGTATCTTTAGCAACTCCCTCAGATATATTTGCTTACCATGCATAGATAATGATGATCTGCTTTCGTGTAGAGAGTTCTTCTCTGGAATTCCCTCTGTTGACAGAATTACAGAATTTTCTCATTTAAATATTATTTTTAATGGCATTGTGGCATTTCCTTCCAGGCCTCAGTATATTCAACCATTTGACAGCTGGTCTCTGCCTCTAGGAGCTCCCCTCTCCAACATATCCTTCCCACAGCTGCCAATTTCATGCTCCAAAGGACACATATCAGTTCCCTGCTCAAAAACTTTCAGTGGCTTTAGGATAAAATACAAACTCTTCTGTATGGATTCCCCATAAATGACATGCCTTTTCTCTCTTTTTTTTAAGTTTTTTCAAGGCAACGGGGTTAAGTGGCTTGCCCAAGGCCACCCAGCTAGGTAATTATTAAGTGTCTGAGTTCGGATTTGAACTCAGATACTCCTGACTCCAGGGCCAGTGCTCTATCTACTGTGCCACCTAGCTGTCCCATGACATGCCTTCTCAAACCTTTGCACAGGCTATCCTCTATACCTAGAATGTTCTTCCTCCTCCCATTGACCTCTTAGGATTCATAAGCTCTATTGTCAACTCCCATAAAAGGCCTCCCTTGATATCCCCCAGTGTTATTGTCCCTCTCCATATATTTATGTATATTTTTTACTTTAATTCCTTGGAAGTATTGTTCCCTCCCAGACTAGAGATGATTCAGTCTCTGCTTCAAGTCCTTCAAGTCTAGAAGAAATCTCTACTTCAACTCACCCCATCCCTGGGTAGGCCATCCCATTGCTGGAGAGCACCAGTCATTAGGAAGGCTTTCCTTATATCTCAAGCTGAAATCTGCCTCCGTGTAACTGCTCCCATTGTTCCTAAATGATCTGTGGGGCCAAGAAGGCCAACCCCACAGTCCCATGATAGCCCTTTAAGTATCTAGAAAAAGCTATCATGTACCCCTTAAGTCTCCTCTTCTCCAAATAAATGTCTTCAATTCCTTTAACCTTTCTTATTATGACATGGTTTCTAATCCCTCAATATCCTCCCCTGGTTTAACTCTGAATGCTCATTGCACTGGGGTCTGGATTGATTCTTTGAAACTATTTTAGAATCTAGGTACTTTGTATAAACCCAGAGAACCATTTTTCTTTTCTTTTCTTTGAGAAACTTCTTTCTAACTTTGGGACTTTTTGAGATCTCTCCTCACTGAAGTTATTTGGTCAATTGTATTCTCATATCCTCAGGATGCAACATAGAAAATGCTGCCTATCCACTAGGCATCTGTGCAGAACGTACTGCCATTCAGAAGGCCATCTCAGAAGGGTACAAAGAGTTCCGGGCCATTGCTATTACCAGGTAAGTGTCCAAGACTAATTCTTGGAATGACAGATACACAACTAAAACTGGAAACGACCTTAAAATGCCAGTGTTGGGAAGGGGACTTAGACAATATAAGCTGTTAGAACAGAATGTTATAGCTGGGAAGGGTCTTAGAACCCAGACTGTCATACACAATAATAATTCTTATTTATTTATTAGAGAAGATTTAACAAGACCCCAATGATAATATGTTTTATTAAGTGGGTTTTTTTAGATTTTTTTAGCAAGGCAAATGGGGTTAAGTGGCTTGCCCAAGGCCACACAGCTAGGTAATTATTAAAGTGTCTGAGGCCACATTTGAACTCAGGTACTCCTGACTCCAGGGCAGGTGCTCTATTCATTGCTTTACCTAGCTGCCCCTCCCAATGATAATATAAACCATCATTACTTACAAAACAAAGCATAGACCAGTAAAAGTGAGAAATTATATGGTATTAGAAAGAAACAAAAGAATGGATAGGGAGCCAGAAGACCTTTGTTTAAATCCAAGTTCTGCTACTTATTTAATTTTGAGAAAATAATTCATTCTCCTTGGCTTGTTTCTCCATCTGGAAAAACAATAAACAATAACAATTAAGGGGTTGGATTATATAATGCTTAAGACATCTTTTAGTTTTAATTCTTAGGTTGAGAATTAATTGTTTTAAAAGATCCTTACATCTCTAAACCCTCTGTTCCTTAGGTGATGTAATGAAACATATGCCTCTCTTCTCCATAGAGAGATGGGAAACATCAGGTGTCAAACACGATTGCTCTGTTGATCATTCACTCTGATATGTTTGCTTAACTCTTTATTTTTTATATGTGAGGATTCAATGGGGACAGAGGCAGTTTAATCAGGAAATGATTTTGATATTTAAAAATATAAAAAGTATTTTTTGAAAGATTTTATTTATTTTGAATTTTACAATTTTCCCCCCAATCTTGCTTTCCTCCCCCCCACCCCCCCACAGAAGGCAGTCTGTTAGTCTTTACATTGCTTCCATGGTATACATTGATCTCAGTTGAATGTGTTGAGAGAGAAATCATATCCTTAAGGAAGAAACATAAACTATGAGTGGATATAGGATCTTGACATAAAAAACAATATTATAAGCAAGCTAGGAGATCAAGGACTAGTTTACCTGTCAAATCTATAAAAAGGAAAGCAGTTTATAACCAAGGAAGAGATGGAGAACATCACTAAAAACAAACTAGCTAATTTTGATTACATTTAAATTAAAAAAACTTTTGCACAGACAAAATCACTGTAACCAAGATCAAAAGAAATGTACTAACTGGAAAACAATTTTTACAACTAATATTTCTGACAAAGGACTCATTTCCAAAATATATACAGAGAAATAAGTCAAATCTTTTAAAGACAAGCTGTTCGGCAATTGAAAAATGGTGAAAAGATAGACAAGGAAATTTACAGATGAGGAAATCAAAGCGATTCATAGTCATATGACAAAATGCTGTAAATCACTAATTATTTGAGAAATGCAAGCTAAAACATCTCTGAGGTACCACCTCATACCTCTCAGATTGACCAATATGACCAGAAAGGACAATGATACATATTGGAAGGGATATGGGAAATTTGGGACACTAATACATTGTTTGTGGAGCTGTGAACTCATGCAATCTTTCTGGAGGGCAATTTGGAATTATGCCCAAAAGACAACAAAAATGTGCATACCTTTTCATCCAGCAATACCACTATTGGGGCTACACCCTGAAGAGAGTACGAAAAAGGGTAAAAATATCACCTATACAAAAATATTCGAGGTATTAATTTTTTAATTAGAGAGGGAGGAAAGGAAGAAGGAAGAGGAAAGAAGGAATGAAGAAAGGAAAAAGGAAGGGAGGAAGGAGAAAGGGAAAGAAGAATGGAGGAAGGAAGAAAAAAAGAGGAGAAAGGAAAGAAGGAAGGAAGGGAAAAATAATTCACTGGGAGGAGATGGACTCTTCTTGCTTGGCCACCAGATAGTTATGTGACCTTAAAACAAGAAACTTTTCTAATCCTCAGTTTTCTTATTGGCAAAATGAGAGAGATGAACTGGATGATCTTTGAAGCTTCAAAAAGACCATGAATCTTCATTTATTTAAAGAAACAAAATTATATTTTTTGAAAAATATTCTATAACCCTTGCTGGTCCTCTCCTACCCCATCTATTTTCATCCCAAAACCAGCAAGTTCAGATCCAAGGAATAAGAGTGACTTTGAATAGAGTCTGACTTGTGCAGCTACTTAAAATAGTGGCTGGTGGAGATTTGGCTGTCCTGCTTCCTCTCTACTGTGAACACCTCCCTCTAGGTCACACTGTTCTGTTTGTCTGCAGGTCCTCCTTAACTCAGGCCAGAGCAAATAATGACTTGCCAGGGACATTTTGTCCCAGTGAGCTGGAATCACGATGCAAATTACATTTCACAGAAGGTAGGAGACCAGAGTAAAAAATATTAGAATTTCAGAATCAAATCCAAGAAATTAATCATATTTGGGAAAATAAGACCAGAGCCATGAAAAGGATAATGGTGTGGCAGACTGGGTTGTTTATATCTCACCCTCTCCTCCACCCACCTCTCACTTCCCTATGGATGTTTGCTCTAGGTTATTATTGATGTTTAAGAATGAGGTCCCAGAAATGATTAGCAAATCTACCTCATTTAAACAAAGCCCACGCACATCTCCAGCATCCAGCCAAGCTGCTTATTATCTGTATTCAGATGGCACCTGCTTTCTAGAGCCAGAATTCTGATTGCTCTAATCATTTATTCCATTCTGACTTGCATATACTGCCCTCCTTCTTATTAGCATTCACCTCTTTGAAATCTTGTGGAGCAAAAGAATGAAAGAAGTCTTGGCTTTGGAGTTAGAAAGCCTGGGTTCAACACCCAGCTCTCTCACTTATTACTGAGATGACTTAGCATTTTCCCTGATATAAGTGAAGAAACTTTCCGTGAGGAAAGTCATAGGATCATAAATGTGGAGGTTGTCAAATCTAGCCGCCTTATTTTAAAGGTAAGGAAACTGAGACTGAAAGTGGTTAAGTGATCTGGCCTGGGTCACACAGCGGCCTAGCATCTGAAGCAGGATTTGAATACGTCTTCTTGATTCTAAGTACAGCACTCCCCAAGTCACACTGCCAGTTTTTCTTTCAGAGACAGATCTTGAATCCAGGTCACCCTGACACAGACCCCCATTTCCTATGCCTCTCATCGTATGGCTGTTGTCTGACTTTTCCATGACCCCATTTGGGGTTTTCTTGGCAAAGATGCTAGAGTGGTTTGTCATTTCCTTCTAGTGGATAGGCAGCATTTTCTATGTTGCATGCTGAGGATATGAGAGTGGCCAGATTTTGACTTCAGACCCAGCACTACTGTACCACATAGCTGCCTCAGTGCCTCTCAAGACCTTGCAATATAAACTACTAAATGAAAGGCATTTACTAAGTGCCTACTGTATGCCAGTCACTGAAAATGAAATATTACTGCCCTAGAGGAGCTTAGATTCAGTGAGGGGAGAATCCAAAGCACATATATCAATATTCAAGAGAATTGCAAGGGAAATTTTTGGAGGAAACTAGAGAAAGTCACTTTCTCTCTGACCTCAGTTTCCTCCATTCCTCAAATCTTTTACCTAATAAGCCAGGTTTGTTCTACTAGCTCAGAACACCATTTTTGAGGTTGAAAATCATAAAATAAGGTTTTTGGAAATGCCATCTATGCACAGGCAAACAAATTATTCTCAGGCATCCCTAGTTTCTGAATTCTGAACAAGCATAATGACTTTGGTTTCCCAGGCCAAGGAATTTACAAGCATATGCTCTTAAAATTGTGTAAATATATCACTTTAATGGAAGTGCAGGGTGAGAAAGGGAGAATGTCAAAGAAAGGAGAACCTTCTAAGCTTTGAGGACCCCTATACAAGGCATAAAAGTTAAAAGACAGAATGATGTGTGGGTAGCAACACCTAAGCCAGTTCAGTTCAATGAACCTATTAGTGAGTTAATCACTATTAATGATAATAATGATAGTCTTATATTTTTATAGTCATTATGATAATTTTACAACTTATGATAATAATTTACAATTATTATCTCATTTGGACCTCACAACAGCTCTGGGGGGTAGGTGATACCCTAATATACAAATAAGAAAGTTGAGATTAAATAACTTGACTAGGGTCATATAACTAAGTGTCTGTGCTGGATTTGAACTTAAGAACTTCTGACCAAAGGACAGAAGCTTCCACTCTATCAAGGAAAATAGATGTATACAAAATGAATATGATCTCAATTGGGGAGGAAGGATTCTAAGGAATTGGGGGGAAAGGATATGTAGAGGCAAGTTACAGATGAGGAGATCAAAGCAATCCATAGTCATATGAAAAATTGCTCTAAATCATTCCTGATTAGAGAATTGCAAATGAAAGTATCTCTGAGGTACCACCTCACACCTCAGACTGGTCAATATGTCCAGAAAGGACAACGATCCATGTTGGAAGGGATGTGGGAAATCTGGGACGCTAATACATTATTAATGGAGCTGTGAGCTCACCCAACCTTTCTGGAGAGCAATTTGGAATTAACACCCAAAGGGCAATAAAAATATGCAGACTCTTTGTCCCAGCAATACCACTACTGGGTTTATACTCTGAAGAGATCATGAAAAAGGGTAAAAAACATCTCTTGTACAAAAATATTCATAGCAGCTCTGTCTGTGGTGGCAAAGAATTGGAAATTGAGTGAATGTCCATCAATTGGGAAATGGCTGAACAAATTGTGTGTATGTACATTATGGAACACTGTTGTTCTATTAGAAACTAGGAGGGATGGGAATTCAGAGAAGCCTGGAAATATTTGCATGAACTGATGCTGAGTGAGATGCATAGAACCAAAAGGACATTGTACACCCTAACAGCAACGTGGGGCTGATGATCAACCTTAATGGACTTGGTCATTTCATCAGTGCAACAATCTGTAGTGGAGAATGCCATCTGTATCCAAAGAATTGTGGAGTTTAAACAAAGACCAAAGAGAATTATTACCTTTAAAAAAAACTTATTGGGGCATCTAGGTGGAGCAGTGGATAAAGCACCGGACTTGGAGTCAGGAGTACCTGGGTTCAAATCTGGTCTCAGACACTTAATAATTACCTAGCTGTGGTGGCCTTCGGCAAGCCACTTAACCCCATTTACCTTGCAACCCCCCCAAAAAAAAAACTTATTTTATTTTCTAATTTTGCTATCTCATGTTTTATATTTTCCTTAAGGATATGATTTCTCCCAACACACTCAATTTTGATCAGTGTATTATAGAATGCCATCTGTGGGGGGTGGGGTGGGGGGAGGAAAACAAGATTGGGGAAAATTGAAAAATTCAAAAAAATTTAAAAAATTGGGAAAGGAATTAGGAAAGATTTCATGTGGAAGTTAGGCTGAGCTAACTTGAAGGAAACAGGATTTCAAGAGACAGAAATAAGTAAGGAGAGTGTTTCAGACATGGTGGACAGTGAGTGCAAAGTCGTGAAAAGGAAAAATGGAGTATTATTGAGGAAGAGCAATAAGGTCTATTTATTTGGCTGTATCATAAAGATTAAGAAAGAGAAATAATGTATAAAAAGACTGGAAAACAGAAAAGTGCTGTGTTATAAAAGACTTTAAAAGACAAAGAAGTTTATAGTTTATCCTGAAGGTACTGGGGGCCACTGGAGTTTATTGAGTAGTGGAGTACAGTGATGTACATAAGGAAAATCACTTAAAGGCTATGTGAGGGGAGAGACTTGAGGCAGGAAGGACCATTAGGAGGCTATTTTAATAGTTCAGACAAGAAGTGATCAGGTTGTGAACTCGGGTGGTTGCCATATGAGTAGAGACCTTGTTTCATTCATATCATTATTAGAAATTAGATATGCAGGTTCATAGAATGTGAAAATAAATTAGAAGAACATCAGAGGCCATTGAATTTTATCAGCAGCTTCAAAATTTTCCCCTCACTAGGGATTCTCAAATATGAGATTTGAGATTCTCAAAATACTTCACTGGATGTTCACTGGAAACATACATTAACTCTTTGGGATGGATATTATACTTATCATTGCCCTCCTATTATAGATGAGAAAACTGAAGCTCAGAGAGGTTAAATGACTGGCCCAAGGCCACAAAGATAGTAAGTGAAGGATGTGGGATTAGAACTCAAGTTTGTCGGGGCAGCTAGGTGGCACAGTAAATAGAGCACTGGCCCTGGAGTCAGGAGTACCTGAGTTCAAATGTGACTTCAGACGCTTAATAATGACCTAGCTGTGTGGCCTTGGGCAAGCCACTTAACCCCATTTGCCTTGCAAAAACCTAAAAAAAAACTCAGTTTTGAGTCCAGATGTATAATTAATATTCCATACTATCTTTCAAAAGATACTTGACAAGTGGTCATCCAGTCTTTGCTTGCTAATCTCCAGCAAGGGACAATTCAGTACCACCTAAGTGTCTTATTCCACTTATGGACAGCCCTGACAGGAAGTTTTCCTGACACCAAGCTTAGGTTTGCTTACCATCTGCATCACTTACTTGTGATTCATGAATTGTCTAAGTGGAGTGACTTATTTTCTTAGAAAAGAGTATGGGACTCATGGCAAACTGGGTTGTGTCCTATAATCTCATCTTCTGGATCTCTTGCCATCCTTCCTCCCCTTCAAGGTCCATCTCCCCTTGAAGCCACTCTCCCCTCCACCCCACCCCAAGAAACCTTTTCTCTGAACTTCAACTAGATATGATCTCTCCCTAGGAGTACTTGGTTAAAAGTTACAAAGAGACAAGTTTTAAGCTTGACATCAGGATGCATTTCCTAAATAAATAAATAGCCAGGAGGGTCCTCCTAACCAGGACCTTCCAGCAGGGCTTTCTCTGAACACTTGTTGATGAAGCTATAAAGGAGAGTTTCTGTTCAGTAGGGTCTGAGCTCAGAGAGGCTGTAATTCTGACTTCTCAGCATTTTAAATATGTATTATATAGGCTTATATGTATCAACATCATTTTGTAATATTAGTTATTTGTGTCCATATCTAATCTCTCTGATAAAAGGCAGGTAGTTTAGTAGAATGGAAATCCTCCAAATTTTGGAGCTACAGGGCTTGCATTCAAAACTTGGCCCTGCAACATCTTCCCTTTTTGACTTGGAACAAGTCATTTAACCTCTCTGAGCCCCAAATTCCTCATCTGTAAAATGAGGAGCTTGGATTAAATGACTTCTAAGATCCCTTCCTACTCTAAATCTATAATTCTATGGTTAAATTATAAACTCTGTGAAAGCAAGGACCGTCTCATTTAATGTTTGGACCTCCTGTGCCTAGGTGGTGCAGTGGATACAGCACAGCCCAGGAGTCAGGAGTACCTGAGTTCAAATCCGGCCTCAGACACTTAATAATTACCTAGCTCTGTGGCCTTGGGCAAGCCACTTTAACCCAATTGCTTGCAAAAAAAAAAAAAACCTAAATAAAAATGTTTGTATCTCCTGTGAGTTGATGGAAGCCCAGCTATTTGTTTATTTGATTCAACTAAAAGCAACTCTTTTACTTGTGTTCCCTGACTGCTGTGTTTCCCATGCATTTTCTCTTCTCCATTGATAGTGCAGTAGTCTGAAGAGAATATATTCCTTTCTGTATTTAAAGATTTCCCCTTATTTTTTTTTCTTGGGATCATATTTAACTGAACAACTTTTGTCTGATCATTTAAAAAAGTAAGCATTTCTCAATTAAGTACCTACTATATATAACACCATTCTTTTTAGGTTGTTTTCTGGGGGGGTTTTTTAGCAAGGCAAACAGGGTTAAGTGACTTGCCCAAGGCCACACAGCTAGGTAATTATTAAGTGTCTGAGACCGGATTTGAACCCAGGTACTCCTGACTCCCAAGGCCGGTGTTTTATCCACTGCACCAACTAACCACCCAAGACACGATTCTTAAAAAAAAAAAAGACATTATTCTTGCTGCTAGGAATTCTCTCTCCCCCCAAAAGGAAATCATTTCTGCTATTTCCTTATATTCCAATGGGAAAAAGGGAGAGACATGTCCATAAATAAGCAGATCCAAAGAATAAAATAGCTAATATTTTTATATGATGTGCTATGCATTGTAACCAGGTGATATACCAATATTATCTCATTTAATCCTCACAATAATCCTGGGCAGTAGGCATCATTATTATCTCCATTTTACAGATGAGAAAAAACAGGTAAAGTGACCTGACCAGGATCAAAAAGCTAGTATCTGATTCTAAATTTGAACCCAGGTCTTCCTGACTCAAGGTCTAGAACTCTAGCTTTTGTGTCATCCCGCTGCCTCAAAAAAAAAATTATTTTCAAAGGGAGCAAGTAGTACTTCCTGGGACAATCAGGAAAGATCTTGTGGAGAAGATGACACTTGAGTGTCACTCCAATGGAAGTTCAGGGGGAGAAGAGGAGAATGTCAAAGAAAGGAGAACCTTCTAAGCTTTGAGGACCCCTATACAAGGCATAAAAGTTAAAAGACAGAATGATGTGTGGGTAACAACACCTAAGCCAGTTTAGTTTAATTGAACCCATTAGTGGGTTAATTGCCAGTTAATTAATTAATTCTGTGCTTTGCTTTCCCAGTAACTTGAAGAATGATTTTATCTCACCTTGTGGAGCCTGTAGACAAGTAATGAGAGAGGTGAGTTCCTTCTAGTTTTGACTCTTCCAGACTCTATGAACATTAGCTCCTCTCTGCCTTTCAATTTGACAAGTTTGATTCAATTCAGCAAATATTTTTGAGGTTCTACGTATTACGTTCTGTTGTAAATACTAGAGATACAAAGACAAAATCCAGTGGTCCCTGCCCTCAAGGAACTTCCATTCCTAGAGTCTCCATTCTTCTTTACAGACTCAGGGTCATTGGTTCCATGACAAACTTGCCAACTTTCTTACTTCGATAGCAGCAGCCTAGTAAGCCAGAGCTGAGAGCAAGGCGTAGGAAGGGAATAATTATAATAACAACAGATGATTCTTTGATTAAAGCCTGGCACCATCTGGCACCACCCAGCCTTCCCAGACGTTCCACACGCGCCCTACATTTGCTGTTCCCCAATGTGGTATTCTGTCTCCTACCTTCATTTCTTTCATTGTACAGCCTGTCCCCAATGCTTGCAGAGCAACCCTTCCTTACTTCTCTTCTAAGAAACTTTAGCTCTATTCAAAGATCTGCTCAGGTGCCAGCTCCAATGAGGAACCTTTCCTGATCTTCCTCATTGATAGCATCCCCTTTCTCTCTTGAAATTGTCTAGTATTTATCTAATTTGAATTTTGTATCCCTCCCAATAGAATGTAAGCTCTCAGGGCAGTGCTATTTTCTGGTTCATCTTTATATACCTAGAACTTCGAATAGTACCTTCCATAGAATTGGCTAAGAATTTGCTTATCTGAGACTATAGGCATGATTATCCCCATTTTGCAGACAAGAAAACTTAAGACTCAGAAAGTTTATGTGCCTCAGTCACACAAGTTTTAAATGTCAGAAGATTTGAGTTTATACCTTTCTCCAAATCCAGTTTATGGCAAAAAATAAATGAAAAATACTCTCATCTATGAGCAACAGGAGGAAGGAACATAGGGAAATAATGCTCAGTTGTCATATATGAACTATTGGAGGGTAGCATGGTATCAGGCTACAAAAAATAATGGAATCAGAGTATCAAAATCATGTTCCAATACTATTGTTCATATGGGCAAGTCATCTTAGTCTCAGTCTCATCTGTATATAGCACCCCTTTTGGAGTTTACTTCCCCAACTCACATTTATGGTTTGGGGCTCCAAGAGAGTCAGTTGATGACTATTCTCAGGGCTCTGGGATAAACATGAGAGATTAAACTTATAATAAAAATATTATTAAAAACTTAACATAAATATTTATAGTTCATAACTATATTTAAATATATGGTTTTATATATAAAAACTTATAAATACTTATTATATAGTTTCCTTCTCTTTGATATCAGTTAGACTTCAATGAACCTTTAGAAAGGAGTATTTACCAAGAGAGTATAGTAAGAACGATTTGTGGGGGCAGCTAGGTGGTGCAGTGGATAGAGCACCGGCCCTGGAGTCAGGAGTACCTGAATTCAAATCTGACCTCAGACACTTAATAATTAATTACCTAGCTGTGTGGCCTTGGGCAAGTCACTTAATCCCATCGCCTTGAAAAATCTTTTAAAAAAATGAATGTTGAAAACTATTTTTACATATAATTGAGACAAAATAAAGTAAAAGGAAATAGGGATCTGTGTGCTCCAGAACCTTCTCTTTTTAATGCTAACCTTATTTAAAGGGTAATTATTAAATGTCTGAGGTCAGATTTGAACCCAGGTACTGCTGACTCCAGGGCCGGTGCTCTATCCACTGCGCCACCTAGCTGCCCCATTCAACATTCATTTTTAGCAAGATTTTTGAATTCCACCTTTTTCTGCCTTCCTCCTTTCCCTTCTCCATCCATAACAGCAAGCAATCTGAAATAGATTGCACATAGTTAATCATGTTTAACACTTTTTATATTAGTCATATTGTGAAAGAAGAAGCAGAACAAAAGGGGAAGAAACCACAAGAAAAAACATAAAACAAATTTTTAAAAAAACTTCGTATTCACACTACAAAATTTTTTCCCTGGATGTGGCTGGCATTTTCCATCACAATTCTTTTAGCATTGTCTTTTAACACAATCCTATTTTCAAACTTGTAACCTATGATCAATAGGAAGAAGTATGCTTTTCGCAGAAGAAAGAACAGGAAACAATAAATAAAAGTTCTAAGATATGAAGGGAAAAAATTCTTCATAATCAGAGTTGTGTGTAAATGAAATGGGTATGTCCTGAGACACCCATCCCTGAGATCTTGAAAAAGGGATAAAGTGCTCACTTGTCAGGAATGTTATCTTCGACTGAGCCATACCTAGGAATTCTTTTACAGAAACAATTGGAGAAAGAGGAGGAGATGGCATCAGTAAGGCTCAGAGAACAAATCTATCGAAGTTGCAATCATATCACAGATTAACCTTTCCCTTCCCAGCTGTGAAGAGGGAAGCTGGGAAGCTGAGAAGGGTCCCAGGAAAGGGTCACTATGGCAAGGGGACCCTGGAATGGGGTCAAGCAAGAGGTTAGGCTGACAGTGGATTGTGAGGTATGAGGACAGTCGTCTAGAAGCTTATATGGAAGACAAGGACCCCCAAACTGACCCCTCCAGTGCCTACTCATGCTTCCTCCCAATTTGCAGCTCTGTTTTCAGGTTCGGTTTGGTCTCAGTGCCTTTTGTTCTAAAGCATTCAGATTCTATGACAACCTTCAACATGTGCAAATAAGATAAAAATGAACAGAATCCATTTTCTCATTCTGTGAAACATAAATATGTTTTTGCTATTAAAAACAAAAGAAAACAATTTGGACTATCCCTTTTAAAGAGGGAGAAACTGAGGCATAGCAATGTCATGAGCCTGAGGTCACATAAGGAGGCACAATGAGCCCTCCAAGTTCCCAATGCACACCCCTGTTATTTTGACCAGTTACTCTCTGTGCTTTCCAAATCCATTAGTTGTTGGCATAGGAGAATGGTTCAGATGAATAAGCTTCAGGAAAAAAAAAAATAACCACACTGGAAAAAAAATTCCAATAAAAAGCAAAGCGAATCCTAAGCCAGGGATTTGACATCTCAATCTTGGCTCTGGCAGTGTTTGGCATTGGCCCTTAGGGCATAGCCTGCAAAGTGGAAAAATTCCTTTCCTGAAAGTGATCCATAAAAGCCCAGGTGACAGATTTGGCCCGTCAGTAATTCCGTGATTTGGACAGCACAATGTATGAAAGGCTTCCTGCAGATTGGAAATGGATCTGCCCCTTCTGTTAGTCCACAGGAGGTATGTAAACACCTGCGCCAAAGAGATGCTAGCAGGTAGTTTAGGAGAAGAAAAACCAAACAAACGAGAAAGGACTTCATTTTTTTTATGATCGAGCTTTAGGGTCACTTCCAGTCCTGACAATCTATGTTCTAAGGTCCCTTTTGTCATTAACATTCTGTGTTCTGATGCTCCTTTCAGCTCAGATATCCTATGTTTTCATTCTAGCATCTGAGTATAATGGCTTCCCTTTGCCTTTCAAATGTTGTTCTCAAATTTGAATGGATCTGAACACTGAGATCAGAACAGCTGACATCTGTACATCAGCACAGCTGACATGAGATCAGTTCAGTCAAAACAAAGAAAAATCAGCATTTCCCAGAGGGGGCAGGGCTTAATTGGCTCATGGAACTTACAAATTCACAATGACTTCCTAAAGAAATTCCAGTATGGAAGATAGGAGCTTCTTATGGCTTCCTCATCTGCTAGATTTGGGAGTGGGTAGGGCCAAGTAGTATTTGGAAGCATAGAGAAATATCGACACAATGCTAGTAACATGAATAAGACTGGTCATTTATTTAGTATACGAAGATTTGCAAAACATTTTGCCTTTATTTTTATTGAGTTTGACACAAATTAAAATCCTAAGAGACAGAGTTTCTGGTAATTAGTAAAATCAATATATTATTTAGGCTAGCCAACAATTAATAAATGTATTGTAAGTGGTTTCTCTCCATAGACCAAAACCCCAAGAGAGACTGAAGTGCCTTCTGAAAGGAAATTTTGCTGACAAGTGAAAAATCAGCTTTGATTGGTGGACATTTAGAGGATATGGACTAAAAGTCTTCCTTCAGCTTCTCCTGCTGAAAACATGGCTTGATCATCTAAGCAATCTGGGCAGGGAATGCAGCTCCATTCAGACCTCTCATGAGCTGACCCACTCTAAACTCTAATGGAAGGTACCAAAGACAAGAATTCCAGAAAAGATTTTGTTTATATTCTCAATGGAAATGATATCTCCTGATTGGGTAGGGTCCCACCCAAAATTGAGCACATTTTTTGATGAACCTGGTCAATAAGTCATGCCTCTTTAGAGAGTGACCTTAACAGGAGTTGGACCTTTATAAAAAATACAAGGGCAGCTAGGTGGTGCAGTGGATAGAGCACCAGCCCTGGAATCAGAACTTGAGTTCAAATTCAGCCTCTGACACTTAATTTTACATTTTACATACCTAGCTGTGTGATCCTGGGAAAGTCACTTCACCCCCCCCCCCCATTGCTTGCAAAAACTTAACAAAATACAAGGAAAAAACATGAATCACAATTATAATTAGTTAATAGCATAATGTTAATTCTCTTATATTTCATCCTCTTAGATTCAGCCTAGTCTGCCAAATGAGGCAGCTAGGTGATGCCATAATGCAGAGAGTACCAAATCTGGAGAAAAGGAGTCTTTCCGAATTCAAATCTGCCCTCAGTCTCTTATAAGTTGTGTGATCCTGTGGGCAAGAAATTTCATCCTGTTCTTCAGCTTCATCAGTTCATCTGTAAAATGAACTGGAAGGAAATGGCAAACCATATTCTTGCCAAGAAAACCTCAAATGAGATCATAGAATGTTGGATACAACTAAAAATAACAAAATCTATCAAGAACTTTTTTATGATGAGGTAATTAGGGTTAAGTGACATGCCCAAGGTCACATAGCTAGTAAGTGAGGTTAGATTTGAAAGAAGGGACTCCTGACATGAGGGCTCTATCAACCACACCATCTAGCTACCCCAATAATTTTTTTTAAGATATAAGCTTTATCAACCAGCTTTATTAGTTAACTACTAGCTTTATGGCATCTTACAAATTCTTTTTATTAAATTTATTTATTTAAGGCAATGGGGTTAAGAGTGGCTTGCCCAAGGTAGGCAATTTTTAAGTGTCTGAGGCCAAATTTGAGCTCAGGTCCTCCTGACTCTAGGGCTGGTGCTCTATCCACTGTGCCACCTAGCATTTTACATTTCACAAATTCAACAAACTCATCATCTTAACTTTATCTAGTTTATTGATGAGAATGTGAGACACAGGGAGCATTAGAGAGGTTCAGTGACCACTTCATGGGTGTGGTCAAAGGGAATCTTGATCAGATATGGATCATCCATGAAATGGGTTGGATTAGATGACCCTGGAATCCCCTCCCCATTCTGAGGTTGTCACTCCAGCTGTGAATGATTGGGATATTGAAGAGTATTGCTCTGACGTTACATACATACCGGAACCTCCCTACATTTTTATATTCTCAGTAACTGTTTCTGGGATCACAGCTTCCCACATTCCTCTAGCAATGAATCGATGACCTGCTATTTTGGTAAGCTGGAAGGCCTAATAGAACCATCAAACTGAGAGATGCTGGTCATAGGATCATAGATTCAAAGCCAGAAAGAATCTTTAAGACCATCTAGTCCAGACCCCTCATTTCACAGCTAAGGAAACTGAAACCCAAAAAGCTGATCTCAAAGAATATATAGTTAGTAAGTAGAAGAACCAGGATTTTATTTCAAATCCTAAACTCTTTCCTCTAAACCACGCCCTGAGTGACTTGTACCACCATTCCACCAGTCAGAATTAGCATTTAACTAGGAAGGATTGGGGGTGGGGGAAGGCAATTATTTCTTTCTGTCATACAAAGAAAAAAGGAACTTAGCTAATTCATTCTGTCAGAGGAAAGTTAGGAGTTAGGTATTCTTTGTTTTCTGTCCATGTGCTGACCTGCTGTAAAGAAGTAGGAAGTTGATGAAGGGCATTAGGTTGGAGTTGTGGGGTATCTGTCTGCTGACCCCCTAAGTCATATGATCATAGAGGCCATTGCATCCAAATAGTTCATTTTATAGGTGGAGAAACTGAAACATAGTCTGAGATCACACAATTAGTGTCAGAGGTGAGATATGTACCCTTGCTTGGAATGCCCTCCCCACCCCCCATCAACTCAATGAGAAACATCCTATATTCGACATTCTAGGATCCCTTTGCTTGGAAACCCCCCACCCCCACCCCGGCCCCATGTCAACTCAGTGAGTATGTTACTATCCCTCTAGGTTCCCTCTTTTGGAACCCCCCTCCCATGTCAACTCAGTGAGAAGTTAAATATGTATATGATTATAGACTCTATCCCTCTGCTTGGAACCCCCTCCCCACCAATGTCAGCTCAGTGAGTTTGTATGTAATGAGACTCTTTACAATCCTTCTAGGATCCCTCTCTTGGACCCCCCCACCATGTCAGCTCAGTGCGAGTTGTACTCTCTACAATGTGATTGTACACTTTACTCTGTCCCTCTAATATTATCCATCCTTTTGATGAGAAGTAATCCCAAGAATCAGATATCATTTGTCTAAAAGCCTTTTGATCCTTTTCTGTCTTCTTTAGTTTGGAAAATATTGGCATGTCTACATGACAAAAGCAGATGGTACATATGAAGTCAAGACAGTCCATGAACTACTGCCTAGATCATTTGGACCAGATGACCTGCAGAAGTCCCAGTGAACCCTGAAGATGAAATTGTCCAATCGAGAGCCTTTTCAAGTATCTTGTCCAATAGTGCCATCCCCAGAGCAATATTGATATGAATCAACCCCAGGGCTAACTAGGCCCAAAGTGCTGGTTGCTTCTCAATCTCCTGTTCAACCTATGAAACCTCTAAGTGCCTTGAATCTGCTACATGGTAATAGAAGAAAGAACACCAGTCTGGGAGTCAAGAGATCTGTGTTCTATTCTCAGCTCTGCTTCTAACATCCTACGTGACCTTACAGTAATTATTTAGCCTCTCCAGGCTTCACTTTCCTTTTCTGTCAAATCATAATGTTGGCCTGAAACAAATGTTCTTAAACTTGTTTGTATCCTGGACTCTCCTGGGACACTCTGATGAAGCCTCTGAAGCCCTTCTCAGAAGAATGTTTTTAAATGTACGAAATAAAATACATACCATTACAAAGGAAACCAATTATATTGAAATGCCAAATCACAAAATTATTTTTAAGAAACAACAAAAATCAGTTCATGAACACCAGCTTAAGAACCTTTGGCCTGGATAATCTCCAAGTTTCTTTTTTATGGCTCAGCTCTGACATTTTATTTTCTTTAGTTTCTGCTGTTCTCAGACGCTCTTTAGAAACTGTAGACTTCATTGATCACAGATCCCAATCAGGTATCTTGCTGACAGCCAAGCTGTTTCCCTTCTATTGTGGATGGGCTCATGAAGTAATATAAAAGAAGTTTCTATATTAACTCTGCATAGCTGGAGTTGAAATAATCACCCTTTGGTGGCCAACCTTCTGATGATTTTAGTTGAATCTATGGGGGCCAAAGTCACTGAGTATTCATTACTTGAGTCCAACTTCACGTCTGGTTGCTGCACCTCAAATTTGATGAGTACTATCTCACTTATACCCAAGCCAAAGCCAGAGGATGGGATTCCTCCCCCAATATCACTCAAACAACCCAAAATGTTATATAATGACCAAGAAAGGACATAAAGACCTGACATTTAAGTGGCAAATGTCAGAGCTGTATGTCCTTTCTGGGTTGTTGTATATTAACAATTTGCAATATTTTGCACTGGTCCTGTCCAAAGCCAAGCTTGAGGGGAAGAATACCCTCCATGATCCTAATAACAATGCTGACCTATCACTAACTTGATTTGCCCTCTGGTTATCTTGACCTATCCTCTGCTGGTTCTGCATAATGGTTTTCTTTTATCCATTTTCTTCCTGTAGCATCTGGCTAATTTCATGTATCAGCCCCCAGGAACCAAGTACTACCTAACTTTTCCAAGTGTCATTTCTTTTCCTGTTTCCTTGATATTATATACTTGGGATATTATATGTTCTTTTTTTGGAGAGACAATTGGGACTAAATGACTTGCCCAGGGGTCACACAACTAGTAAGTGTAAATGTCTGAGATCACATTTGAACTCAGATCTTTCCGACTCCCGGGCTAGTACTATGGTACTACTGCACCACTTAGCTGTCCTTGGGGTAGACGATGCAAAATCAAAGAGGGGCTTCAACCAGCCTCTGCTCTAGCCTTGTTTACCCCAGCCCATACCCAGTGCTTAACACTTGGTCAGCAAAATACTCTCCCTCCCATAACAATTCCAAAGGAATAAAAATAATCAAGTAAGAACAAGTCAAGCATTTATTAGGTGCCTACTATGTGCTACACACTGTGCTAAGGACTGGAGGTACAAAGAAAGGTAAAAATATAGTCCCTGTTCTCAAGCTTATAGTCTATTGGGGGAGTCACCATAGTACTATGTACAACAGAATAAGACAAGATAAATTGCTGGCAGCCTCCTGGGGAAGGCACCAAGTATTTGGAGGACTACATTGTTTACAGTGAACACTCAGATAAGGAGATTCCTTCCACCAAGGCAGGTCAGTCCCTTCTCTGCAACTTTATAGTGTTGGAGATTAGTTTGGGGGAATTGGGGGTTAAGAAATTTTCTCAGACTTCCACAACCAGTATGTGTCAGAGGCAAGCCTTGAACTCACATAGTCCTTGCTTCAAGGCTAGATCCCTATCTACTATGACAGCTTTTACTAAACGTAGTAATAAAGGATTTTTTTTTTTTTTAGCAAGGCAAACGGGTTAAGTGTCTTGCCCAAGGCCACACAGCTAGCTAATTATTAAGTGTCTGAGACTGGATTTGAACCCAGGTACTCCTGACTCCAGGGCCGGTGCTTTATCCACTACGCCACCTAGCCACCCCAATAAAGGATTTTTGTACACAAGAAACATCAGCTCTCTCTTTCACTCTCTCTCTCTCTCTCTCTCTCTCTCTCTCTCTCTCTCACACACACACACACACACACACACACACACACACACACACACACACATACATATACATCCCTCTCTTTTTCACCTCTCTATCTCTTCCCCCTCCCAAGATATACTATGATCTATTTATATATTGCAACTCCCTATTCCTGGGTCTTTAAACCTTATCAATGTCCTGGCCCCCTTTGCAGTCTGGTGAAGCCTATGGATATCTTCTCAGAAGAATGTCTAAATACATGAAATACAAAGACAGGGAAAAAATACAAAGGCTCACAAAGGAAGTCAATTATATGCAAATATATTATAATAGTATTAAATTATATATAGTACTATAATATCTTTTTTTTTAGGTTTTTGTAAGGCAAATGGGGTTAAGTGGTTTGCCCAAGGCCACAGAGCTAGGTAATTATTAAATGTCTGAGGTCGGATTTGAACCCAGGTACTCCTGACTCCAGGGCTGGGGCTTTTATCCACTACGCCACCTAGCTGCCCCTGTAATATCTTCTTAAATCAGCAAACAGACTCCAATCTATGAACTCTTTTCAGGTAAAGTAGAAGATAATCTTCCAGTCAAGAAACAGCTTTGTTTTGGAACCATGCCCTCCCAAGTTTCTAAATTGTGTATATGTATTGATCCAAAGATGCACATCTAGGTTTATACCCAAAGGAGATCAAAGAAAGAGGAAAAGGACCCCTGTGTACAAAAATACTTGGAACAGCTCTTTTGTGCTAGAAAGGCTTAGAAACCAAGAGGGTATTCATCTTTTAGGGATTAACTGAAAAAATTATTGCATGTGAATGGTTGATAGAATCCATATGAGAAAGGAGGTGGTTTCAGAAAAACCTGAGAAGACTTTTATGAACTGATGTAGCATAAAATGAGGAGAACCAGAACAACAATTTATCCTATAACAACCATCATGTAAAGGCAAGTTACTTTGAAAAACTTCATTCTGTACAGCAAAATGACCAACAGTGATACCAAAGAAATGACAATGAAGACTGTTACTCATTCCCTAAGAGATAGGTGATTGACTCAGCATGCAGACTGAGATAAATATTTTTCTGTATAGGGCCAATGCAGGACTTTGTTTTCTTTAACTATGCATATTTATTAAAAGGGTATTTTTATTTATCCAACAGTAAGAGGAGGTGGGTGGTAGAGAAGATTTTCATTAATTGAAGGAAATTAAATTTAAAAAACTAGATTAATAATAGCTAAAATAGCAAACCAGCCCTTAGTACAATTCTTTTTTTAAACTTTACAGTCAAACTCAAAATGCTTAATGTTTCAGTATTCCAGATTCTTCATCTATGAAATATGGGTAATCATAGCCATCTTCTTTATTCGAATCTGGCTGAAGAATGCCCAATTATTAATGGCTACTGGTCTGAAAATAGCATCACAGGAAGATTTTTTAATAGCATCTTTCAGGGGGCCCAGAATTTTGCCCATTATTTGGTGGAAACATTCTGATAATTGAGGCTAAGCCTTTGAACTTAGAGAAAAAATACATTTTATATTTATGGAAATGTTTTCAAAGGATATTGTAATAAAGGTTTACTACAAATGCCGTGAATAAGGTACTATTCAAAAGAAAGGGAATATTAAAAACTTCAACATAGAATTGTCTAAATATATATTTTGTGAGAATTTTAAAAGAAATTCAAAAAGTAAAATCCTCACATGCATCTCTCTTCCCTCTAGATGAGGAGATTACTATTTCCTTTTAGCATGATAACCAGCAGAGCCTATCCAAACCCCCAAGAGTTGGACCCCAGCTTAGTTATAAGGTTGGAGGACCCATAATTCATTTTTGTTGCAAGAAAACCAGATATTAGTGAATTTCATACTGCAAACAGATGGACTTGTATTAATTTCCTCTTTTCTCCCCAACATGAATTCATTCAACCGTCACCTCACCCACTCAACTACATCTCTCTACCATTCTTTTGATGGACCTAAAATATGATTGACACCAAGGTATCAAACAAAGAAAACATTTCTGAAAAACCTTTACCTCTCCCTAGAACTGTGTATGGCCTTCAGGACTCTAGACTAATAGGTACCCTAGGTCCATGGCAAGATTCCTTTAGGTTGACTAATTTGGTTGGGGTTATGGAAGGTCGTCTATTATCTGGGTGGCAAGTTTGCTACATCTTGGAGTGACATTTATAATCACAAGTTTCTCAGCACACAGTCCTTTGGTCACCAAACCAAGAGGTTGAGGCATTCAGTCCCCAGGGAGTAGACTGGCTAGGTTTGTCACCAGATATGCATCCCAGGTGAAATGGTGCTATTTCCCTGGCTCCAGCTGCAAAAGAGCTGTGAAACAGCATTCTATTTTCCATAGCATGTTCAATAATTTGTTCCTAATCAATTCACTGCTATCCCCTCTTTCTAACTTTTTCTATCTCCAATATACCTTATGTCCTACAAAGAATGTGAGAAAAGTGATTACTATCATACTTACCATCAAACACCACTTCCAACTGAGAGGAGATCAAGGAAAGAACTATCTTTCAGGCAGGGAGCAATGTTTTTCCATTTGGTAAATCAGTCAGAGGCAACTATCACTCATTCTAATCTCCCCTTCTCCCTCCTAGCTCTTCCTCTGGCTTGGCAAGATAACAATTCTTTTGAAAATGATTTGGCTGTTTTAGTGGTTGCAAGCTCAGTGTGAATTCCTGGTGTGCCCTTTTTCAAAAACAAAAGAAATTCTACTCTAGGCTGAATGATGAACAGTAGTGATAGATGAGGAAGTCTTACCTCAGAGTATTGAGTGTTATGCTCAGTTCTAGGTGCCACATTTTGGAAAAAAAATGAAAAGTAAGCCAGAGCATCCACAGAAGAAAGTGAACAATTTAATGAAAGAACTGAAGAATGTGCCATGGAGAACTGGTTGAAGAATCTATGGATGCTTAACCCAAAGAAAAGATTTAGAGAGAGCATGATAGCTATCTTCAACATCATCTGTCTATCAAATCATCCATGAATTGGATATCTTTCCAGGAATGACTCTAACATATAAGTATTCAATTTCATCTCTTGTGAGTTTTGCTCTTAATGGGAAGCTGAAAAGAACTCCCCAAAAGACAGGATCTATGCCCTCTGAGTATGTGAATGTAGAGAAATGGGAGATAAAGCTGGAAAATTGGACTGGAACCAGATTGGGGAGGGTCTTGAATGCTAGGCTAAGAAGTTTAATATTTTAGTCTAAAGGGAGAGCCACTTAGAATTCCTGTGCAGTGGAACAGACTGGTATGGTAGAAACAACATCTATCAATGTTTCTGTCATGAAAGCTGGGCTGGTTTTTCTTTAAAATGCAGGACAAATGTTCAAGATTAGATTAGTCAGGGCAGCTAGGTGGTGCAGTGGATAGAGCACCAGTCCTGGAGTCAAGAGGATCTGAGTTCAAATCCAGAATCAGACAATTGATAATTGCCTAGCTCTGTGACCTTGGATAAGTCACTTATCCCCATTGCTTAAAATTTTTTAAAAATTTTTAAAAAGATTAGATTAGGGGCACAGCTAGCTGGAGCAGTGGATAGAGCACCAACCCTGGAATCAGGAGTACCTGAGTTCAAATCCGACCTCAGACACTTAATAATTACCTAGCTGTGTGGCTTTGGGCAAGCCACTTAACCCCATTACCTTGCAAAAACCTAAAAAAAAAAAAAAATTAGATTAGTCCAGGAGACAAGTGATAGGATCTCTATGACTCTTTCTGTCTCTGGAATGAATTGTCCACTATGAGGAGCCAGTACCCGCCAGATTTAAGAGAGTTTCCACTTTCATGCAAGTCAACATAGACTTCTAACCTGAAAGTTTTCTAAATGGAGATGGGGTGCGGCATGGTGCCTTCTATTTCAACCAATTGTATCTTTGCTGAATATTCTTTTTTATACTCAATTTGAAAGTGTAACTTGGGCTCCAAACTTCATTGGTAAGGGGTTCTCTCCTCTTTAGTGGGATATCAATGACCTGAACCTGCATGAAGGGCAGGACAGAGGTGGCAAGAGTAGGAGAGATCCAAAGATTCAGTCTCTTCAATTTAGGGGCTTTTTCTGGCTTCAAGCAAGAAGAGAGGAACAATGCCAACACTTCAAGATTTTGAAGGGAGAAAAAAAAACTACTTAAAGAAGTCAGCATAGGGGCAGCTAGGTGGTGCAGTGGATAGAGCACTGGCCCTGGAGTCAGGAGTACCTGGGTTCAAATCGAGTCTCAAACACTTAATAATTACCTAGCTGTGTGGCCTTGGGCAAGCCACTTAACCCCATTAGCCTTGCAAAAACCTAAAAAAAAAAGAAGTCAGCATGTAGAATTTTGATCATGTTCCTATTTCCAGATTGCTACACTAGAGCCTTTGCAGACCTAAGACTCTTTTTTGGTTGAGCTAAGTGCCCTTATTCCCAATGAGAGAGTTCCTTCAGCCTGTATTGTCTAGTATATATTTTCATATGTATTGTTTCTATGATTTGTTTTACTATTAACAGTGAGAGACAGAGAGATGCTAAACTATTCTTTTCATTCTATTTTTAAGTAAGCTTCCTTTTCTTAAATATTAAACACCCTTAGATAGTCTAGAATGTTTCATTTCACTTTAATGCTGAAACTGGACCACCAGACTCTTCTGAGTCAGACATAGCCCAAACCTATGATTAGACTCATGATTTAAGATTATTCTGGCAGCTTTGTGGAGGGGGGATTTGAAAGGGGGAAAGACTCAATGCTAGGTGGTTATTAAAATAGGCAAGGAAAGAGGTGATGGAGTGTTGAACTAAAATGTTCATGTAAATGGAAATAAAGGAATGGATGTAAAGATGCTATGGGTGCAGAACCAACTGAGTTCATCAAGTACTTGGATCAGGGGAGGCAAAAAAGAAGAATCAGTGAGGCTGTGAACCTGAGGCACAAGAATAGGGAGGTTTTCTACCAACAAAGGGGAATTTGAAAGAGAAACCAGTTTAAGGGAACAAAGGATGCGGGGCTGGAGTACATGATGAGTTGCTTTTTTATACATTGAGTTTAAGATTTTGATGGGACATTCATGTGAAGCTGTCCAATAGGCATTTAGAAATGGATGACTAGGGGTGGCTAGGTGGTGTAATGGATAGAGCACTGGCCCTGGAGTCAGGAGGACTTGAGTTCAAATCTGACCTCAGACCCTTAATAATTTACCTAGCTGTGTGGCCTTGGGCAAGCCACTTTTTTTAAGGTATTTTTTTTGCAAGACAATGGGGTTAAGTGGCTTGCCCCAAGACCACACAGCTAGGTAATTATTGAGGGTCTGAGGCCAGATTTGAACTCAGGTCCTCCTGACTCCAGGGTAGATGCTGTATCTACTGCGCCACCTAGCCCCCCCCCCCATTGGGCACATCACTTAACTCCATTTGCCTTGCAAAAAAAAAAAAAGAAATGAATGACTAGAGTTTTGGAGAGATAAGAATGAGCCAGAGCCCTTCCAGAAGAGGGTGAACCATTTAGTGAAATAACTGATAAATGCGCCATAGGAGAACTGGTTGAAGAAAATGGGGAGACAAAGTCTAGAGGAAACATTAAAAAATATGATAGCTTTCTTCAAGCATTTGAAGATCTGCTCTAAAAAAAAAGTATAAAGCTACAATATACTATAACAACAAACAAACAACAAGTATTTCTAAAGTGTTTTGAGATCTGCAAAATATTTGACAAATATTTCATTTGATCTTGGTAATAACCATTGTTATTCCCAATTTGCAGTTAAGGAACCTGAAGCAAGGAGAGATGTAGTGACTCGTCATAGGTCAAGCAGTTAGTAAAATGTCCAAGTCCAAATTTGAACTCAGGTCTTCCTGATTACAGATCCAGTGCTTGCCACCTATTTTCCAGACTAGTTCTCTGGGGACAAACTAAGAGCAATGTTTTGGAGATTCAAAAAGATAGGTTTTTAAGGATAATAAAGTGCCTAATAGTCGGGTCTGTTCCAAGGTGTAATGTACCACTTGAAGAAGTAATGGGTTTTCATTCATTGAACACTATCAGGCAGAGGATAGACATTTACTTATTGGGGATTTTGTATTATTCTTAGATACGGGGGATAAGGTGGTCTCTCAGATCTTAAATTCTTTGATCTTGAATGGGTAAGTGGAAGACTGATTCTTAGACTTTTAGGATCATCAATTTAGATTTGAGAGAAAATTTAGTGACCATGTAGTCTAACCCCTTCATGTTACATACAGATAAGGAAAGAGAGAGGTTGAGAAGGGTTAGGTAATAAAGTCACAAGGGTACTAAGTGATAGAGATCAATTGATAAACATTTTTTAAACATTAACTATATGCCAGATATTATTTTAAAAGATAGAATTTGAACCCAGGTCCCCTGGCTCTAAATCCACTGGTCTTTCTAGTCTGTCATGAAGTTTGACAATGAAAGGAAGATCAGCTATATGACTGAAACATGAAAGAAACATGAAATGAGTAATTTTAGAAATCTCTCCATTTCAAATGTCTCTATGGCCTAGTTATACCTAACCTATGGCAGAGCCTTCTGAGGTCATTTTGGCCTGATCAACCATAGTCTGACTCCAAGGTTGGAGTGTCATTTTAATCTTCAAGCACAAAGGAAAACAACCAACCAACCTTAGTTTGAAGAGATGGCAGGCCAAATCTCAAGAACAGCTGAACATATTTATAGAAAGAGGGCTCTCAAATAACCAAAGTCACTTCTCACTCTGGAACTTCCCTCTGCTATGCTGGCCTTGTTCTTCCATTGCTGAGTTCCTTCTAGAGCCTCTGTTTTGGAGAGGGACCAAGACCAGTGAACATTCATTTTTTCTCTGACTTCAGTCTTCAGCACTGTGCTTCTGTGTCAGGTACCATCCTCTCTCCTTTTTCCAACTCCCTTTTATGTCCTTCCCCTATTAGATTGTAGGCTATTTAACTGAGGTCAGAAATTAAAGTCAGAAAGACTGACTTTCTTTTTTCTTTTATTTGTACATTCAATATTTAGTACAGTGAACATAGAAATGTGGAAGCATGTAAAATGCACTTCTTGCTTTGCCTTGCCTTCTTAATTTAAGATCATGGATGTGATGAACAAGCTGTGATCTTGTTCAAAGTTTCCATATGCAAAGTGGTCAGGTTGGCCCTAGAAAGTATAGCCTTCATCGAGCACAGTTGCCATTTGGGGAGCCTGCTAATTACACCAGGAGCTTGTTCCCAGACATTCTCTTCCATCATAGTCACTGGAGTCACGAAATAATATTAAGAAAGCCTAGAATTATCCAAACATTCTGATCAAGCCAGCAAAGCTCCAGCTAAAAACTATGGAGAACAAATGTACTACATAAACATAGCCCTAGTCTAAATTCCCCTCTGGATACAGCAGCTAAAAATTCACAAATCATACCATACTCGCCTGAGTTGTGCTACCCCCACCTCCTTCCTGACCTCTCCTCAAATGACTCAAAGATCAGACCCACATGCCCTGCTTTGTTTACAGTGAATTACTGTCTTCTTGGATTAGTCCAGGTTTCCACTTGAGGGGGGAGGAGGAAGGGGAAGAGGAGGAGAGCATCCATTATCCTGGTGGTCCTTTCAAAACTATCAGCAGGTGCCTCAGTTGATTCTCTTGTTATCTTGACCTGGTCTTTGTTATTTGTGCATTCTTGTACTGAAAAAAAACCCCATACATCAGCCCCAAGAACAAAGAATTTTCATCTCCTCCATACCTTCCTTCTGCTTTTGTATCCTTAAGATGGTATATTCTTTTCTTTTTTATTAAAGATATTATTTGAGTTTTACAATTTTCCCCCCAATCTTACTTCCCTCCCCCTACCCCACCCCCATGGAAAGCAATCTATCAGTCTTTACTTTGTTTAAGATGGTATATATATATTTTTTAGGATTTTGCAAGGCAAATGGGGTTAAGTGGCTTGCCCAAGGCCACACAGCTAGGTAATTATTAAGTGTCTGAGACCACATTTGAACCCAGGTCCTCCTGACTCCAGGGCCGGTGCTCTATCCACTGCGCCGCCTAGCCACCCCAGAGATGGTATATTCTTAAAGATAAAATTATTAAGGTTATTGTAATGCCATGGAAAGACCCTCTACTTTGTAGTCTGAGTCCAAAGCAGTCCCTGCTCAGGCCTTCTATGCCTCAGTCCCTAGCCTTTCCAACTCCCACTTTAACCTCTTTCACCAGCTCTCACAGTCGGCTCCAGTTCAAGGCAACTAGATGACAATATGGATAAAAAGCAGGATTTGGAATCAAGAAGACCAGAATTCAAATCTTGCCCCTGCTCTTTATCAAGTGTGTACCTAAGTACGTGCCCCTAGTAACTTAGTGACCCTGGGCAAGTCCTAGACCTCTTTCAGTCTTACTTTCCTCTTATGTAAAATGAGAGGGTTGGTATATGGTGGCCTTTGAGGTTCCTTCCAGCACTAAAATCTTCCTATTGTCAATTCAGTAACCACTTTGAATACTTCCACTACATCTACTACTGCTACTAGGACTACTCTACTGCTGCTGCTGCTGCTGCTGCTACTGCTACTACTACCACCTCTCACTACTACTACTCTATTACTACTGCTACTACTACTATTACTACTACTTCTACTATTACTACTACTGCTACTACTACCACCTCTCACTACTACTACTCTACTACTACTGCTACTACTACTATTACTACTACTTCTACTATTACTACTACTGCTACTACCACCACCTCTCACTACTACTACTCTATTACACACTACTACTACTATTACTACTACTTCTACTATTACTACTACTGCTGCTACTACCACCTCTCACTACTACTACTCTATTACACACTACTACTACTATTACTACTACTTCTACTATTACTACTACTGCTGCTACTACCACCTCTCACTACTACTACTCTATTACTACTGCTACTACTACTATTACTACTACTTCTATTACTACTACTGCTGCTACTACCACCACCACCACCACCACTACTACTACCTCTATTATTACTATCACTACCACTACCACTGCCACTACTACTACTACAACTACTGCTACTATGACCTCCTCCTCCTCCTCCTCCTCCTCCCACTCCTGTTATTCCTACTAGTCCTTCAGTATTAAAGAGGATCACACCAACCAATTAAGGAATTATGCTAAGCACTGGACACACAAAGAGAAATTCAATAATCTCTGTCCCCAGGAAGCCTGTCTCTTGCTAGAAGAATAAAACACTTATAACGATAACCATGTAACTGTTTCCACTCAGTCTGGTGAGATTTTCCTACAGGGCAGTCTGGAATTTGCTAGGCACAAGCCAGGGACGTGACTACAGAGAGAATGCTGAGCCACGATGTTGCATGAATGGAAAAGGGACTCCCTTCAGTTAGAGGACGCCCTTTGGATGGGAGGAGGGCTTTAAGATAAGTGGTTTTGAGACATAAGCACAAAATTTTAAATGTCCACTGGGAGTCCAGAGTCTCAGACAGCATGGAACCCTAGAGATTGTTGAAAGCAGATTTCGGTGTACATACGATGGAGTCACATCATGTGTACATTTAGCTTAAGAGAATTTAACCTTGGTGGGGGGAGGTAGGAGGCAAGGAAAGAGAAGAGGGGGGGAGAAGCAGGAGGAAGCAAAGGAGAAAGGGCGGAGGCAGCAGGAAAAGAAGGAGAGGTAGAGGGAGAAGAGGAGGGAAAGGATACAGGATGAGGAAATGGAGGAGATGAATTAAGAGGAGGAGAAGAAACAGGGAGGAGAGGAAAAGAGGACAACACAGGAGTTAGAGAGAGAGAGGAAAGGAGGAAAAGAAGGAAGAGGGAAAGAGAGATGAAGGGTCTTCAAAATGAAATGAGGGAGGGAGGGAAAGAGACCATATATTTATATGTGTGTGTGTGTGTGTATACATATATATGACTTCTCTTTAATAGGAAGAGTTTCACCCTACCTAGGGCTGGCACTACCTCCTCAGTCCTACTTCCCTCTACATGCCATCCCTCCTTTCTTCCATACTCCACACCATATTCAAGATCTCCAAGGTGAACAGTCACTGGCATGTTGTAATGATATAGGTAAGAGATGCTAGTAAGTCAGATTTCAATCTTTGGAATAAGGAAGAATCAACTGTAAGGGTTGAATCAGTGCAACTAAGGTAAACAAGGTGTCCTCACCCTACAACTGGTACTCTGAGTTTGCCTCTATATTGCCAAAACAATCCCTATCTCCTGCCCTCCTTACCCCTGGTCCCTTGAAGTAAGGTTGCAGTTATACTGAGGCAGAAGGAGGTGTAACAATGGAGTTGGGGGGGTCTTCAGAGCACATGATTTATGGGTGATACCAGGTTACTTCTGAAAGAAGATAGGACTAGGGGCGGCTAGGTGGAGCAGTGGATAGAGCACTGGCCTTGGAGTCAGGAGTACCTGGGTTCAAATCCGACCTCAGACACTCAATAATTACCTAGCTGTGTGGCCTTGGGCAAGCCACTTAACCCCATTTGCCTTGCAAAAAAAACCTTAAAAAAAAGAAAAAAGAAAAAAAAAAGAAGATAGGACTCTATCCAATTTTCACTTTACACACAGACTTGAAAACCTCGCCTCACCCCTGGCAAGGCAATCATAGAAGGGAGAGCCCTAATAACTTGGAAGAACAGAGGAAATGATCTCTGAACTGACTCTTGAATTGAGACAAAAGTGAAGGACTATTTTCCAGGCATGGAAAGGTCATAATCAGTGGAATATCGAGTTCAGAGAACAACTCATTCAACTGAAATGCCTACAAAAGCCGATTGCCAAGAACTTTTCATGTCAAATGTCTAGAGACTTTGTATCTTATGTTGATGGAAATAGAGTCATTGAAAATTTCTGAGTAGAAGAGTGATCCAATCAGATCTGGGTCTTAGAAATATCCCTTTGGCAGCTATGTAGAGGTTGGAATAGGAGGGAGAGACCTGAGGTAGGGAGACCCACTAGGATGCCACTAAAAGAGTCCAGTGAGAAATAATGAGGTCTGAACAAGAGTGGTGGCAGGGTAACGAATTTCTTTCTTGAGGAGGTGGCAAGGAGGGAGATATGGAGGGTTGGACAGAAAACTTTCTGCTTACCCTGTTCAGGATTTTTGTGCCTAGGTTTGCCCATCATTATTCCATATGCTTGAGCCTATTCTGAGTGCCTTTCTAATTATAAACTTCACAGAACATCCTGTCTTGTAGGCATTAAGCTCAAGCACATTTCCACTAGCTTGGATTTCCATTTTGAGCTACAGCCATTTGTCTCGGTAGAAAGCATTAGGCACTTCCACAGGGCTGGTTAACTCAGGTTAGATTAGGTGATCATTAGGTCCCTCGGATTCTTGGTCCACATTGCCAGCTGAACTTGAAGGTCTGCTTGCTTGGGTCTGCCCTGTTCCTTATCCTTGTCACAGAGGCTATGTTGTGGTTATTTACCTGTGACTTAAGGAGCAGCTTTATGCTTACGGATGAGAGAGAAATCTTGGGACCCACTTCCTCTAATAGGATATAAGTTCCTTGAGGGCAGGGTCTTTCTAGACCACACTTGTCCTTGTTTCCCTGCCCCCCTCCTGATCACGGTGCCCAGCATGGAAAAGGTGCTTAAATATCCCAGATTGATTCGCCACTGACCTTCAGTCCAATTTCTATTTATAGGGTGCAATGCGGGGGAAAAAGTAAATGGGCTGGAAGCCAGAAGACTGGGTTTGAATCTTCATTTTTTTCCCCACTGACTCTGTAATTTGGGCCAAGTCAATTCCCTCCCTAAGCTTAGTTCCCTTATTTATAAATGAAGTACATGAAAGTGGCTGGGGCTTGGAGTTGGATTCAAATCCAAATTCAGTACTAAACTTGAGGTACTTGTTAACCAGGTAATTCTGAACAAGTCATTTGCCTCAGTTTTCTTCATTTCAAAATAAAGCTTTATCAGAACCTAGCTCCAAAGGTTGTCATCAACATCAGATGAGATGATAATTCTATTATTAGGCAGTTATTCAGTCCTAGAACAGAGCAGGTGGTAAATAAATGATTATTCCATTATTTATTCCATTCTCTGGTCTCTGTGATGCTCTTCTCTAGCCCTTTCCTCTTGGGTACCACACAAGGAAGAAGGTATCTCTCTTTTCCTTTGTGGAAATCCACTGACATAGGACAGTAATTTATCTATTAATTCAGCTCTTGAAGAGTTCTCTAGATGAACTGACTTGCCCAGGAGCACTTTAATAACACAAGCTAATACGTATTAAGGAAAGATCTTATATCTAGGTTTTCCTGAGCCCAGGGCTGGCCCTTCATATACATGCTGTCCACTCATTCCCATTTTTATGGTTGATGAAACTGAATTTCAGAGTAAATTGCCCACTCTCAGTCGATTAGTAAGTGTCAGAGCTGGGACTCAAACCCTGATCTCATGACAGTGAGGCCAACATTCTTTTTGTCATACTGTGCTGGCTTTCAAATACCATCTTTGATATTCAAGGACTGTAACATCCCTGAAATATAACTTAGATATTAAAAATATCTATTCTTGGGATGGGTAGGTGGTACAGTGGATAGAGCACCAGTTCTGATAATTGGCACTACTTGATAATTAGCTGTATGACTTTGGGTAAGTCACTTAACCCAATTGCCTTACCAAAAAAAAAGTCTATTCTTGCCCTCCCCTGTCATACAGACATAGCCAGACAAAATCATAGATATAGACATAGACATAGACCCATAGAAGTAGACATATAGACAAAAGAATATAGTTTGGAGTTGGTAAACTAGGACCCATGGGTCAAATCCAACCTGCTACTTGTTTTTATATGACCTGAGAGGTGTTTTCATTTTTTGTTTTCATTTTTAAATAAAGTTTTGTTGTTAATTTCACAGGGTTGTTGTGAAGTTCAAATGCTATAAAGTATGCAAAATGCTTTGCATTAAAGCGCTACATAAATAAATGCCAGCTAGCACAACTGCTATTATTTTGCAGCTCAGATATAGAAATAGGAAAACATCCCATATGATTGGTTGGTTGATTGATTGGTTGGGTGGCAGGTAGTTGGTTTTTGCTCTTGAAGGGGACCAACATAATATTACTATGTTCGAGTCAAGTAAAAGTGTATTCAGCTATGGATGATCAGCCCAATACAAGCTCAGAACACTCTGTCACAAGTCGGACACCAATATTCCATGCAAAAATTTGGGGTGGATTCTCTAAATTTGTGTATCTCACAATTCTTTTGAACCACTTCAATTCTGCTTTGCTCTTAGAGTACAGCACCTTCTTTGCTGTGGATACACCATCCTGGACTTTGCCAGTATCTCTCATCTCACAGGTGGGTGGTGGCTAGGGCAGCTAGGCAGTGGCTAGAGCACCAGCCCTGGAGTCAGGAGGACCTGAATTCAAATCTGACCTCAGACACTTAATAATTACCTAGCTGTATGACACTGGGCAAGCCACTTGACCCCATTGCCTTGCCAAAAAAAAAGAAGGCCTTGAGAGTGTCCTTGTATCTCTTATCTGACTACCATGTGAGTACTTACCTTGTGAGTCTTCCATAAAATAGTCTTTAAGGCAAATGTATGTTTGGCAACATGGTCAGACCAATGAAGTTGCACTCTCTGCAATAGAGTTTGAATGCTTGGAAATTTAGTTCAAGAAAGGACCTCAGTATCTGGTATCTTATTCTTCCAGGTGATCTTCAGAATCTTCCTATGACAATTCAAATGGAAGTGATTCAGTTTCCTGGCCTGGCACTATCCATGGTTTCACATGCATACAACAGTGAGATCAGCACAAGAACTCTGAAGACCTTCAGTTTGATAAGCAGGCTAATACTCTTTTCTCCCACTTTTTGGAGCCCCCCAAATACTGGGTTAACTCTGGCAGTGTGTTTGTCAACCTCATTTATTAATGTGTCCCTGCCTGGAAAGTACACTATCAAGGGAAGTGAACTGATCCACAGTCTTCAAAATAACCATGGTTGGAATAACTGTATTGATGCTAGGAGAGGTAAGATTCAGCAGAGGAGAAACTTTTCTTGCTATCTGTGTCTAATGAATGTCCTTTCTGTATCCACGGTTCTGCTGAAGCTACTTAGATGAGAGTTAGAAATGAACCCAATCCAAATGCTCCAAGAGCCTGAACCCTGAGTGGCAATAATATGGATCATTACTGAGCAAAGGGAAGTTAGCATTTAAAGCCCTTTCCTTCCTGACCTCAATCTACTTTTCCCTGTACTTTCTGTCCTTTAATGTACTTCTCACTCTAACTAAATTGCCCTTCCTATGATGTCCTATTTCCCACTACAATGTGGGTTCCATTCCTGGAATCCACTCTTTGCTCATCATTGCCCTGGATTCTTCCAAGGTTCAGCTCAAATGTCATTTCCTACATATTGCTCTTTCTGATCTCCCTATATAGCTTTCTCCCAAAATTACCTTTGTATATATTTTAAATATGAGAGTTAGGTAGCATAGTGGAGAGAGAATGTTGAAAGTTCTGAGTTCAAATCTGACCCTAGACACTAATAGCTTGTATGACCTTGGGCAAGTCACTTCACCCTGTTTGCCTCAGTTTCCTCCTTTTCTTGGAAATGCAAATAGCAAACTGTTCTAATATCTTTGCTAAGAAAACCCCAAATGGAGTCACAAAGAGTCTAAAATGAGAGAACAAAACAACAATTTGGATACACTTCTGTTTAGATGTTGGCTCCCTCCTCAGAATATAAGCTCCTTGAGGACAGGAATTTCATTTTTCTTTTTTTTTTGTCTACTCCCAGGGAGTATTACAGTGTCTGAGACTTGGTAGATACTCCAAAAATGTTTGTTGCTTGATCAATTCAAAATTGGTTCTAGCAGGTATAGTCCCAGAGTTCCACTTCCAACTCACACTTTATGTGCATACCCAAATCTCCAGACTCTCCCTCTACTGGACTGCTTCTGGTATTAATCTGTCCCTCACAAGCTGTGTGACCTTGAGCAAGCTGCCTCCCCTCTCTGGGCCTCTAAAATCAAACATATGGCCCCCAACCATTCTCCCATCTGTGTATATCTATCCATCTTCCTAGGTACATAATCAGAATTACTAGTCCTGGAAAAGACTCTTTGCCTCGCACTGCAGTACAGAGAATGCTGACAGATCAGGGACAGCATTTATATCAGGAGTGTTTAAGGCAGATATGGCTCAGTGGTTTGGCAGATAGGAGAACAGTCCTTTGTGCAACTCCAAAGCTACATTCATTTCCAGGAGAGAAAGTAAATGAATCCGCAGGTAATAATATGTAAATCATGAGTCTCAAAGGTATTTCTGGAGTCTGCTGCATAATGAGAATGATTTTTTTTAAATAATAAGCATACCAAAACTTCTATATCACATTGAGCCCTGTTCCCTTAAAAGAAGTCACCTTGGGAAGTTCCAAACTTCTACTAAGCCCATGGCCACTGCTCAGAATGCTAAAAGAGCTTCTCTTTGGGTAGGATCTTGAGAGATTTTGATAGGGTAATAATCTATACTCCATGGTCTGGCATTCCCCCCCAAATCTTGGTGTGTATGGATCTGTTTCAATCTTGGAGACTTCCCATAGATCACTCTTTGACTTGGGTGCCCCTCCAGTGTTTGCCTGTGAAACCTAGAATTTGACTCATTTTGTCTGCACAGGGTCTCTCTTGGCAATCACACTAAAATTGATATCTAGATCTCTATAGATTTATCTAGTTCTCAGCTCCCATGCAAGCATAGGTGCTAACAATATGTATTTTTTTTAATTTATTTCACCACCTGAGAACTCAAAAACACCAGAAACTCCTTGGTGTCGATATCTAGTTGAAGAATCTCACTCTTGTATTCCTGTCTCTCAGGTCATGTGGTTTTCTCTTTTCCCAGGGTCATACGGTTTCCTACCTTCATAAACTTGGCCACTACCTCTTCACAATTGTTATTTCTGGAACTTTTGTTCTCCTGGAGGACTGTTTGGAGGTCCAATCTTCATGATCATTCTCCCTCTCTCCATCTGAATCTGTGCTCCAAGGACAAGAGTACATTTGACATAAGTGCCAAGTTCAGTTCAACTCAATCCAAATCTGATTGTTTCCTTGTATACATTGTTATAAAGATATATGGTTACTTACTAGATAGGGTGCTGTTCCTGAGTAGTACACAGAACTCCAATAACCCTGATCTAATCATATCCCCAAATAACTCAATTATCTCTATACATTAATGGGGACATTCACTCTTTTCAAAGGCAGAATAAAGATCTTTTCCTTTAACCACCCCATCTCAATAGGGAGGACCACATCTTCTAAATAGGATTTCATAGGATTTAGAGCTAAGAATTTAGAGAGGATTGAAGTATTTGGGGGGTAGTTAGATGGTGCAGTGGATAGAGGACCAAACCTAGAGTCAGGAGGAGTTCAAATTCAACCTCAAACACTTAATAATTACCTAGCTATATGACCTTGGACAAGTCACTTTACCCCAATACCTTGCAAAATAAAATTGAAGCATTTTACTAAAAGTTCACATTTCAATAGCAATGTAAGGGTTAAAAATCACTTCCATTATAATAATTCTGAGAAACAAATAGTATAAGTAAGATGATACCACTTTGATGGCAGAAAGTGAAGAAGAATTAAGAAGCTTCTTGATATGGAAAAGAGAGTTGAAAAACAGACCTGAAGCTTAACATCAAGAAAGTTGAGAGCCTGGCAACTGGTTCCATCATTTCCAGGCAAAGAGAGGGAGAGGAAATGGAAGCAATATTAGATTTTTTATTCTTGGGCTCAAAAATCACTGCAGATGGCAATAGCAGCCATAAAATTAAAAGGCTTGCTCACTGGAAGGAAAACCATGGAAAATCCAGACAGCACACTAAAAAAACAGGAACATCATCTTGCCGACAAAGGTCCATTTATTCAGAACTATGGGTTTTTTCCAGTAGAGATGTATGACTGTAAGAGATGGACTATAAAAAAGCTGAGCACTGCAGAATCTATATTTTTTAATTGTGGTACTAGAGAAGATTTTTCAGAGTCTCTTGGACAGAAAGGAGGTCAAATCAGTCAATATTTAAAAACATCAAGTCAGAATGTTCACTGGAAGGTCAAATACCAAAGCTGAAACTTAAATACTTTGTCCACCTAATGAGAAGATAAAGCTTATTGGCTGATGTTGAGAAAACTTACAGGCAAAAAGAAAAGGGGAGAGCAGAGGATGAGATGGATGGATACTGTCATGGAAACATTGAACATGAACTTGGACAGCTTTCTGGAGCTAGTGCAGGATAGAAGAGCTTTGGTCGTGGTCACAAGGAGTCACAAAGGGTCTAACTGAATGACTCAACAACAATCAATATTTATATGCATTTTACAGATGAGGCTTACATTGAGACTTGGAAAGGGGGAACGACTTGCTCATTGTCACAATACAATATAGTCTCTGTGACTTCATAACTCCTTGCCCAATTTTACTAGGTCACCTCTGAGTTCCCTTCTAACTTTGAGCTTGTGTGATTCTGAGAAGTGATTGAACTAGCATTCTTTCTGTTACCCCCACTTACATTCTTTTTGCTGTTGTAATTCACTTGTTTCACTTGTGTCCAACTCTTTGAGACCACATTTGGGTGTTTTCTTGGCAAAGATACTGGAGTGGTTTGCCATTTTCTCTTCCAGTTCATTTTACAGGTGAGAATTAGGCAATCAGGGCTAAGTGACTTGTCCATTAGGAAGTGTCTGAAGCTGGTTTTGAATTCACAAAGATGAGTCTTCCTAACTTCAGCATTCTACCCACTGCCCCACCCCATTCTTTGGGATTGTCTCAAATATTTATCCTGTGAGGTCAGAGAGCAACAGCCTTTCAGATCCCAGCCTGGTGGCCAATGAGTTGAAGAAGCAAGCCAAAGGTTACCTTTGGGGGTCCAGAACAAGATTCATCTCTAGAGTAATGAGATGAATTTTCTTGTGTAGCTGATGAAGTCAGTTCTAAAGGTCTCCCCATTGAGAAATGTTTGGAAATATAGGGGAACCCTTTTGAGATGAGGGTCCCTGGCTGCCTTGGGAAATGCACTCCAATCCAATCCAATCTAGGGAGCATTTATACAAAGTCATTTTAGCCTATTAAAACAAAAGCATCACCTTATAATTGCATTGCCTGGAAGATGTATAAGCTGCAAGTTGTTTTCAGAGTTACACATGCTGTGATTTCAACATTACAAAAAAAAAAAACCTAACAACCAAAATTAGCATCCCAGATTCCATAGAAATAAATAGAATTGTGTATATTTCTGGACTTCTTAGCAATTCCTCCTCCATCACTAAGGAAGTGTCACAATTGTTTTCCTCTAGGATTTCATTCTTGGAAATTGTTTTCAGAGATATACCAAGGGCAAATGGTGCCCCAGGGCACCAAAATTTAGGAAGGGCTGATAGCTCTTCCTGGAGTAGGAATAACTCAGGTTAGCACCTTCATTAAGAAGAATAATGAGTTCTTAGCTCCACACTGCTCCTTCCCTAGTGGAGGCCTCTCCAGTAACCATGTTGCCTTGTCCTGTCTATATCTACCTGAGATATTCCTTTTCCGAAGTCAATTTGTAAAGGTTTCTTTCCTAGTACCACAACTGCTAGTTATAGCTCTGATGATCTATAATAGACTAATGGAGTCACCCTGGGTGCTGAGTCACAAATGACAAGTCACAAAACTAGTAGGAACTTTGGAGATCATGTAGTCAACGAAGTTAACTTTTCAGAGAACAATGAAAACCAGATAGAGGAAGTAACCAGCCTGGTTGCTAGCCTATTAAACCATACTGCCTTTCATAGCATATATATATATATGTATATGTATATATATATATATATATATATGTATAAGTATATATGTTTATAAAATATAAGATAAATAACATATATTTATATATATAAAACATGTATATTTATGTTAAATATTTACATCTTTCCTTAGGGTTCTAAGGGTAGCCCTGAGGACTTGAGAGTGTCTCTTTTTTTACTGAAACTTTTATTTTATTTTTCCAATTACATGCAAAGATAGTTTTTCAACATTCATCTATTTGCAAATTTATGAGTTTCACATTTTTCTATCACCTTCCTTCTCTGGCCTTTCCCCATGGCAGCAGTCTGGTAAAAATTGTTTATGTATATTTATGCTTAACATTTTGACATATTAGTCATGCTGTGAAAGAGGAATTAGAAATAAGGGGAAAAATAAAATCATGAGAAAAAAAAGGAAAAACATAAAAGAAGTTTTTAAAAAGTGTTCTACTTTCAGACTCCATAGTTTTTTTTTTCTGGATGTGGATGGCATTGTCCTTAGCAAGTCTCTCAGTATTGTCCTTCATCTCTGAACTGCTGAGAGGAGCTGCAGTCCACCATAGATGATCATCTCCCAGTGTTGTCATTAATGTGTACAATGTTCGCTTGGTTCTGCTCACTCCACTCAGCATCAGTTTATGTAGTTCTTTCCATGCTTCTCTAAAGTCCAATCACTTATGATTTCTTATAGAACAATAGTACTCCATAATATTCATATATCTTAATTTGTACAAACATTCACCAGTTGATGGATATTCCCTTAATTTCTAATTCTTTGCCCCCTACCTAAAAAGCTGCCATAAATATTTTTTGAACATGTGAGACTTTTTACCATTTTTTATGATTTCTTTGGGATATAGATCTAGTAGAGAGACTTTCTAAGCAATAATAATTGCTCATGGGCTCCTTTAGGTGTATTTCCCATTATCATTGTCATTGATTATCAATTAGTCAAGCAGACTTAGCTTTTAGAAAAGGCTATTTCTTAAGGTGATAAAGTAAGGACAGTTGTTATAAAATATGTTTCCACACAACTGGGACACACTCTCCTCCAATCAGATTAAGTTTAAAGAACATGTGGTAAAGGGGTACCTTGCAGCACCTGAAAGATTCTTCTGTTCTCATTGTGGAGAACTCCTTATCGAGAGATGAGTTTGCCTTCCTCCATTGCATCATCTGCTTTTGACTTTCAATGCCTCCAATCTCTCTTCCTCCAAATGGCTGAAAGACTCAGACTCTGGTTTCATCTTCTATTTTATAAATGTACCTCAAGGTGTGACCAAGTTTACTCAGACAGACTGAAAACTTCTATCAATCTTGCTCTAGATAATCTAAGGATTTTTTAAAAGCACTTAATGTAAGCTCTGATTGACTAGGACATTTCAATTTATTAAAGTAGCATTTACTGGGGCAGCTAGGTGGTGCAGTACATAGAGAACCAGCCCTGGAGTCAGGAGGACCTGAGTTCGAATTTGACTTCAGACACTTGACAATTATTTAGCTGTGTAACCTTGAGCAAGTCACTTAACCCATTGCCTTGCAAAAAAAAAAAGATAACTGTAAATAATAGAGCCAAGAAATGAATTCACATCTCCCAAATCCTAGATTTTTGCCACTCTGCCAACTCCCTTTATTTTTTCATTAATAATGTTTAGAATAATAATGAAATTAATGATTTCATTAAGTGAGGCAAGTCAAGTAGCTTGCCTGAAGTCATATAATGAGTCAGTGGCAGAATAGACTTGTATCCAGGTGTCTTGATTCCTCGACAGAAAGGTGCTACAGTGGATACGGGGTCAACCATGGAATCAGGAGGATGCAAATTCAGATTGCCCTGGACAAGTTTAACTCTGTTTGCCTCGGTGTTCTCATCTATAAAATGAGTTGGCGGAGGAAATGGCAAATCACTCTGGTGTCTTTGCTAAGAAAACCCTTCATGAGGGGGGCGGCTAGGTGGCGCAGTGGATACAGCACCAGCCCTGGAGTCAGGAGGACCTGAGTTCAAATTCAGTCTCAGACACTTAATAATTACCTAGCTATGTGGTCTTGGGCAAGTCACTTAACCCCATTGCCTTGCAAAAACCTAAAAAAATAAAAAAAAAAAATAAACTGCATGTGTTTAGTTACATACATGTTTAATAATTCTTCTGAGCTAGCTAAGCCTTCCAGAAATGAGATCTTAGAATACATTTATAGGGAGAAGACAAAGGACCAGAAAATTATTGGTGACAACCAATGAAATTATATATTATTATAAATTAATATTAAAAACTTAGCCTGTAGTGATTGAGCAACTTTTATTAACATCCCTATAGGAACAGGCCATTTCCCTTAGTGGGGAAAAGACCCCAGATTATGACACTGTCCAGTCTTATATACAATTTCAGAGGTTTTCTCCTCCCTTCCCAGCCAGTCATTGGTCTGAATCATCAGGGGTGCAATCTAATTGACACACCTACCTCATACAACTCCTTAATATGTTACCCCTCCTTGTTCATGCAATGCATGTTATCATCACAGCAGGTGTGCAAATTACTATGCATGAATTTAATTATGCAAGTGCACTTGTATAAGGTCAGGAACTCTTGGTCAACCTGGACCAATTGGAGCAGGCTTTGGTCTTATCTCAGGTCTGGCATCTTTAGGTCAGATTGGAAGACTTCTCCCAAGGGCTTCTGCGGATTGGTTGGGGGTCAATTCCTTAATCTCCCTTTTGCCTTACTCCCACATTCCTGCCCATAGGTTTTGAACATTTCAGTCTAATTAATAGCCATAGGTAGACCCCAGTCTTTGTAATGTATAACTTTAACTAACAGCCTCCACTTACATCCTTTAGAAACCAAACACCCTATAATTTCTCTTTTTTAATTTATTTTTATTAAAGATATTATTTGAGTTTTACAATTTTCCCCCAATCTTGCTTTCCCCCCCCCCCCCACAGAAAGCACTCTGTCAGTCTTTACTTTGTTTCCATGTTGTACCTTGATCCAAATTGGGTGTGATGAGAGAGAAATCATATCCTTAAAGAGAAAAGTCTAAGAAGTAATAAGATCAGACAATAAGATGTATGTTTTTTTCCCCTAAATTAAAGGGAATAGTCCTTGCACTTTGTTCAAACTCCACAGCTCCTTATCTGGATACAGATGTTACTCTCCTTTGCAGACAGCCCAAAATTGTTCCCAATCGTTGTACTGGTGGAATGAGCAAGTCGTTCAAGGTTGAACATCACTCCCATGTTGCTGTTAGGGTGTACAGTGTTTTTCTGGTTCTGTTCATCTCACTCAGCATCAGTTCAAGCAAATCCCTCCAGGTTTCCCTGTAATCCCATCCCTCCTGGTTTCTAATAGAACAATAATGTTCCATGACATACATATACCACAGTTTGCTAAGCCATTCCCCAATTGAAGGACATTTACTGGATTTCCAATTCTTTGCCACCACAAACAGGGCTGCTATAAATATTTTTGTACAAGTAATGTTTTTACCTTTTTTCATTATCTCTTCAGGTTATAGACCCAGTAGTGGTATTGCTGGGTCAAAGGGTATGCACATTTTTGTTGCCCTTTGGGCATAGTTCCAAATAGCTCTCCAGAAGGGTTGGATGAGTTCACAGCTCCACCAACAATGTAATAGTGTCCCAGATTTCCCACATCCCTTCCAACAATGATCATTATTCTTCCTGGTCATACTGGACAATCTGAGAGGTGTGAGGTGGTACCTCAGAGAAGCTTTAATTTGCATTTCTCTAATAATTAATGATTTAGAGCATTTTTTCATATGGCTATGGATTACTTTGATCTCCTCATCTGTAAATTGCCTTTGCATATCCTTTGACCATTTGTCAATTGGGAAATGGCTTTTTGTTTTAAAAACATGACTCAGTTCTGTATATTTTAGAAACGAGTCCTTTGTCAGAATCATTAGTTGTAAATATTGTTTCCCAGTTTACTACATTTCTTTTGATCTTGGTTACATTGGTTTATCTGTGCAAAAGCTTCTTAATTTAATGTAATCAAAATCATCTAATTGGTTTTTGGTGATGTTCTCCAACTCTTCCTTAGTCATAAACTGCTCCTCTTTCCATAGATCTGACAGGTAGACTAGTCCTTGATTTTCTAATTTGCTTATAGTATTGTTTTTTATGTCTATGTTCTGTAACCATTTGGATCTTATTTTGGTAAAGGGTGTGAGGTGTTGGTCTAATCTAAGTTTCTTCCATACTAACTTCCAATTATCCCAGCAATTTTTATCAAAGAGGGAGTTTTTATCCCAATGACCGGACTCTTTGGGTTTATCAAATAGCAGATTACTATAATCATCTCCTGCTTTTACACCTAGTCTATTCCACTGGTCCACCACTCTATTTCTTACCCAATACCAAACAGTTTTGATGACTGATGCTTTATAATATAATTTTAGATCGGGTAGGGCTAAGCCACCTTCTTTTGCACTTTTTTTTTCATTAAGCTCCTGGAAATACTTGACTTTTTATTTCTCCATATGAATTTACTTACAATTTTTTCTAACTCATTAAAATAATTTTTTGGAATTTTGATTGGTAGGGCACTAAACAGATAGTTTAGTTTTGGTAGAATTGTCATTTTTATTATATTGGCTCTACCTATCCATGAGCAGTTGATATTTGCCCAGTTATTTAAATCTAATTTAATTTGTGTGAGAAGTGTTTTATAATTGTTTTCAAAAAGATTCTGAGTCTGTCTTGGCAAATAGACTCCCAAATATTTTATATCATCTGAGGTTACTTGGAATGGGATTTCTCTTTCTAGATTTTCCTGCTGTTTCTTGCTAGACGTATATAGAAAAGTTGAGGATTTATGAGGGTTTATTTTATAACCTGCAACTTTGCTAAAATTGCTAATTGTTTCCAGGAGTTTTCTAGATGATTTCTTGGGGTTCTCTAGGTAGACCATCATGTCATCTGCAAAGAGTGAGAGTTTTGTCTCTTCCTTCCCAATTCTAATTCCTTCAATTTCTTTTTCTTCTCTAATTGCTGATGCTAACATTTCTAATACAATATTGAATAGTAGTGGTGATAATGGGCACCCTTGTTTCACCCCTGATCTTATTGGGAATGCCTCTAATCTCTCCCCATTGAATATAATGCTTGTTGATGGTTTCAAATAGATACTGCTAATTATTTTAAGGAATAGTCCATTTATTCCTACACTCTCTAGTGTTTTTAATAGGAATGGATGCTGTATTTTGTCAAAAGCTTTTTCAGCATCTATTGATATGATCATATGGTTTCTGATAGGTTTGTTGTTGATATAATTAAGTATACTAACAGTTTTCCTAATATTGAACCATCCCTGCATTCCTGGAATAAATCCTACTTGATCATAATGTATTGTCCTAGTGATGACTTGTTGTAATCATTTTGCTAAGATTTTATTTAGGATTTTTGCATCTATATTCATCAGGGAAATAGGTCTATAATTTTCTTTCTCTGTTTTAACTCTTCCTGGTTTAGGTAATAGTACCATGTTGGTCTCATAGAAAGAGTTAGGCAGAGTTCCATCTTTCCCTATTTTTCCAAAGAGTTTATGTAGGATTGGAACCAATTGTTCCTTAAATGTTTGGTAGAATTCACTTGTGAATCCATCAGGCCCTGGAGATTTTTTTTTAGGGAGTTCAATAATGGCTTGTTGAATTTCTTTTTCTGAGATAAGGTTGTTTAGGTATTTAATCTCTTCTTCATTTAACCTGGGCAACTTATATTTTTGTAAATATTCATCCATTTCACTTAGATTATCAAATTTATTGGCATAGAGTTGGGCAAAATAATTTCGAATTATTACTTTAATTTCCTCCTCATTGGTGGTGAGTTCACCTTTTTCATTTATGATACTAGAAATTTGGTTTTCTTTTTTTTTTAATCAAATTGACCAGAGGTTTATCAATTTTATTGGTTTTTTCATAATACCAACTTTTGGTTTATTTATTAATTCAATAGTTTTTTTGCTTTCAATTTTATTAATTTCTCATTTAATTTTTAGAATTTCTAATTTGGTATTTAATTGGGGATTTTTGATTTGTTCTTTCTCTAATTTTTTTAGTTGCATGTTTAGTTCATTGATTTCCTCTTTCTCCAATTCATTCATATAAGCATTTAGAGCTATAATATATCCCCTGAGAGTCTCTTTGAATAAATCCCATAGGTTTTGGTATGTTGTTTCATTATTATCATTATCTAGGATAAAATGGTTAATTCTTTCTATAATTTGTTTTTTGGTCCACTCATTTTTTAAAATGAGGTTATTCAGTTTCCAATTTTCTCTGGGTCTATATCTCCTTGGCCCAGTATTGCATATGACTTTTATTGCATTGTGATCTGAGAAAGATGTATTCACTAGTTCTGCCTTTCTGCAGTTGCTCATTAGGTTTTTAATGTCCTAGTACATGGTCAATTTTTGTATAAGTTCCATGTACTGCAGAGAAAAAGGTATATTCCTTTCTATCCCCATTCAGTTTCCTCCATAAGTATACCATATCTAATTTTTCTAACAGTCTATTTACCTCCCTAATTTCTTTCTTGTTTGTTTTATGATTCAATTTATCTAGATCTGATAGCGGGAGGTTGAGGTCTCCCACTAGTAGAGTTTTGCTGTGTATGTCTTCCTGTAGTTCTTTCAGCTTCTCCTCTAAGAATTTGCCAACACCCTATAATTTCTCACACATATTCTTTCATATTTTATATTATGTATATATATATAATAGTATATGCATGTATGTATCACAGTATATAGTATCATTTTCTTACCCAATTCAGAATGCTTCATATTACAACTGTCAAGGATACCACCAGGGAGCGGAAGAATGTCTTAAACAAACTTCCATAAAACATGGCATTCTCTCTCTCCCCTTCCAGGATGTCTGTGCCATCTTATGAATATTTTTGTTGGAATGTTGTTTTTAGAAAGATAACCAGGCAAGTTTCTTGTTTTCTCAGGAAGCTGATATTTTCATATACAGAGTTGACATCTCTACCTTCAAATTTATAATTGTCATTAGAGGAAGAAAAGCAGACTTTGACATGAAATACATATATAAATTATGTATGTATGTCCAGACATATATATATAATATTAGAAATGAAGACAAACTAAAAGACAAAGTTCTTTCTGAGCATGATCAGTTTATTAGTTAGATTAGCAATAACCAATAAATAGGATCAATGACCTCTCTCAAAGACCAAAGAACTGAAGTGAAAGCAGACAAAGTCTTTAAAAAATAATTAGCAAAATGAAAGAGTAAAATCTTGAGGAACTTAGTTGTGTCTTCTTCTGATTGATGACATAGTCAGAACTGAGATTACATCATTTGGATCTCCCCTTCTAAGAGCTTCTTCTTTTTCTTTTTTGTAAGGCAAATGGGGTTAAGTGGCTTGCCCAATGCCACACAGCTAGGGAATTATTAAGTGTCTGAGACCAGATTTGAACTTAGGCACTCCTGACTCCAGGGATGGTGCTTTATCCACTGCGCCACCTAGCCACCCTTCTGAGAGCTTCTTAAACACACCAAGACAAGACAAAGGTTCCTAAGCAATGTCTGTAACAACTTTGAAACAACTTGAATCTGAGATAAGTGGGTGATAGGTGTGCTTACAAAGGTAGATAATAGAATTGAATCCTGAGTGGAGGAAATTATAAGATAAACTTGGTTTTTAGGCAAGTTTCTCAGGAATGTAGATGAAGGGTGAAGCCACAAAGTCAAGGCATGTGGATCTGTACTGTGTGAGACAGTATTAAGTCCATGCCAGTTTGATTGAGTCTTAAAAACAATTAAAGTCAATTTTCAGGGCAGCTAGGTGATGCAGTAGTAGAGCACCAGACCTGAGTCAGGAGGCCCTGAGTTTAAATTCGGCCTCAAGACACATCATAATGACCTAGCTGTGTGACCTTGGGCAACTCACTTAACCCCATTGCCTAGCAAAAACTAAAATAAATAAATAAAAAATAAAATAAACAAAATCAATTTTCAATTTTATAATACAAAAGTTTCAAGTTTATTAGACTACCCTAGAGAAGATAAGTGAAAAGGATACGGAGATTTTCCTCAATTCAAGCTAAGGTAGGAACAAGCTATTTAAGAAAGAGAATTCCTGCAATTTAGGGATCTCTTCAATATTCATACCTAAACTACAGTTAAAACTGGAAAAAGATTAATAAGGAAACGAGCCGGCAGTGATGAGAAGTGGCAACTGGAGCATTTGTTCAGGTAATCACACTCTGGCAGACATCACTTCATCTGGCTACATAAAAGATTCAGTGGGAAGAATACAATGATGATGTTTGTCCTTTGTTCTTGAAGAAGACCATGACATCAGGGAGGTGATACCATGACAAGCAAGTGAATTGGATTTGAGAGGGGGGGGGATGTGCTAGGTCACCAGTCTTACTTTCTCCTCCAGAACCATCTGGGTGCAGTGACAATATATGAATCAGGACAACTGGAGATGGCCATGGATGTGAGGTAATCAGAGTTAAGTGAATTACCCAGGGTCACACAGTAAGTGGTAAGCATCTGAGGACTCATTTGAACTCAGGTCCTCCTGACTCCAGGGCTGGTACTCTGTCCACTTCACCACCTAGCTGTCCCATGGGAAGAATACAATCATACACTGTCAGAACTCAAAGGGATGATAGAAACCAGCTACAATACAGTCTCTTCTTTGAATAGGAGAGGAAAATGAGGACAAGAAAACTGATTCTTCCAATGTCACAAAGGCTATAAGGATCAGAAAGTATTAAAATTCAGATCTTCTCCTTCCAAAACCAATGATTCACTGCAAGCACTTATCACAATGTAATGTCCTAGGGACTGAGAATACATATACCTTTCTACAAGAAGCTTTGTGGTTGTTGTTTAGTCTTGTCCCATGGAACTTTGTTTGGGGTTTTTTTTTTTAGGTTTCTGCAAGGCAAATGGGGTTAAGTGGCTTGCCCAAGGCCACATAGCTAGGTCATTATTAAGTGTCTGAGACAGGATTTGAATCCAGGTACTCCTGACTCCAAGGCCCCTGCTTTATCCACTACGCCACCTAGCTGCCCCTGCCTTGGAACTTTCTTGACAAAGATAGTGGAGTGATTAGCCATTTCCTTCTCCAGTGTGTCCCTGTTTAATGGATAATGAACTAAGGTAAATTGGGTTTAAGTGACTTGTCCAGCTAGTGAGTGTCTAAGGAAGGATTTTAAGACCAGACAGTCTATCCACTGTACCACCTAGATACTTTAGCTACCAGCTTACATATTACTAGAGCACACTGCAAGAATAAACATAAGTCAATATAAAGCAATTTCAGGCTAGGGGATGAGACCTGGGATCAGGAAAGACTTCTGTTGAAGAAATGGCATCTCAATTCAGGCATAATGGAAATTTAGAATTTTAAAAGCCCCAAGGTAAAGAAGGAAGAGCAGCCCTGTGAGAATGGCTTGTATAAAGGCAGAACCTGGAGATGGACAAAGACTAAGCAGGCCAATCTGGCTGGAAGGTAGAATGCATGGTGGGGGGGGGAGCAATATGAAATAAGTATAGAAAGGTTGATTAGAAACAGCTCATGGAGAGGTGAAGATATCAGGTTGAGTCATTTGTATTTTATCCTTATAGCCATAGAGAAATTGTTAAGTGGGTAGTGATCTAGTTAGAGTTCTAGTTAGAACATTGATGTCAGAGGTGGGAGGACCCTTGAAATAAAGAATGTGAAAATGAGGAGGGCCCTTAGAACACAGGATGTCAGAGCTGGGAGGGTCCTTAGGACACAGGATGTCCGAGCTGGGGGGATCCTTACAACATGGGATGTCAGAGTTGAGGGGATCCTTAGAACACGGGATCTCAGAGCTGGGGGGATCCTCAGAACACTGAATCTCACCGATGGAACTGGTCTTAAAGCAAAGACAGTCAGAGCCAGAATGGACATTCAGACCCAGAGTAACAGAATAATAAAGATTGAATAACTAGCTGGATGTTACAAGATCAGGGAAAGGCTGGAGCAAATGGAGACTGGATGACCGTCAGCAAGAAACAGGCTGGATTTGGGGAAAGCCAACACACAACAAACCGGTGGCAAAAATGGCTTGCGAGGACTGAGGGGCTGTCACGTGGGAGGGCTCCCCAGCTTCCTCTACAAGGCCCCCAGGGAAGCGCAGGGCCTAAAGGTGGGAGAGGCAGAGGAGGATTCAGGCTGCTGGAGAGGCAACTTAGGGGCAACTAGGTGAGGCGACGGATAGGATGCTGGCCCTGGGGTCGAGAAGACTCGGGAGCCTAGCTGCGGGGGGACCGCTAGCCTCAGTTTCCCCATCTGTGAAAAGCCGGGGGCAGTGACGGCCCCTCCAGCATCCTGGCCATGAAAGCTCCACTGGGGTCCCGGCGTGGCCGAGCCGGCTGCGGGGCCGGGGCTGCCCGTCCTGGGATGCGGGCCGGGGCTGCCCATGCTGGCTGCGGGGCCGGGGCTGCCCGTCCTGGGATGCGGGCCGGGGCTGCCCGTCCTGGGATGCGGGCCGGGGCCGCCCATGCCGGCTGCGGGGCCGGGGCTGTCAGTCCTGGGATGCGGGGCGTGGCGGGGCGTGGCGGAGCTCCCACGTGGTGCGGGGGCGGGGCCGCAGGAGGCGGGGCTGAACCAGCCGGGTTAGGGTTAGGGTCTCCGGCATCCACGGCCGCACCTGCGCAGGAGCACCGAGCGCTAAGCCCCGCCCCCGCGCGGGGCAGACTCCGTAAACAATCTCCACGTGGCTAGGCAGCGCCCCGCCTCCCGCGGCCTGTGCGCTTGCGCGGAAGTTGGCGCGTGCGCGAGAGAGAGCGGGCCGGTGGGGCCGGTCGGCGCGAGGGGTCGGGTCGGGGTCAACGCCAAGGCCATGGCGCTGCGACAGGCGCTGGGCCGGGGCCTGCAGCTGGGCCGGGCGCTGCTGCTGCGCTTCTCCGCCAAGCCGGGCGCGGCGGGGGGCCTAGGGCGGGCGGAACGGCCGGGGCCGGGCTGGGGCCCGGGGGCCCGAGGGACCGCGGCGCGGGGCCCGGCGCTGGGCCTTCCCGGCCGCTACCGCTTCTTCCGGGAGTCGGTGGCCGGGCTGGCGGCGCGCCTGCAGCGCCGGCTGCTGCCCCGGGCCCGCGGCGCCGGGGCCCCCTGCGGCCGCGCCGCCTTCCTGGCCTTGGGGCTGGGGCTGGGGCTGCTGGAGGAGGAGCAGGCGGAGGGGCGGCGGGCGGCCTCGGCCTGCAGGGACATCCAGGTGAGGCCGGCCCGGAGGCGGGGCAGGGGGAGGGGACAAGTGCAGGTGCGGGTGTGGCGCGCCCCGAGCCCCAGAGACCCGGCTGGGCAGGGAGGCAGGGCCGGAGGGGCCCGAGAACCCGGGGTGTCAGAGCCGGGAGGGCCCCGGGAACCCGGGGTGTCAGAGCCGGGAGGGCCCTGGGAACACGGGGTGTCAGAGCCGGGAGGGTCCTTAGAACACAGGATACTAACACTGGGACCTTAGAAAGAATAGACCTTAGGACATGGGAATATCATTGCAGGGATAATCATAAGACACAAAATCAGAATTTGATGGCTCCTTAGATGTTAGAGCCAGAAGAAATCTTAGAATAGAGGTTATGTGTTACAGTGGAAAGTGTACTGAATTTGGAGTCTTCAGACTTCCTTTGAATTCCAGTACCTATCTGATCTTGAGCGAGTTGCACAGTGGAAAGAGCTCGAGGACTTAAATCAGGGAGACTTAAGTTCAAATCCAACCTCAGACACTATGTGATCCTGATCAAGTCACTTTGCCTCAATTTTCTCAAAAGTAAGAATGGGGGCGGCTAGGTGGTGCAGTGGATAGAGCACCGGCCCTGGAGTCAGGAGTACCTGAGTTCAAATCCAGCCTCAGTAGCCTTGGGCAAGCTACTTAACCCCATTGCCTTGCAAAAAAAAAAAAAAAAAGTAAAAATGAAGAGAATAGTACCTCCCACCTGCAGAAGGGCAGCCAGCCAGGTGGTGCAGCACAGAGTCAGGCTGGAGTCAGGAAGGCTCATCTTTCAAGTTCAAATCTGGCTTCAGACAATTCCTAGCTATGTGGCCATGGAAGGGAGAAGTGCTTTAAGGAAACATTTCCTATCAATCAGATAGTTCAGAAGGTGGAGGACCAGATTTGGAACCAGATTCCAGAGGCCCTGAATGCTGTACTCCATATTTAATTGCGCTGTTCATAAAGGACTTTTGAAGGCTTTTCATGAGAAACATAACATGATTACATCAATTCATGATAATCTGGAAAATTAATTTGACAACCTTTACAGGATGAATTGGGAGAGAGTCAAGGCTGGAATCAAGGGGAAGTAGTGAGGTACAAGCCAAAGAGTCCTACTTCTCAAGAGGACTCAGGTGCCAGTCCTGCCCTTATCTGAGTGACCTAGGACAAGACCTTTAACCTTCTTTGGCCCTTAGGGAGTTGGACTAGATGACCTCTACAGGTCACTTCCAGGTTGAGATTTCTGACCCTAAATTAGTTTCAAAGTTATTGTACTAACCTCTAAACTGAAATTTAGCATTTCCTTCAATGATGAGTTTTAAAGAACTGTAACATGAAGAGTACAAAAAAATTCACCAAACTACCAGAGGGAACAATGACACCCAAAAGAGAAGAATTCCTGCAGTTGTCTCCAAGAGGACTTGGACTGAGGGTGTGGAAGGGATGGAAAGAAAGGGACCAATGAAATACAACAACCTTGGATCTGAGGACTCCTTAGATGTGGGGGAGAAGAGGAGGGGACTACTGTTAAGGTGTCAGTTGAACTGGGAGGAGGACGATTCCATGAGCAAAAGAGGAAAGTTGGCTTTAGGTGGATGACCCACCTTCAGTCCTTTCCCTTTTCTAACAACTCCTGATAAAGATTTCACTCATTAAGTGAAATTCTGTTCCAAACTAAGTGGGAGAATCGGTTGTGGAGGTAATGTCCTCAAGACATTAGCCAGACTGCCCTTTGTGGCACACACTGCCCACCATCTTCACTACCTGCCCAGGACCTGTCTACTGCTTGTCATCTAAGGTCTTTGTAAAAAGAGAGATCTCTGTGGCACAGAGCTTTGAGCTGGTGCCCAGAGACAGACGGGCAGCCCATCAGTAACTGTGCCAGAGTCCAGAAATTCTGACCCCTAATCAATTCTTTCTGCTAAGCAGGAACAATAAAAAGGGTTTTCAGCAAAGTTATTGTGAACAAAAGAAAGGCTGCACAGCTTCTGAGCTGAGCTAGGCCTAGGACAAAGGCAACTGTTTCTGCTGGCTCCTAAGGTGGCCTTGCTTGCTCTTCAGGCCCCAGGTGGTCACTTGCTTCACCAGGGTCTTTTTCCCTCCCATAGGCAATTTTTACCCAGAAAAATAAGCTGCTTCCTGACCCGCTGGCAAATAGGCGTTGGCAGGGTTTCCGGCTGGAAGAATACCTCATTGGACAATCCATTGGCAAGGGGTGCAGTGCTGCAGTGTATGAAGCCACTATGCCCACCTGGCCCCAGAAGCAGGAAGGCCCCAGGGAGGGGCTTCCCTTGGGACAGGATACAGTCCCTGCCTCACAGGCAGAAAGCCTGCAGGGTGTTCAGCAGCAGGCCACAGCCTTCCCCTTAGCCATCAAGATGATGTGGAACATCTCAGTAAGTATATTTAGAAGAAGCTACTCTCCTGGGAGGGTGTTAGTCTTGAGGAACAAAATCTCTTCAATGGAGGATGTTTGCAAGGACTAGTCTTCTGCAGCCACCCTTGTGAGAGATTCCAGGTCAGGAGTTTCTTACTCATAGTAAACAAGTTGATCCCAGAGCCTTGACTGGTTGGTTTGAGAGCTGCCCACCCTCAGGGTGTATAACCTGGAGGGCAGGGCCCTTTGTCAGGTTCAGGTGGAGATGCCATCTCAGAAGATGTCAAGTAGTCTGACTTTTGTTAGAGCACTTGTGTTGATTTGGTTCTGAGTCAAAAATGAGGAATGGGAAATAATTTGTGAGGGACCAATCTGAATGGAACGTGTGTTCTTTCTATGAGTCTGGTGGTAGGAGAGCATGAGGGTCCCGCAACCTTGCATTAGCTTATTCCATCCAGGCTCAGCAGTAGGTGAACATGTCCCAAAGAAAACAAAGCAGGCTAATTCAGGCCCAGTTACCAGAGCCCAGGGCCCCACCACATTTGTTCACCCTAGTATTACAAGTGCTTGGATTGTTAGGAGTCAAAGGTTTGGGATAACTCCAACTGGTGCCTGTCCTGCCTTTCCTCCATTTTCTAGGGAGGTGTCCTGGCACCCTTATCCCATACCAGTCCCTGCTCCTACAGGAGGAATGAAGACTTGTTTGGCCTGTCATTGAAAGCTGCTTAGCATTAAGGAGACCCTCAGTCTGATTTTGAAATGGGAAAAAGGAGCTTAGGGTCATAGCCTAGCCCACTGGAAGTGCTTGCTTTCAATGCTTGCACCTTTCCATGATAGCCCCTTCTCCTGATATTGTCTCATCCCATATTTGATACCTCTTTTGTTTGTGTAATGCTCGTCATAGGCAGGTTCCTCCAGTGAAGCCATCTTTAGCACCATGAGCCAGGAACTAGTTCCAGCCAGCCGCATGGCCCTGTCTGGGGAGTATGGAGCTGCCATCTTCAGGTAAGAGTCAGTAGCCCTTGATGGAGATTGGGGGGAGGGAGGAGGGACAGGCACAGGATGAGGGAACTATGATTTTAGTGGAGCTACAAGTGAAGGTAGCAGAGAATTAGGCTGGGTAGAGGCAACAAACTGCATGCCCCTGAGCCCCAGGGACCATGAATAGAAATTGCCCAGAGGTGTTTTAGGTTTGAGATGAGGAGAGGTGTCCACAGTGGAAAAGACTGCTCTGGAGGTAGTAGCATACCCTTCCCCCCACCCCACCTTTTTTCTGGAGGAGAGGGGAGCAGGTTGGCCTAGGCAGCCACTGAGATCCCTGCCAGTGCTGAGCTTGTGCACAGTCCCCAGATTGGTCCTGCCTTTTCTGATGTTGGGGGATTGGGGCCAAATCACTTCTGCTTCCTTAAATAAAGGTACTGGCCTAGAGATCCCTAAGGCCAAACGTTCTGTGTCCTAATAAGGCCCCTTCCAGCTCTTAAATGACTGATGGTCAAGCTATTCCTAGACTCCCAGTTTCTAGATTGGTGAAGCCCCCAGATTCCTCTCTTGAGTAGTGGCTGCTGACAAAATGCAAATGGAATGCCCTCTCGTGGCGTCCATGAGTATGGCGCCCAGAGAGATGGATGCAGGAGACAGATAAATTTGATGTGACTTCTCCTGGTGCCCAGGTGGGTAGTGGTCTGTATCCTTCCAAGCCTGAAGAGCATAGGAGAGTGCAGAGTGGGGGAGCTGGAGCAGGAGAGTTAGGGTGCTGGAGCTGGGCCTTGAAGGTAAGATTGATTACTACAGAGAATGAGGGACAGGTCTCCCCAAATAAAGATCAGCATCAGTGGGGATGTGCAGGCCAGAGTTCAGTTATTGCTTGGGAATGTCGGGAGGCAGCAGGAGGCTGTGGCAGTGTCCAGGTCCTGCAGGCCCAGCCGGTACTGGGAATACAAAGGTGCCTAAACAGTCCCTGCCTTGAAGGAGCTACAGTCCCTGGGTTTGAATCCAGGTGCACGTGACAGGATCAGGAATGGAGCCAGAAAGGACCTTGTGGACACCCAGAGAGGCCAAGGTCAGAGGCTCCTTTCATGCCAAAGAATGTGTCCTTTCTGTTCTGCCCTGGTGACCTTGAGCAAGTCACTGAATATCTTTGCCCTTGATTTTCTGGTTTGTAAAATGAGAAAACTGGCCTGGATGCCCTCTAAGGTCCCTTTCAGCGCCAAATCCCCATCCCCTTATGTTATAAATGAGTTCGGGAGCTCTGCCAGGAAGGCTGGTCTCAGTACTGTAGGCAGTGGGGAACCACTGAAGAATTTTGAGCATGTTAGTACTAATAATAGAAATATGGACTGAGGTTCCTAATGGAATCAAGATAAGTCTGTTTGGTCCTTCTCAGTCATGGATATTTAATCAATGTTGATCAGATGAATAAATAAGTAATCAGCATTTTCACACAGACCTTAATGTCAGCTGCTTGTAAGGTAAGGAAATGCTCATTCAATCCAGCTTCGATTTGGCAGCCTGGCTGCTTGCCTGCCCAGTGGAAGGACCTTATGTATATACCTGGTCTCTGCCATGTTAGCAGTCCTTATAAAGTTGGAGCAAGGCCTGGCTTGATGTGTTCCCGCCCTTTGACCAAAACAGGAAACACGAGAGAGGTTCCAAGCAGCTGACCCCACACCCCAACATTATCCGGGTGCTCCGGGCTTTCACCTCCTCTGTGCCCCTCCTGCCTGGTGCCCTGGTGGACTACCCTGATGTCCTGCCTCCAAAGCTCTATCCTTCAGGCCTGGGTCATGGACGGACACTATTCCTCGTCATGAAGAAGTGAGTGCCAGTGAGATCTGGGGGCCTCACCTGGGGCGTGTGATTGCTGGCCATGGATAAGGGCACAGTCATTGAGTGGCGGGAGATGGAGGGAGGGGGCTGTCTGGGAGAAAAAGACTCCATGTGGGATGTGTCAAAGCTTGGCAAAGAAGAGCCCCCTTGAGGAAAAGGGTGCTGTGGGAAGAGCTGGACTCGGGGACAGGACCCCTGGCCTTGCATAGTAGGGGGATGGTAAACGGACCACTGGAAGCTTGGAATACGGAAAGTAATCCTTGCCTTCACCAGTCTTACACTGTGCTGGGGATCACACAGAGCCCTACTCTCACTGACTGCAGGGTCCAAGGGGAGGGTTTGGGTTGGGGTGGATGCTGAGGCCCTTCTAGCCCGAGTGTCTTGAGAGGCTGGAGATGCTAGTGAGCCACTGATTGGCCTGTGGTCAGTGCGTCATCCTTTGGGTTTCAGAACAAGTGGAGGGGAGTCAGAATAAAGAGTAGAAAGAAGTCAAACATGTCACAGATACAAGCAAAGGAAAATCCTTGTTGGCCACTAGTTCAAGGTAGTGGAGATAGGAAATCAGCCAGTCAGGTGACCCCATCTCCCTGTGCTCAGCTACCCCTGGACCCTACGCCAGTACTTGCAGGCATGCCCTCCAAGCCCGCACCTTGCTACCTTGATGACCCTGCAGCTGTTGGAAGGAGTGGATCACCTGGTTCAGCAGGGCATTGCCCACAGAGACTTGAAGTCGGACAACATCCTAGTTGAGTTTGACTCAGGTAGGTGACCTGGCGGTTGTAATCACTGAGAAGAGCCTCTCCCAGAGAAGTTGGTTTGGAAAGCCAGCTGCAGGCTCTTCTGCCTGCTCTGCCTTTGGTTCTAGACTCACTGTCCCTTCCAGGGTTGAGGCAGAGGATGAGATCCACCTGCCTTCTGCAGAATGTGTCACTTCTCACTGGGGGACAGTGGATGGAAAACCCAGAAGGCTCTGCACCCCCCCCCACCACCACCTAGAACTTGTGGGTTCACCAGCTACCTTCCTGTCGTGTTGGGTCCATTGTAGGGCTAGAACATGGGAATTCTTGGATTTGCCCATCAGAGGACCAAACCATTGACATCTAAATCCTGATTCTGCTTTTATTCCCTGTAAGGCCTTGGAGAAGTCAGTTCTCTCTGAGCATTTGTTTCCTTGTCTCAGGAATGAGGAAATGGGTCAGTGGTATAAATGAAGGGATCCTAGAGACCATCTAGTCTAACTAACTTATTTTACAAATGAGGAAAGGCACAAAGAGGTTAGGTGATTCCCTGGAATCACACAGTCTCAAGTGTTAGAAGTGGGATCTGGGGGCAGCTAGGTGGTGAATGGATAGAGCACTGGCCATGGAGTCAGGAGAACCTGAGTTCAAATCTGGCCTCAGACACAATTACCTAGCTGTGTGACCTTGGACAAGCCACTTAACCCCATTGCCTTGCAAAAACCTGGCCAAAAAAAATAAACAACTTAAAAGTGGAATCTGAACCCAGGTCTTCCTTACTCCCAGTGCATCACTCTACCACTTCACTACTTCTACCTACAAGTCCAAGATCTCACAGGTAATAAGATGGCCTTCTGGAGCCTTACTCCATGATTTGGAGAGATCCAGAGTTCCTCCCTATTTTCTAAAGTTACGATTTCAAAAATTCAGTGTTTGAAGGACATTTCTGATAATGAGATTAGACTACTTTTTTCCCAATCTTGATCAGACCTTATCCAGTTGGAGAAGCCCTTGTGTTCTTTCAGGTTTTGGTCCAGATAAATGCTTTGATTAGATTACCAAAGGCTAGTGGGTGGTCTCTCTTTGACATTATGTCGCTCTCAGCCCATCATTTCATTCTCATCAATTGTTAGTCAAAATTGATTGCCAACCTTGGGAACATCCCTCTTCCAATGGGCATGTAAGCTCAAAGTCCACCTTCGTGATGGACTATGCTCTTGAGATGGCCATGTGACCACCTTTTTATTGTTTGGGGTTTTTTTTTGCAAGGCAGTGGGGTTAAGTGGCTTGCCAAGGCCACACAGCTAAGTTAATTATTAAGTGTCTGAGACCGGATTTGAACTCAGGTACTCCTGATTCCAGGACTGGTGCTCTATCCACTGTGCCACCTAGCTTCCCCCATGACTACCTTTTTATTAAAATTCTAACATTATTAATAAATGATTAAATTACCCAGAAATGTCTCACTTTTTAAGTGCCACACCAATCCTTTCCCCAAATAGTCCCTTGTCCTGCCTAGATTCCTGACCCCTTTCTTCTGTCTTCTGCTTCTGTGGAAGAGTGAGAGATGGCAAGAGGGTTTGGAAAGTCCTAGACTAGAAGTTGGCAGCCTGGTTTCTGGTCTGGCCTTGTGACAGTTGAGGAGCCTCTTCCCTTTGCTAGGCCTCTGCTTCCTCATCTGTAAAAATGACTGGATGACATCCTAGGTTTCTGGCCAGGTTCAGGGACCTGTGGCTTTCATTCCCCCACAGCAGGGATCAGAGGGGAGGGAGGAGGGTCCTCTCCCATTTGATTGATCATTATCCTTGCCTGTTGCCTTACCAGCTGGCTGTCCCTGGTTGGTAATAACAGATTTTGGCTGCTGTTTGGCTGACGAGAGCACTGGCCTACAACTGCCCTTCACCAGTTGGTATGTGGACCGGGGAGGAAATAGCTGCCTGATGGCTCCCGAGGTAATTTTTTACATTGTTTGTCATTAGACAAGAACCCCTCCCCACTGGGCTTTTCCCCCATTCCACAGTCAATCCAAGAGCTGACATTCCATTACTCTCTAGGACGCCTTGATCTTTTTGCATGTGTGTGGTAGGTAGAAAGACCTCTAGAGGACCTTGGAGAGGGAGCAGAGTTCAAATCCAGGCTCAGACATAAGTGGTCAAACGGAGGACAAGTCATTTTCTCTCTGAACCTGTTTCTTCTTTAAAATGGAGATAATACTGGAGAGGAAAATGTTTTGTCAACCTTCAAGTGTATATCAATTAATGAATATCAATTTTCCGATCCATATTATGAGGACATTTAACCTTGTGTAAGTTCTGTTTGAGCTTAAAAAGGACCTAGAGGGTCCTCTAAGGAAGAAGCCAGTCTGGTCATGCCAGGGCCAGCAGATGTCCATTTGATTTATGTAAATGGACCACATGACCTATATACCAATAGTACCAAGGCAGCAGTCGTGTGCCACCTCTTTCTTGCCCATGCAGGTGTCAACAGCCTGTCCTGGTCCTGGGGTCACGATTGACTACAGCAAAGCAGATGCCTGGGCAGTGGGAGCAATTGCCTATGAGATCTTTGGACTCCCCAATCCCTTCTATGGGCAGGGCAGGACCCAGCTGGAAAGCCGCAATTATCACGAATCTCAGCTTCCGGCTCTACCAGAGACTGTGCCCTTGGATGTGAAGCAGCTGGTGAAGGCACTGCTCCAGCGAGATGCCAACAAGGTGAGGAGAACTGACACCAACCCTTCTTCCCCCATCCCAAACTCAGTTCACCTGCAGGGACTGCTAAGTTGTGAAGAGCATTATATGGTACCCAAGTGAGAGAGGTACTCAGGATGTGTTTTCTAAAGCTTCAGGCTAATCCTCAGAAACTCAAGATGAATTTTATTTTTCTTCCAATCGGGGCTGCCCAAGCAGATGTTTGATTAATCAGAATTATAGGAATTTCAGTTCATTTTCCTCTATCCTTGGGGAGGTATTTAAGTTATCTGTAATTCAGAAGTCAGGTAGAGTCAAGATGGTAGAGCAGAGGCAACAATCTAGCCACCCTCTCAACATTCTCCTCCAACTTTATAATGCCTCAAGTCAAATTCTGGAGGAGTTCCAAGAAAAGAAAAGGATGAGACATCTCTCCAACCCAAGACAATTTAGGAGGTCCACAGGAGAGGTCTGTGACACTAGGGTGGTGAGATGATCAGACAATTGGTCAGAAAGATTATAAGAGACCCTGAGCTGACTGACTTGGCTGCAGGACTAGGTGCTGTTGGCCAGCTCTACCACTCAGTCCCTGTTCTGAGTCTCAGTTCTAGGATAGAAACAAGCACTTGTGGGTCACATGGATTACAGTTCCAGGGCAGAGAGGACACTACCAGTACTTGCAGTCACAGAGAAGTGGCAGCCCTTCCTGGCTAAAGACCAGGGCAAAGACCAGGAGAGGAGTAACTCACACCTCGCCCAGATCACAGTACTCTAGAAAAAAATGAAAATTTACATACCACTTCCCCCCTTACTCCCCACAACTAACTGAAAGCAGCAGGAAGCACTGAAACTTGGATAGGACCTGCTCCTTGCCCAAGGTGTGGAGAACCCAACTTGTTAACGTAAAATTCAAAGTCAAGAAATAGACTGGAAAAATGAGAAAACAAAACAAATAAAGAACTTGACCATATGGTGGCAGAGAAGACCAAAACATAAACTCAGAAAAAAGACAGCAATGAGAAAACAGCTACAACAAAGCCTAGGATAGGAATGGGATGGGAAAATTGGACACAAACCCAACAAGAATTCTTAGAGGTGTTAAAGAGATAAAAGTGGTAGAGAAAAAAATTGGGAAATGCAAGTAATGCAAGTGATGCAAGAAAATTATAAAAGCCATTCCCTAGTTGATAATGGTCATAGGGTAAGAATAAGCACTCTTCAGAAGAAATAAGCTATCAATAATCATGGAAATCACTAAAATGTAAATCAGAGAATTGCAAATTAGAACAACTGAGGTAGAACTTAACATCCATCAGATTGCTACGACAGCAAAAGGAAAATGCCAACTGCTGGAGGGGAATATGAAAAATAGGGACACTGATCTTTGGTAGAGGTGTGAACTGGTTCAACCATCTTGGAGAACAATTTGGAACTATGCCCAAAAGGGTACAAAACTGTACATACCTTTTGATCCAACAATAACCACTACTAGGTCTGTAGTCAAAATGAAAAAAGAAAAAAACTATTTGAAAAAAAATACAGCAGCTTTTTTTTGTGGTGGCAGAGAATTGAAAATTGAGGGATTGTCTTTCAATTGGGGAATAACTTAAGTTGGGGTACATGTATGTGATGGAATACTTGCTTTACTATAAGAAATAAGGGGGATGATTTCAGAAAAACCTGACTTTATGAACTGATGCAGTAAGGTGAAGAGAATCACATCATAGTATAATGATCATCTGACACTTAGCTACTCTGATTACAGTGATCCAAAACAATTCCAAAGGACTTGTGAAAAATACTATCCACCTTCAGCAAATTGATGAGTGCAGAATTTTTCACTTTTTTTTAAAAATATAACTAATATAGTCAATATAATTGCACATGTACAATTGATATTGTTTTGCTTTCCCAAAGGGAAGGGAGGAGCTATAGGAAGGGTATTTGGAGCTCAAAAGAGTTTTAATGTTAAAATAAGAGAAAAAGAATAGAAGTTATTCAGAAGCTGTTTTTAAGGAGGAATTTTTAAGAGATTTCAGCATGTAAAGACTGGCCTAGAGGTCTCCCAGGAGTGGAGGTAAGACATTTTGAATTTATGCTAAAGGCAAAAGAACTAATCCTTTAACTAATGGGGAAAATTGCCTTTTAAAATGTTCCCTCTTGTATTTACTACAAAAATTTGCCAGACCAACCCATCTCCCAGGATTGCTGAGGGTAAAATTCTTATTTTAGACAGAAGTGATTAACGAGGTTGTCGCCACGTTCCAATATATAAGGTGGGTTGTGGGCCATTTGTACTGTGTGGCTCATTCCATCTTTGTTCTCTTTCAGAGACCATCTGCCCGTGTAGCAGCAAATGTGCTTCACTTAAGCCTCTGGGGTAAAAGTATGTTAGCCATGAAGAGTCCGAAATTAGACAAGATGATTGGCTGGCTTCTTCACCAATCAGCTGCCACTCTGCTGACTGATGGATTGATTGAGGGGAGCAGTGTAGAAACCAAAATGAAGATGTACTTCTTGGCTAACCTGGAATACGAAGCCCTCTGTCAGGCCGCATTTCTTCTTTGGTCCTGGAGGGCAGCCCCTTGATGGCCGTGTCACCCACATTCTACTAAAAACACTTAGCAGCATTTTCTGTGTCCTAACAGTATCTTGGGGACCAGTGGTTTTGCAGGTGCAGGAGGTTTGTGTGCCAGGTCAGAAAAGAAAGGAAAGGAGGACCTGTGGGCTGCCAGCTCATAAAGCCCTGAGCCAGAACAAGGGTGATGCAAAAGCTTTGGATTGGTTAACTGCTGGAAGGATCGTGAAAAGGGTCGCATCGTGGCCAGATTGTAGCTATTAATGCTAGTTATGTAGCCATGGACAGTTATTTAACCTCTAGGCTTCGGCCTTCTTGTCCATAAAATGAAAAGGATCAGATTTAGAGGTCACTAAAATAGATTCCTTATTTGTCCACTTAGAGCAGGCAAAAACTAAAGAATCTGATGCTCATTTCCAGCAAATGAAATTCCTTTATTTCACAAGAAATTTAAGGCATAAAAAGAATCTTTTTTATGGGGGACACTGAAGGTCCAAGTTAGAGCATCTCATGTTGAAAGAAGTGGGGTTCTGCACATAATTGTTAATTATACAGTGTTGTCCTGGGTGCACTTCTGGGAGGAAAAAGCAAAAACTTGGCTCTTGCAGTAGCTCTCCCGAAGCCTTATATTTTAGCTCAACCAACATTTCAAGAAAGAGAAATAAGTATGCTGTGGAGCTACTTTCAAGAATTAAATGCATGTTTTCAAAGGTTCAATATGCCTTGAAATGTATTATGGTCTGGGGACAAAAATAACACCTTTTCAAACATTAAAAAAAACTCAGGCCCAGTTACTTGACTTAGCCTTGGCTGTAAAGAGACCTAGTTCTGACAATTTACAAGTTACAACAGACACTCGCATGTGGCAAGAATAGTTGTGCTATCCAGAGCCAAGACAGGTGTGTCTAAATTAGCTATTATTAGAAATACCAATTATCACAGATTTGATATATATAAATGCAAAATAGTTGGATGTCATTGCCCTAATAAGGTTTTTAGTGACCTGGTACAGAGAACCTCCTAGACAAGATGTCCTGAGTACAGACAGTAGGATGTGACTGTGCGGCTTGTTTTACATGGATCAGGAACCAGTTAGGAGAACACCCATTTTTATTTCACAAATGGGAATGGGTGGCTGCAACCACTGAAGACCCTGGCCAGGGAAGAGATGCTGGAGGAGAAATGATGCCCCACCCCTGGTAATTCATCGTCTCTCTCAGAGGTCAGGTCAGGCCACCTGTAGCTGCCAAACCAACAGCCTATGAGGCTCCTAGGGTTCTGCCCCTTCAATCGGATTTTTCCTTCTCTTTCATGTGCAAAAAGACAGCGCTGAAGAGGAAGAGCCCAACCATCATGGAGAAAGCACTTGCGTAGTAAGGGAAGGCTGAGGGAATGAATCGCTCATACTGTGTGTGCTGGAGGGGCCTCACAGACACCTGTAAGAAAGAGATGAGAGGAAGTAGGCCAATCTAGACTGACCCCTTAGCCAAGGGGTTGTTCTGTTCTGCCCATCCTGAGCCCTGAGGTTCTTACCTGAGTAGAGGAGTACAAATGAGTATAGCCCAACCGATTGTAATCCACTTTGAACTGGAACACCCCATAGACATCTGGCAACTTGAACTGTACACTGTATTTGCCACCTAGGAAAGCCCCAAACACATCAAGAATGGGAAGTCAAATGGCAAGCAGACAGACGAACTCAAGATCCCCCCACAGGATACTGTGATTACACCCACTCGGGGCAGGTATTTGCCCTGCATTTTCCTCTCATGCTGGATCTAGACAAGGGAGTCAAAGGGACTAAACCTGGCAGACCACTAGAAAAAAGTAGAAGCTAACACCAAATACAGTTGGTGGGGGAGAGGGAGGCTAGATTGTCTCCACAGTTAAGACTCACCCTTCTTCTTCAAGAAAGTCCTCACAAAAGGATCAATCCGGACAAACTCTAACTGAATGTCATCTCCATCAAAGGGGACCCACTTGCCTTCCGAGAGCTTCTCAATCACAATGCTATATTCCTAAAGCACAAGTTTGGTTTAAACAGGGCAAACAAAGGCCACAGTCATTTAGCAGGTCACTCATCTGACCCCCACCCCAACATGCCTTCTGAAAAGGCCAAGAAATAATCATATCCAAATAAAAGTCAGCTATCTCCCTCACCCATAAATGTTATTTTTCAGGTGTACACAGATTTCCTCTTAATTGCTCATTACCAAGTTTGGCATTTATCCTTTCTCAAGCAAAGTACAAAACTGCCTTGCCCAGGAGGTCCTTACCACAAGGTCTGTGACAGTGTAGGCATTGGGTGGGGCTTTCTCTCCCACTCGATGATGAGACACAGCCCCTACCCGAAGTACACCCTCCTCCTTGAACACCCATCGGGACAAGGCAACCGCCAACTCATAGTTGCCTGTTTGGGAATACCTATACAAGAAAGACAAAGAGATGGGAACCATGATGGGCCAGCTAGTGTACAGAGGCCCAATTTTGCCTTTTCCATCAAAGGGAATCACGGCACGTAAAATTTGCTCCTTGAGTCTAGAAAGGGGAAGTGACACACTAGCTGAGGGCAATGACTGTGTCCAGCAATAGCTTGAAGGGAAAGGCACATATTTTGGCCATGTTGGGATCAAGACTCCCAAGCTGAAAGGATCAAAGTCTACAATACAACTCAGATTCAGAGTTGGGGTGTGTGTGTTAAATGATAGTCTGGAATTAGAACCCCAAAATTGCACTGAAGAGTTGAGCTAGCAACCATTAGGAAGAAGAAATAGGAGCAGCTAGGTGGTACAGTGGATAGTGAACACTAGCCCTGAAATCGGGACCTGAGTTCAAATCCAGCCTTAAATGCCTAACATTTATCTAGCTGTGTGACCTTGGGAAAGTCCAATGCCTTAAAATTAAAAAAAATAAGAGAAAACAGAGCCCACAGGGAAGTTACCATCTCTTCCACTGACATCTTCAGGAATACACTTTTGATATTGCTGGCTCTACATTACATAGAGGAGAATGCTTTAAATAATTCCAGGCTACAATCTCCTGTGCAAATCTACAACTAGCTGAGAGAGCCCTGCCTGTGGGCCCCGGGCTCTTACCAAATAGACCCTGTGGGCCATACCTCTGTGAGCCAGGGCTGGCTTTCTGCACTGCAGAGTTAAAGAAGGCATCACTGAAGAAATCCAGGGAGCCGCTGAAGATGACTCGGGCATTATTCCGGGCCTGGAGTCCTGCAATCAGGAGGGTGTTCTTCCCCACTGCATGAGGATACTAACAAGAAAGGATCAAAGTCAGCTTGAATCCTGACCCAAACAATGGATGGCTACTAACTAATTCTGAGTATGCAGACCCTAAGTTCCTCTGCTTGGGTGCACATGCAGCATGGCCTGCCCTAAAATCCAAACTATTTTATGTCCTACCCTACTGCTCAGCACCCCAGTATCAAAGTCTACCAATCCAAGGTCTGACTTGTTCATCCAAATTTAGCCCCTGGAATCAGAAAGCTCTGAGTCAATAGGACCAGATGTCCAACACTGGGTTACTTGAAGCCTCCTAGGAGTCAGGTTAGAACCAAAAGTTCCAGTGGGAACTCACCTGTGTGATAGGTTTATCTGGAAAAAAGGAATATGAAGTAGAGGAACCTGTCAAAATATCCAGGACCAGAGAGTTATCAGGATCAGCAACCATCCTGCAGGAGAAGGGGTGGGGGGGGGGGAGTGCATCAATGGGGCTTGGTGTACAGATGTGCCCCAAACTGATCCTAGCAAGTAATAACATTGGTTATTACTCCCCAGGGCTAAGTCCCATTTTAAAGTATTCAAACAAATCAACACTTTACATGAAAATGAAGTCTGACACATATAACAAAATAACACTCTAGAGAAACTAATGACCAAAGAGAGTTTTGTTTTGTACCAGGGAAAAATTTGCCATTTTTTTTGTGGGAAGGAAAAAGTGGCATCCCACCTCCCAATTCAATGAAGTATCTTCTGCCATTGCTGGATCACTTACCCAACACCCCGAAACAGAATGGGATTGAGGGATGTTCTCCCTACAATCGTAGGAGCCTTGAGAAGATTTTCAGTGTCTGCCACAATGAGTGTGTGCTGCAAGGAAGAGAGGTCAAGGTAGAGATGGTAAAGAGAAGGTATCTCCCAGGCAGTCTGCTGCTTCTCCCCGTCCCCGCCCCCCAGCCATAGCCCACCCTCCTCTTCCTGTGCGTCATGAAGACCCAGTCCTTACCTCTCCAGGGTCAGAGATGTCATAGTTGTGATGGTCAATGACAGCTGTTTTCTCCTCATCAAATTCAATCCCACATTCACTGCCCAGCTCCCTCAATGGGTCACCTATAGACAGAGCAAAAAACTCCCAACTTAGTTTTTAGACCACACACAGGTAAGGTGAGGGACAAAAAGGAACAAGTTCTGCGTGGCATTTTCCACTGCCTTCCAGTCCCCTCCCCCAAGCATCATCACACTGAGAGGTGAAAAAACTAACGTGCCCTCTTCTCTCCAATCCCCTTTACATCAATCCCTTTTGGTCTAGGCTCATAGATGTCACCCCAGCTTCTCTTGCCAAGGCCAGCCCCTTCCCCCTGTACCCTTCATTTCTCTCGCTCTCCCTTTTGATCATTTTCAACCTCTTTTTATCCACTCTTTCCTTGCTGCTTATTAAACATACTTTTTCATCTCTCCCATCTTTGATCCTGTATCACTCCTCACAGCCAAATTCCTATAAAAAAATTGTCTCCACTTTCTCCTAAGACACATACTGTCCCTATCTCTCCAATCAAAATACTCTGAGGATACCAATGTGACCTCCCTTTTTGGACTAACCTGAAGCATTTACCACAGTGAGCATCATATTCTCTCCTCCCCCCCTGGATGTCACAATCAGTCTTCCCAGTCAGAAGGCTCCTCCTCCTACTCCTTTACATGTTACTTATGATCCACCCACCTCTTTATATGGGTTGCTACAGGCCTTTTTATTTTTTGTGCAAGGCAATGGGGTTAAGTGATTGGCCCACAGCTGGTCACACAGCTAAGTAAGGATTATGTGTCTGAGGCTGGATTTGAACCCAGGTCCTCCTGACTCCAGGGCCAATGCTCTATCCACTGTGCCACCTAGCTGCGCATTCCATACCTTCTTAACAGTTTTGCATACCAGACTGTCAGCATCCCCTATTAGTGATGCCTAGACACACACACACACACACACACACACACCCCTCTCAGAATGTTTTCACATGCATAAAATAACACAGAAATAGCTTAATTTTTTTTTAAACAAAGGCCAAGAACTCCAGATTCCTTCTCATTAGTTACCATGGGATCAACTGTTATAGTTATGGAAACAATTCCCACATCTACATAGCTGCACCTCATCTCTCAAACTCCAGTTCCATAAAACCTGCCCTATGTCCCAAAGACATCTCAAGCTCAACTTGGTTGAAAGAGATTCATGTTTTCTCCTGAACCCAATTCTAGTCATCAAAGTTCAGAACCTCAGAAACATCCTTGACTTATTCTCCTCCACCCTCATATGTAGTGTACTGTTGAAATCTTGTGGATCATTCCTGAGCATCTAGCCCCTTCTCTCCCCACACTTTGACCCTAGGTCAAACCCCCTCAATGAACTCTCTCCATCTCCCTGTTTCCATCGTCTCCTCCCATGGTTGCCAAAGAATCTTATTTTTTAAAAAAAGTTTTCTTAAGGATATAATTGGAATTTAACACATTTCTAGAGCACCTAATCTGTGTGGAAGAATTGCAGAACTGATTCTGAAATACTGAAGATTTGGCACACGTATAGATACTGCATTTGCCTATTAAGTGACTGAGTTTTTTCCCCCATCGGTTGTATAAAACATAAATATCAACTTTTTTTTGTTTTTCTGTGCTTCAAGTTGGGATGGATCAAATTCTTTATCACAAGTCCATCAGAGAAATTTCAATATCCCCCCCCACACAACTGCTATTACTAGCTCCATTTCCCTCCATCCTATTCCCCCCCCTCCACCCCCCCAATTATTCTATTCTCTCATTTCACCCTGTCCCTCCTCAAAGTGTGTTGCATCTGACTACCCTCTCCCAGGATCTTCCCCTTCTGCTATCCCCTATACCCTCCCCTTTCTTCCCCTTGTGCCCTTTCTCCCATCCCTTTCCTATTTTCCTCCAGGGTAAGAAAGATTTCTATACCCTATTGAGAGAATATGTTAATTCCTGAGTCATTTCCAATGAGAATGAAGGCTCACTCATTCCCTCTCACATCCCCCCCCCCCCTTCAATCCATTGCAAAATCTTTCTCTTGTCTCTTATGTGAAAAAACTTATTATCCCATTCTACCCTCTTCCTTTTCTCATGGTATGTTCCTTTCTTGCCCATTAATTCCATCAAAGAGATCTTTTTAAAGCCCATAACTAACAAAGACATTTGTCTACTCAAGAAGCTCCAATGGTTTCAACTTGCCTCCACAATAAAATGGAAAACCCTCTCTTTGGTATCTAGCATATTTAATAATTGGACTCCAACCCACTTTTCCAGATAGATCAGACATGCAATACACACATACCTGCAACATACACAGACACCTGTGCATACTCCTGCTGTGCATTCTACACTTTTGCCAAATTGTTGCCAGTTCCAATACAAGACAATCTCCTGCTCTTCCCTAGACTTGGAATGATCTCCCTCCTCATCCCAACTTGCTTCTCTTTTTTAGGATCACAAGTTTCTTTCTTTCTTTTCTTTTTTTTGAAGATTTTTGCAAGGCAATGGGGTTAAGTGGCTTGCCCAAGGCCACAAAGCTAGGCAATTAAGTGTCTGAGGCCAGATTTGAACTCAGGTCCTCCTGACTCCAGGGCTGGTGCTCTATCCACAGCGCCACCTAGCCACCCCAGGATCACAAATTTCACAATAAAAGGAGGGGAAAAATGCTTCCACCCCCAAAATCTTCAAGGGGCCCACTAGGCTCAGAGTTTCCATTTCCTTTATTTGAAATAACAGCAACTTATAACCCTATATCACTTTTTGGCTTAAAGTATCTCATTTGTGTTTCACAAAAATCCGATTAGGTAAACAGAAGTAACAATACAAGAATCACCTTCATTTTACTGGTAAGAAAACTAAAGACTTGGGGGCAGCTAGGTGACTCAGTGGATAGAGCACCGGCCCTGGAGTCAGGAGGACCTGAGTTCAAATTTGACCTCAGAAACTTAATGATTGCCTGTGTGACCTTGGGCAAGTCACTTAATCCCACTGCCTTCCAGCCCTCCCCACCACCAAAAATAAAAAATAAAAATAAAAAACTAAAGACTTAAGAGATCTGGCCAGTCTTGAATCACACACTCTGAGTTACAGAACCGGCTTCTGAATTTATCCTGATTCCAAATTCCATTTTCTTTCCAATATAGCCGAGTTAGAGCCCTAAAGATACAGTGAAGTTTTGATGGCATTGCCAGAGTACTCCAACTCAACACAGGCTACCAAATACGTATTTGATAATCTGCATTTATGAAGGATAAGGGAGAGAAAAAATTAGCCTCTATCTTGGATTTGAGGAAAGAATGTACTTACCAATATCTGAGCTGGCAGCTACCAGGACACTGCCACCGCCATCAATAAAAGAACTAATGGTCTCTACATTAATGTTGCCTCCAAAATCTGAAAGAAATCAAGACACAATGTGTCACTAGTGTCTCAAGGGTTCTGCCCCACAAAGAAGGTCCAGCCTTCTCCAGAAAGTCTTTGTGACGCTATCTCCAAACAAAAGTAAACCTGCTCACTTCAAATTCCCTGCAGCTACTTGCTGGGACAAACTACTCTGTACTTACCTCATTCATGGAGGTGATTTTTCTTCTTTTCCCACCTCACTCCTTTCCCATGTAATCAATTATGCTTCTGCCCTCCACATTTGTGAACCACCTTGTATACCATGGGCACAAAACAGATGCAATAAGAAATTAATGTGGCTGGGGACTGCCCCAGTCATGGGAACACGTATTACCATTTTGGTTCTAGGAAACCTTTTTAGCATTGATCCCAGCCACAATATAAGAGCAGATAGTCCAGGTCAGCTCAGTGAAGCCCCGGGGTGGCTCTCTACTGCCCACTCCTAATTTTAGGTGCTTGAGAGTGGACTGTCTGTGATAAGGAATGCTCCTTTGAGGAGAGCAACAACCAAAAGTCAGATTGAGCCAAGAGTGGCTGCCACTGCTTCAGAATCATCTGCACAAGTTGGGGCTTTTTCTTCAAGGTTAAATGCATTCTGCTCAGGACCACAAACACTTACCTTCCACAGAAGGAGAAAAGATGATAAGATTGTCATACAGGAACTCCCCATATTTAATAAGGGACAGGCTGGGGTCATCAGCAGTCCTGTAGGTGAGGTCAAAGCCACGGTCTGCAAGAAAATAAAGAGGCTGCTGCAGACAGCTAGGAGGCAAGGATTCCACCCACACCAAGGCCCAAAGACCACAAACTGCACTTACTCTCCCTTCTATTGAATAGACAGGAAAAGAGAGAAACTGATTTGCCTATAGTTTTTACGGTCTTCCCTAAATCTGTAATGTCCTTACCCAATCTATTAAAATTCTGAACACCCTGAAAGCCCAGCTTAAACATTTAAATGTCACTACTTCCATTCAGCTTCCCTCAGTAAGGGGGCACATGTTAATGGTAATTTAATTATGTATAATGAACTGATGAATGATGCGTAGTAGAGCAGGTAGAAGGGACCCTGTATTTTCCCTTCTTGACATGAGTGATGCCAATCTAGAATTTCAAGAACAAATGTGCAATTACTTCTAATTCTAATGCCAATAACCTCCTCCTCCAAAAGACAATGAATAAGAAGCCAGTTGCTATAATTGTGAAGCCAGAAAGACTGTTTTCTGCACACTTTAATAGTGGGGAAATACTGTGTATTGAGAAGCCTATATGCCTTAGAAAGACATACTTTCTCAGAGCTAATTTCCTCTGCCATGACATGTAAAAACATATAGAATAAAGCCTTCTGCCACGATAGTTCAATACTTAAAGAACTGAGACCCTAGTACCTCTGACCTATCAAAAACAAAACAAAACAGGACAGCTGGGTTAAGATGTAAAAGACACAAAATTCCTTATAGAATTGGTCTTGGGGGAGGGAAGAGATGAAATAGAATACCTAATGCAAGAGTCTTTAAGGCCTCATGCCTCGTGATCCAGGCTGGCTTTTTCATAACCTTAAATTGTTACCTTCCCAAGTGAGTTTATCAATTCTTCACGGGTGGGTGCACTCCTAGTTTTCTCTCCAACTTTCTATCCCTGTAGCCACACTTTAGGGCTCCTTCCACAAAATTTCTCACTCAGCCAGCTTGCATGAAGACTACTTTCTTGGGCATAAAAGCAACATAACTCTTAGGTTCAAATTCGATTCTGCATGCAAAGCTTCAGGCCCCACCTATAAAAGCTGCCAGATTGGATGATCCCTAAGATCCTTTCTAATTCCAAGTCTTATGGATGATGAATACCATTTCCTTAATTTACCCAAGCCAGAGACCAAGCAACTCACAGGGCCAGCTTCCCAGCCCTTCCTATTCAGAACCTCAGCATCTCAGAGCTCACCACTTATCAGCTAAAGATCTATCAATAAATATTTACTAAATACCTACTAGAGATAGCCAAGTGTCAAAGGGGGTTAAAAAGAGGACCCTGGGGGCAGCTAGTCCCAAATTCAAATGGGAACTCAAGGCACTTGATAACCTGTGACCCCTGAACAAGTCACTTCACCCCATTTGCCTCAGTTTATTCATCTGTAAAATGAGCTGGAGAAGGAAATAACCACTCCAGGACCTCTGCCAAGGAAACCCTAAATAGGATCCTGACAAGTCATGACTTAAGTGCAATGAATGAATAAAAACAATAAGCAAGACACTGTGCACAGGCCATACCGGCTCAAGGAGCACAAGGGCCTATGGGAAGCAAATGACTTGGAACAAATAAATTACAGATAAATTAGGAGATAAAGCTAAAGAGGGAGAGATGAAAAAATTTCTTGCAGAAAATACGATTTGTGTTGCCTCTTTGTGATCCCATCGATCATTTTCTTGGCAAAGTTATTGAGAGAGTTTGCCATTTTCTTCTCCAGGCCATTTTACAAAGTGAGGAACCTGAAGCAAACGGGGAGAAGGGCCTTGCTCGGGGTCACCCAGGCCAGATTTGGGTGTCGGGTCCGACACTATCCATGAGCCACCTTGTTACACTGAAGGAAACAGGGGGGAAAGGGCATGAAAGGGGGAGATTCCAGCAGGTGGCCCTTTACCACGAGCTCTTTCTTTCCTTTTTTTTTTCCTTTTTTAGTTTTTGCAAGGCAAAGGGGTTAAGTGGCTTGCCCAAGGCCACAGGGCTAAGGAATTAGTAAGTGTCCGAGGCCAGATTTGCTATCTGGGACTGGTGCTCCATCCACTGTAACACCTCTGGCTGCCGCTGGATTCCATTTGTTTCTTTTTTAGGTTTTTGCAATGGGACTAAGTGACGTGCCCAAGTGTCCGGGGCCGGTGCTCTGTCCCCTGCGGCACCTCGGCCCCCCGGCCCGGCCCCCGGTCTCTGCCCCGGCCCCGGCCCGGCCCTCCCCGCCGCTCACCCGCCAGGCTCCGGAAGAACAGCGAGTGCGTCTCGCGCAGGTTGACATTCTCCAGCAGCACCAGGGTGCGGCGGCTCCCGGCGCTGGCGCCGGCGGCGTCGAGGCCCAGCAGCAGCGGCAGCAGCGCGAGCAGCACGCGCGGGGCCCGCATGGAGGCGGAGGCGCGGCGGGAGCGGCGAGCGGCGGACATGGGGCCGGCCTCCCTCTTCCTCCCGCCGCCACGGGACCCAACGGACGCCGCTCCGGAAGTGCTGCGCCCGCGGCCGCCCAATCGCCACGGGCCGGAGGCGGAAACCAGTCGGCCCTCCCGGAAGTCCGGGTGAAGAGTCCCGGCAGCGCGGGCGGAAGCTCCGGGAGGGCGGGGGAGAAGATTCTTGAAGCCCATTGGATGGGACGAACATCATCCCGCCCCGACCTCCTGGGGAACGCGTCAATCCCGTGGAGCCAGCTCTACAGAGGGGACCAATCGGCAACGCCTGCCTTTCTGTCGCCCCGCCTCCCGGGAGAGCGCGCTGCCTAAATTCCCATAACCCCCCGCGGCGCCGCCGCCCCGCCCCACGTGTGAAGGGGGAACCGGCCCAGAGAGCGCGGGCGGGGCCGCGGCCCTGCCAGGCGCCTCCCTGCCGCCCCCTGCTGGCGGGCATGAGCGGCGCCCGCACGCCGGGCCGGGCCGGGCCGCTCTGTGGCCCCGCTGCCTGCGCCCATGGGGGGCCGGGCAGAGCCTTCCTGACGCACCCCAAGCTGTCCCCGTACCCACACGTTAGGGAGCCTCCCAGCAGGCTTCTCACCCAGCCCGCTGGCACCAGGGCCAGTCTCCCGGGCAGAGGAGCGGAGGCCTCACGTAAAGAACTCGGGGGTTCGAGGTCAAGTCCGCCTGCACAGCTGCAGCCCCGCGTAGGGGCCCCTGAGGGCCCCGGGACCATGGCGCTTCGTGGGGCTCACCCAGGCCCGAGACCAAGCGCCCCGCAGGGCAGCCTCTGGCAGCGGGGATGCCAGGCCGCGCGTGCGGGCAGGGGAGGTCCGGAGGGATGCAGAGAGGCGGCGGGGGCCTCGGGGGCCACGGGCCGCACCCCAGGGGGCCAGCCGCCCACCCTGCGCGTTGGGGAGCCCCGCGGGCCGCGAGCCCCGCGTGCCCCGAGCCCCGCGTGCCCCGAGCCCCGCGTGCCCCGAGCCCCGCGTGCCCCGAGCCCCGCGTGCCCCGAGCCCCGCGTGCCCCGAGCCCCGCGTGCCCCGAGCCCCGCGTGCCCCGAGCCCCGCGTGCCCCGAGCCCCGCGTGCCCCGAGCCCCGCGTGCCCCGAGCCCCGCGTGCCCCGAGCCCCGGGCCGAGGAGCCCACCAGAGGGTCCCGAAGCAACACACAGCAGCCGGCTCCGGGGGGCTTGTGAGCACGGGGCAGTTTAATGGGCCGGCGCCGCACGCGGCTGGGCCACCGTCCGTCTGTTCCAGCCCCGGGAGTCCAGGAGATGCCCACCGAGCCTCTCCCGCCTCCGGGCAAGTGCTGTCTCCCCGGGCTCGGGGTGCAAAGGGCCGGGGAGCTCTCGGCCTGAAGGGTGCCCTCCCCCAGGAAACCCTTGGCGGGGGTGCGTTTGGGGAGGGGCGGTCCGGGAAGGTCCTCCAGGATCACCACTGGCTGCGGATGCTCGGGGGGCTCAGGCTGAAGGTGCAAACAAAATGGGCAAAGTGGGGGCAGGAAAACTGCCGGGGCCTTTCACAGGCGCGAGGACAGTGCTGTGCGGGTGCCCGGAGCCCAGGGAGCCCTTCCCCGGCCCGGCCCGGCCCCGGCCCGGCCCCGGCCCCGGCCCCGACCCCGGCCCGCCCGCCCGCCAGGCGGACCGGAGGAGGGGGAGCTGGCTGTGGCAGCTGCCCCGGGCCGGGCCCGGCGGGTGCCCTCGGCTCCCCCTCCCCGGCCTGGGGGAGGGGAGGCAGAGTCAGCCCGACCCGAGGGGGCAGCCGGGGCGGGGGCGATGCTCAGAGGGGCTCGTTGCCAAAGTTACTTTTGCTTTTCTTGCGCTTGGCTTTGGCAAAGGGGATGTCCAGGGACTCGAGACGGAAAGGCCGAGGCTGGGGCATGTCCGTGGCCTGGGTGGGCGAGATGGGCATCAGGATGGAGGAGGTGTTGTTCAGGGAGGAGCTGAGCCCCGGCGGGGAGTTGTGGTAAGCTGCAGAGAGAGGGGAGACCCAAGGAGAGCAGGTGAGCAATCCTGGAGGAGGAAGCCGACGCTCACCCCAGGCCATCCATCCCTCCACTCTCATCATCTACCTACTTTGTGCAAAATTCAAGCATAAGACACGAATCCTTGCATCTAACGAACTTAGGAGGAGTGATGAGACGTGTCCACAGAAGTAAAATAAAGCGCTAAGACAAAAACGACTCCCACAACTGCCAACCCCATCTTACAGATGAGGAAGTTCAGGCTTGGGGATATGGTGACGCCTCATTCAAGGTCACTGAGCCAGTGACTGGCAGAAAATCAGACTTTGGAACCTAGGACTTTTATGACTTGAAGGGTAATGTTCTTTCCCATTGTATGATGCCAAACTATTTCCTAAATGATCATAATCCTCACAATGTCAGGGAAAAGGAACGAAGACCCTGTCCATCTCCTCAATACATTAGATGAATCCCCATTGATAAATTTAAGGGAGAATGTGACAAAGGACAAGCAGACAGGGAGAGGTTATAATCTGCCTTGTGGGAGGGATTCATGAGGACTGTGCATCTGAGTATCATTATGTAAGAACCCCCTTGGATAGAGTGACAATTTATATAGGATGTCTTTTTTCTTTTTCTTTTCTTTTTTGTCAGTAAGCATTCACTAAATGTTTGTAATATCCCAAGGATACACAAAAAGGCAAAAAGCAGTCAAGGAGCATTTGAGGGAAGGGAATCAGGAAAGCCTTTCCATACAAGTTGAGATTCCTGGGGTTTGAAGAAGCTGAGAGGTGGAGATATTCCTCCAAATAAGGGATCTCTTCTCCACATTAAACCTCTCCAATTCCTTCAACAGATCTTCATATAAGAACTTCAATTTGTCAACATCCTATCAGAAATGTGATGCTCATTAAAGAGCATAATACTCCATATTATATACAGTTTTCCTCACTGCAGGGCTGTGAATTGGATGATTTAGTATTATTCCCATTTTATATAAGAGGAAATAGGCCCAAAGAGATTGGATGACTTGCCTATTATCACCTGTCATGACCAAGACTCAAGGCTCTAAGTCAAAAGTGCTCAGCCTCCTACATCTTTCTATGGACAAATAGAATATATATTACTTGCTTTTAAAAATTGAATTAAGTTGTTTGAATGTGTAAGACTTGCCATTATTGATCCCCCACAGGGTAACGGGAACTGGCTTCAACCCATTGGGAATGAGAAACCATGCAAGAGAAGTAATTTAAAGCAGTGGAATCAAGTTCAAATAGAAATCCCTCCCTTTAGCTACATCTTGACTTAGAAAAACAAATATTAACATTTATCTATGTTGTGTTGTATTTTTATTTATGTCATTTTTATTCATTTCCCATTTCTCTTTTAATCTGGTTCCTGGGTGTACTAGACATCTGGGCTACAAATTTGACACCTCTGGCTTAAAAGATGTCACCTAAAAAGTCCGACTGGAGAAAAATATGAATATGAACTGAATATGGAGAGAGAGCAAGGGATAAAAGAGAGCCTGTGCACCATAGGAGTATCCAAACAATGTCAAGAGAACAAGAGAAAGCCCCTCAATGTATTGGATGGATCACCAGGGATAACTTTATGGAAGGACCCTGACAAGAGCTACCCAAAATAAGTAGGCAATGATTTCCATCATTGCAAGAAACAACCATGTTGATGAGAACACAGAGCCAGTGGTTGTTGGTCAGTCATTTTTCAGTCATGTTCAACTCTTCAGGACCCCATTTGGGGCTTACTAGAGTATCCCATTTCCTTCTACAATTCATTTTAGAGATGAGGAAACTGAGGCAAATGGGTTAAATGACTCGCCCAGAGTCACATAAAATAGGTATCTAAGGTCAGATATGAATTCAGGAATTTTAGTCTTCCTGACTCCACCTAGGCACTCTGTTCACTGCACCACCTAATTGCTCACAGAGCCAATAGACCTTTTTACCTATATGTTCTATCTCTTTAAATGTTTCTTTTCCTATGGAATATTGGCCCTTGATAAATCAAGTTTCTCTGTCCCTGGTGACTATAACTTAGTAAGCCTTTCCCCTTCTATAGCACCTGAAGGTTTACAAAGACTTTCCTCATGACAGCATGATGAAATTTAGAGCTTCTAATCACAGTAGACCCCTGGTTCTCCTCCATTGCCCTAAGATTTGGGTTTGAATCCCAGCAATACCATTTAGTAACCTTGGACAAGCTACCTGTCCTCTGAGGGCCTCCATTTCTGACTCTGTATGCTTGGGTTAGCTGGTCACTAAAGTTCACTAGCTCTAGAATCTTGTCTCAGGAAAGACATCAGTGATTCAGTCTCCCATTTCCATTACTTTGCTATTGGCATCTTCTAACCCTGAAATGTCCACTCTTCCTGCTTCAAAGAATCCTTCACTTCTGTCAAGACTTAGCCCACAATCCCTTTCCTGCATGAAGCTTTCTGTGCTCCCAACCTGTTAGTGTCCTCCCTCCCACATCAACTTGCAAATATTTTACACTTATTTCTAAATGGTATTCTTTGTTTCTCCAAGAGAACATAAGCTCCTTGAGGGCAGTTTCAGTTTTTGTGTCTTCAGAACCTTGGACAGTACCTGCCCCCTAGGAAGTACCTTAAGACATGCTTCTTGATTAACCAGTTGATGTATTTGCATAGATGTTTTTTTAGGATTTTGCAAGGCAATGGGGTTAAGTGACTTGCCCAAGGCCACACAGCTAGGTAATTATTAAGTGTCTGAGACCGGATTTGAACCCAGATACTCCTGACTTCAAGGCTGGTGCTTTATCACCTAGCCGCCCTGTATAGATGCTCATATTATCCCTCTTCTCCTACAGAATTTACTTTTCTTGAGGGCAGGAAATGTCTCTTTTTAGTCTTTGTAACCTCAGTTGCCTGGTTTACAGATGGATTGACTGACCAATGAATTTCACCCTGGATAAGGGACCAAGATTCCATGAAAAAGCACATTTTCTTCCCCTCCCCTCTGCCCTCCAGGGGTGTCAAGGTGATCTGGTCACTTCTAGTTATAGCAGCACTTTTTTGGGCTGCTTTGTGAGTTAAAGAGGAGCAGGAAATGAGAAGCAACACCTACCCAGGCTCTTCATGGGATCTGTGCTGAGGATCTGGCTCGCGCGTTTAGATCGGAAATAGTTGCTGGCAATATTTTCACTGTCACTCCTGTTCAGCATTAGCTTGTAGCGATCTTCTTCCTGCTGGAATAACTAAGGCCTATAAGCTTAGACCCTTGGTGGTTCCAGGCCCACCCCCACCCCCACCCCATCCCACCACTGTCCACATACAAAGCTCCCCTCACTCTATCACTAGAGAATTTATGAAACATTTTCCATAAGTATGTAGGGCAGGGATTTATTAATCTCATTTTGCAGATGAGGAAACTGAGTCCCAGAAAGGTTAAGTTTTGTGAAACTATGAAGGATCACAAATAGGTTTCAAACTCAGGTATGACCACTCCCAAGACTTTCCCAGTCTTAGTACTTTGCACCCATACTAGTTTCTCTCCTCTCAAATTCCTTTCTGCTTCTGCTGCAGCTGCAATCTTCAGTTCTTGCTCCCATCTAGTAATAACAATATTGCTAATATATATATATATATATATATATACATATATATGTATATACATATATATGAAGATATATATTTATAGGACCTACTATATGCTGAGTGGTTTACAAATACCTCATTTGATCCTCACAACCACCCCAAGAGGTAGGTGCTATTGCTGTTTTACATTTGGAGAAATTAAAGCAGAGAGAGATTAAGTGATTTGCCCAGGATCACAGCACCAGTAAGTGCATGAGCTCAAAATTTGAACTCAAGCATTCCTGACTCTATACCCAGGGTTCCCACAACTCCATCTTTTCCCTGCCCTGTCCCCATATTTTCTTGCCATGCCAGGTTTCCCCTAATTCTTCCTCATCTCTCTAGCTACTCCAGGTCAAGTTCTGGAGCCTCTGGCCTACCCTCTGCCCCTGAAATCTAATATAAGAACACCATCAGTGCCTCCTTTGACTTTCTCAGTGGTTTTCAGAAAGCTCCTGGGGCTCTCCAGCAAAGGTTCCAAGCAGTCTTCACTACCCTGTCTGTGAGACCTATACTCTCTCCTCCCTTCTTCCTCATGTTCTGGCAATAATCCATTGGGTGTGATTCAGACACACACACACACACACACACCCTCCTCCAAGTGTCCTTTTCTCCACATCAATCCAAAACTCCACTCAGCCCCACCTCCTCTAATCTTAAACATTCCCACCCATGCTACCCTCCCTTCTCCATTGTTCAGTGCTTGCCCATGCCACCATTCAGTTTAGCCTTAGGCTGCTTTATGCAGCCATTTTTGTATAAAATCCTAGTACCTGAGCAAAGAAAAGTGCCCTAAGATCTGGGAAGAGTGTAGGGTCCATCTCTTCTCTACTATCCCATCTCTAGGCAAACTAACAATGCCATGCTCCATTGCCCCAAGAGTCACATGTACCCAAGATGCACACCTCCAGCTAGGTGTAAGTACAACACTGAGCAGGGAGAGCCAAGAATGCCATGTACATGAGTCATGTGCCCCAAGCCCAAGTCAATATGGGTCAGCAGTAGGATGCGACAACCAAAAACTTGGGCTACAATAAATAAGGTATCGCTTCCAAAAATAATGCAGAGTCCCTCTGTCCTCTGCCACCCATCAGACCACACATGAGGTGTTGTGTCCAGTTCTGAGCTCCACCATTTGGAAAGGACAGTCATAAAGCAGAGAGTATCCAATCAAGGGAAGCTGGCTTGGTGAGAGGCCTTGAACCCATGCCATGTGAAGAAAAGTTGAAGAAACTGTGGATGTCTTGCCTGAAGAAGAGAAAACTCAGAGAGTGATAGCTAAGATCAAGTATTTGAAGGACTGCTATGTGGGAGGAAGACTGGCCTGCCCTCTTTGACCCAGAAGACAACCCCAGGGACTAGTGGGTAGAAATGATCAGGAAATTTGCCCTGAAATTGATGCCTAGCCAATGTGCCAGGCAGGATGGGCAGCCTGAGGGGTGGTGGCTCCTCCTCCCTGGAAGTCTTTCAAGCAATGACTACATGGAGGGGATGATGAAGAAGAATTTTTGTTCAGAAATGGATAAAACCTGATGATTTTCCCTCAATGGCTAAGATTTTGTAATTCTATGGGAGACTAACAATAATAATCTTTGTTAACATTTATGCAGCACTTTTAAAGTTTTCAGTACATTGATAAGAGTGACTCTATCTGTTGACTGAGAATCTAGCTGAGGGAGAGATTCTAATACGAGGTTTATTTCATTCCTTCAATTCACAAAATGCATTGTTAAGTGATTGATTACTAAGGAGTTATAAGGTGCACTGATCAAAACTTGTCTTTAAAGATGTATATATATATACACATTATCCAAGGTGTTTCATGCTCAAAAAATTCTGTAATAGATATTTCCAAAAGATAAGTATGACTAGAAAAGAATGTAGGCAAGTAATATAGTGAGAATTAACAGCAACACAAGGTCAGCTTAAGTGTGGCAATGGTATTCAGCCTTTTTTGTTTTGTTTTGTTAATTTTTATTTTTTTAAGACTGATTCTCTCCATGTCCCCCAGGGAAGTCCAGAAATTGATTCCAATTATCCCACCATGATGGGCATGGGAATCTTGATCTGCTCTGTTTATGACCTGGACTGGTTCACCCAGTACTAGGGGCACACCATAATAAAGACAAACAGTGATGATGCCCAATCAATATAACTCACTGAAGCTCAGAACTGGTAGATGGGTTGAGCCACTATGCCTAATCCTAGAAGTTTTTAAAAGCCAGAAGAAGGCTTCTGCCAAATGGGTTGGTCCTCTGTGGAAGTTTTCAATGTAAAAACAAGTACAAGAATCTTGTAGGAATGGACAGGTTTCTACCTGTACTGAGGGAGGAAGTCCCTACTCTGATAAAATCATGGATCCATTAAGCATGTCAATTAACAGCAAATTATTGAAAATGAACATCCTTCAGACACGGTTCAGAAAAACTAACAAGAAAAGAATGGTCAACTTAAGCTTCATAAGCACCATGCTACTCTAACTGTAAGTTACTTTGAAGGACAGGGATATAAAGTTAAGTCAACCCAAATATAGAGGTAGGAGGTGGGAGGACTGGGACATGAAGATGGCAATCTTCAAGTTTCCAGAGATGGAAATACTAAGCCTAAACTCTTACTATCTCTAAGTTCCCTTTCCAACTTTAATATTCTAGATATAACATTACCCTCAAATTCTAATACTCTGTTTCAAGTTCCCTCCCAATTCTGACATCTTGTGTTCTAAGGCCCCTCCCAGCGCTGACATTCTATGTTCTAAAGTCCCTTAGAGGAGAAGGACCCAGAACCAGTCAGGAGAAAAAAATGGACTGGGCCAAAAGGTGGCCAGAAAATTCAGATCTCCCCCAAGGCTCTGTCATGAACTCATTTTGGATTTGGGGGCAATTTGTTTCTCTGGACCCATTTCCTGACATTGTGTTCTAAGGTCCTTCCCAGCTCTGACATTCTGTGGTTCAAGGGGTCTTTTAGCTCTGATAGTGTTCTAAGCATCCTCCCAGGTCTGACATTCCATGGTCTAAGGACTCTGACATCCTGTGTTCTAAAGGCCCTCTCAGCTTTGATATTGTGTTCAAAGGGTCCTCTCAGCTCTAACATTTGTGTTCTAAGGACCTGCCTTTCTCTGCCTATCTCATCCACTTGCCTTCATTCACCCCATGTTCTATCAAACTCAATCCAAACTGCACCATGAGATGAGACATACCAATGGTTCTCCATTGTCAGCTGAACAGGCTTTTCTTGAAGGCTTATTCTGTGGCAATGTTGAAACTGCTATGAGAAAAGAGAAATTGGAGTCACTCCTTACACAAACAGGCCTATGGGCAAAAAGTAGGGTTCCCCTGTTACAAACCCAAGGTTCTTTGTCTATATTGAGCTGTGACTTAGCTATAAAAGGGAAAACTTGGCTAAGAAGGAAGCCAAAAGTTTCTCAGGAAAACATGGACTCACAAGGCGGTCATTGAATTAATCTCTCTGCCTCTGACAGTACATCAGATCTTGAAAGTCTTTTAGAACATGTACTGTTAAGAGCTAGAAATCAACTTACAGACCATCTACTCTAATCCTAGTTGGAAGATGATGAAACTGAGGCCAGAAAAAGTGGCCAACCCAAATCTAGTTCAAAGGGTAAAGTTTAGGATTTGTTTAAAGGCTCCATGGAACCAGAGGAAAAATTTGTGAGATAGAGAGGGAGGAGAAATGTTGAAGTTACAATTAGGCAGAGTGTGGAAGGCAGAATTTCATATTAGAAAGATGATTGGATCAATCTCTAGAAAAAACAGGATTTGAATCCTGACTCAGTTACTAAATATTATTTTTATCTGTGACAGATGAAATATTCCTGTGTTCTAACAGCCCTTCCCAACTCTCCTATGCTCTAATGGACCACCCAGCTCTGTCTTTCTCTTATTCTGTGGGACTTGAAGAAGGAAGAGAAGGCATCCAAGCAAAGGTGAGTGTAAAAATTTGTAGGTGCCTTTTGGGTCAGAAACAGTTAAACTCTTTACCTACAGGGAGACTGGTTTTCACAATGACAGGCTCTGGAATCTTCCAGTAGCCATTCTCCTCATCCCAGGATGATTCCCGTTTGATCTTATCAAGGTTGCTATAGTTACAGTCCCGGCGAATCAGTGGCTGCATCTGTTCGAGAAGCTGCTGGAAAAGCATAAAGTCTCGCTCTTGTCTGCGGATGGTGGCCAAATAATCAATCTTCTCCAGCTCAAACTCTGACTGTAGATCTTTGATCTCCACCTCTGCAGCCCGCAGCTAAAAGACAAAGATGTATGAAATGGGAAAGGGCATTTCATAGTGTTTCATTCATTCATTCACTGACATTTCCCCTCTTCTTAAGCCTGTAGCCTGAAAGACAAGGATATGTCACTCAGTGAGTTAGTAAAGGGCATTTCATGAGGAATCCTAAGTACAAAATTATTTATAACAGCTCTTTGTGTAGCAGCAATCTAAAGGGGGTTGATCCTTTATTGGGGAATAACTGAACAAGTTTATGGTATATGAATATAATGGAATAGTATTCTGCCTTTGGAAATAACAAAAGGAATTATTTTAGAAAAACTTGGGAAGACTTGCATAAATTGATGCAGAGGGACATGAGCAAAACTAAGAGAACAATTTATATAATGACAGCAATGAAAAAGATAAAACAGCTTTGAAAGAATTAATACCTCTGGTCAGCAAAATGATCAGTCATAACTCCAGAAGACAGAGGATAAAGCATTCTACCAATACCTTATGGCAAGGAAATAATGGACAAAACACGATGATCGAGACATAAATTTTGGACATGATCAGTGAGGGAATTGGTTTTGCTTAATCATGCATAGTTATTATTTTGTTTTGTTTTGTTTCTTTTAAATCAAGAAGAGGGAGAGAAAGAAAATTTAATCATCATCATTCACAACAGTTATGTTCAATAAAATCACTATGAACATTGAATTAGTGAATGATAAACCATTGCTACAAGGGAAAATACATGGTTAAGTTCCTGCAAGTCTCTGGTCATATTTACTTTAGCATATCACAAAGAAGCTTACAGGTCAGAGAATTTTCTCTTTCTTTTTCTGGATGTATCATATTCTTGATTCATTAACATTAACATTAAATTCACAGTCATCAGCACTAAAACTTTTGCCCAAAGGAAGCATATATCTTCTCTTCAAGATTCAACACATTGATAAAAATATCACACAACATCAGGCCAGATCTGGAGACACTCTTCAACAGACCTACTTCTGAGATTTTATCAAATCATTGTGTCTGGGTATTCAACCACTTAATAATTCATCTAATATCATCTACCACATTGTTTTCTTTTCCACTAGAATAATGTAAGTTAAGGTAAAGAAAAGAAATAAGATTAATCTAGCACAATTGTTGGAGCCAGGTAGGATTTTGGGGATTGCTTCTAGATAATCACAAATTTTCTCTTCCATCATCCATTCAAGGAATTGACAGGAATCATTCAAGTTCACTCACCTATAGTTTCCATACTTGCTTCCCTTCCCTTTTTTGGAAATCAGAATAATATCAGCTCTTTTCCAATCCAGTGACAACTTTCCCTTTCACCATGATCTTTAAAATATCTCTCAAATGAAATGAGAAGGACCAGAAGAATATTATACACACTAATATATGTATGGGGTGATGATCAAACCATGACAGAGGGGTGGCTAGGTGGCACAGTGGATAGAGCACTGGCCCTGGAGTCAGGAGTACCTGAGTTCAAATCTGACCTCAGACACTTAATAATTACCTAGCTGTGTAGCCTTGGGCAAGCCACTTAACCCCAATGCCTTGCAAAAAACCCAAAAAACCATAATAGACTTGTTTACTTCAGCAATACAATAATCAAAGACAATTTTAAGGGACTTGTGATGAAATATACCATCTACTCCAGAAAGGAATTGTGATGTTTAAATGAAGACCAAAGCTTATCTTCAATTTTTAAAAGATGTCTTATGTCTTATGTAATTTTGTTATCTCTAATGTTTTCTTTCTTCCATTTGGATTTGATTCTTTTCTCACAACCCATTCAATTTGGATCTATGTTTAGCTTGGTTACAAATATAAAACCTCTATTGGATTGCTTTCTGTCAGGGAGGGGGGAGGGAAGGGAGGGAGGTAGAAAAATTTTAAAACTCAAAGCCTTGGGGAAAAAATGATTGGAAAAACTGTCACTATGCGATAGCTAAGTGGTGCAGGGGCAACTAAGTTGCACAGTGGAGAAAGAGCACCAGCCCTGGAGTCAGGAGGACCTGAGTTCAAATTAGGATTCAGACACTTAATATTTACTTAGCTGTGTGACCTTGGGCACGTCATTTAACAAAAAACCAAAAAAACTATCATATGTAGTTGGAAAAATAAATAAAATATTAAAAAATAAAAATTGATAAATAAATGAAATCACTCTGAGTGATCCAGTCAGTTCTTTGGGTATCTAAGAATGTAGTCTATGTGGGCCAGGGGCTTTTAATTCATCCAGGGTAGAAAAGTCTTCTTTCACAAGACCTTATTGATTGGTCTGGGGGCTACCATTGATCATTTGATGAAAGCCAATAGATATTTAGGTGGAGCTCAATTAACTCCATTTTAAACACAATGGGCTGGTCCAGAGAATCATTGAACTACTTTTCAAATCATTATTTAAAAGAAAAAAAATAGCCATTTTTGTTCTCTCTCCTTTCCAAGATCCAAAATAGAAGGAAATATAATAGAAGGAAAATAAGTCATTTAATTATCATTTACTACTAAGGTTTACTCTTTGCCAGTCTCTGGCATCAGTTAGCAAGATTTCATCCATCCCTCTTTGATTCTCCTCTTTTTTTCCTCTAGATAGATTTTTAAAATATTGTTATTCTTTGCTTTCATTGAAAATTTCTACTCATTCTGAGCTTTAGCATTCCTCATATTATTATTATAGGATTGTGCTGGGATTTTTTTTAATATTTATTTATTCTCATTTTTGTACAAATAATGTTTTTTATACATTAATAAAATATTCTTGTTTAAGAGTAAACAAAATACCCCCTCCCCCCAAAAATATAGACTCGCTTGAGTGATAAAGTAAAGGGGAGAGAAAAAAAATTAAAATTAAAATTAAAAAAATAATAGTAATAATTGTAGGTATGGCCAGGTGGTGCAGTGGGCAGAGCACCAAGTCCTGGAGCCAGGAGTACCCAAGTCCACATCCAGCCCCATACATGCAACAATCACCCAGCCATGTGACATGCAAGCCACCCCAACCCCACTGCCCTGCATAAACCAAAAAAAAAGACCCAAAATAAAATAAAATAGTAATAATAGTAGGGGCGGCTGGGTGGTAAACAGAGCACTGGCCCTTGAGCCAGGAGCACCCGGGTCCAAATCCGGCCTCAGACATCCAACAATCACTCTACTATGCAGCCCCAGGCAGGTCACCCAGCCCCATTTGCCCTGCACCCCCCAAAAAAATAAAAATAAAAATGTGCTTTAGTTTGAGCTCCAACACCACCAACTCTGTCGCGGGTGGATCACATTCTTTATGATAAGTCCATCACAAACGTTACTTCCATATTTTTCCACCTTTGCCATCGCTGATTGCAGCTCCCTCCTTTTGTATTTCTCCACTACCATGCACTATATTTTCTCTCTCCTTTCACTCTGACTCTGCTGTAGGATAGCTGGGTGGCACAGCAGACAGATCCCTGGCCCTGGGGCCAAGAGGCCCTGAGCCCCCATACCACCCCTTAGGCCCAGCATCCACCTGGCCCTATGGTCCTGGACAGGTCATCCAATCCCAGCCCCTTGCAAAAAGTAAAAAAGAAAATGTGTTATATCTGACCACTCTCCCCCCATGGTCCATCCTCTTCTCCATCACTCACATCCCCCCCCTTCCCCCTGTCCTCCCCTCTCCTTCTTACTCCAGATGCCTATACCTCATTGAGTATATATGCTGTTTCCTCTCCTAACCACCTCTGATGAGAGCAAAGATTCCCTCACTCCCCCTTGCCTCCCCCCCTTCCATATCATTGCAATAGCTCATTGTAACAAAGAAAAAATCTTATATGAAATATCTTGGCCTATTCCCCCTCTCCTTTTTCTTTCTCCCATTATATTTCCCTTTTTTCCTATTGACTCCATTTTTACACCATATTTTATCTTCAAATTCAGCTTTCTTCTGTGCTTCATCTATAAAATCTCCTTCTACCTGCTCTGTTAATTGAGAAGGTTCATATGAGTATTATCAGTGTCATTTTTCTATGCAGGAATACATGCAGTTCATCATCATTAAGTCCCTCATATTTTCCCCTTCTCCTCCAATCTCTATGCTTCACCTGAGTCCTGTATCTGAAGATCAAACCTTCTGTTCAGCTCTGGCCATTCCAACAGGAACATTTGAAACTCACCAGGTTCATTGACAGTCCATCTTTTTCCCCTGAAGAGGACATTCAGTTTTGCTGGGTAGTTGATTCTCGGTTGCATTCTAAGCTCTTTTGCTTCCATTATATTATATTCCAAGTCCTACGAGCTTTTAATGTAGCTGCTGCTAAATCCTGTGTGATCCTGATTGCAGCTCCATGGTATTTGAATTGTGTCCTTCTGGCTGCTTGTAATATTTTCTCTTTGACTTGAGAGTTCTGGAACTTGGCTATAATATTCCTAGGGGTTGTTTTTTGGGATCTCTTTCTCGGGGGGATCAGTGGATTCTCTCCATTTCTATTTTGCCCTCTGCTTCTAGGATATCAGGGCAATTTTCCTGTAGTAATTCTATGAAAATGATGTCAAGGCTCTTTTCCTGATCATGACTTTCACGTATTCCAATAATTTTAAAATTATCTTTCCTAAATCTGTTTTCCTATCAGTTCTTTTTTCAATGAGATGTTTCACATTTTCTTCTAACTTTTCATTCTTTTGGTTTTGAAGTATTGAGTCCTGATTTCTCATAAATTCATCAATCTCCCTGAATTCTATTCTTTGTCTGAAGGATTTGTTTTCCTCAGAGAGCTTTCTTATCTCTTTTTCCATCTGGCCAGTTTTGCTTTTTAAAGCATTCTTCTCCTCAGTAAGTTTTTGAACTGTTTTATCCATTTGACCTAAGCTGGTTTTTAGCATGCTGTTTTCTTCAGCCTTTTTTGTAATTTCCTTGACTAAGCTGCTGACTTCATTTTCATGTTTTTCCTGCATCTCTCATTTCTTTTCCTAGTTTTTCTTCTAACTCCCTCATTTGATTTTCAAAGTCTTTTTTGAGCTCTGTCATAGACTGAGCACAATTTCTGTTTTTCTTGGAGTCTTTAGATGCAGGAGCTTGTGCTTCCTCATCTTCAGACTGAGTGTTTTGATCCTTCTTGGGCTCATAGGCAAAGTATTTCTCAATGGTCTTCCTCTTGTTTCTCTGCTTGCTCATTTTCCCAGCCTGCGCCTGTTTTGGGGGTGCTTCCTGAGCTTTTGGGACACTCCCACAAGGGTCTCAGTGTGTGAGGCTCTGTCCTCTCTCCTGGTCTGTGAATGACCAGAAGCGACCCCTCTGCCACGGGGTTCATGTGGGGGGGCCCTGCTGCTCTATGGGAAGCATAGACTGTGATCAGGATCTGAACACATTCAGAACCCCAGAGTCCTGTTCCAGGGGCAGAGGACAGAGCTAGGCAGTCTCTTTCTCTCTTCACTCCTGGGGAGTGAAGCCCTGGGGGCTCCTGCTTACTGGCTCCTCCTGCTTCTGTTTCCTGGATCTGGACTGCCTTGGCCATGCTGCTTGCTGTGTACCCTGAGCGCTGGGCTTCACGTGCTTGCTCTGGCAGAGGACCCTGCTGTTCCCCCAATTTGTGCCCAGTGCTCCCTGGGGCATAGGTCAGGAAACGCCCCCACTGCTGTGAGCCAGTGGCTCCCAGCACCCTGGGGCTGCCTCCAAGAGGCTGAAGTTCTTTCGCTCTGACCGGCCACCCCTCCAGCCCCGGGGAGTAGAACCTTTCTGCTCTTTTCCAGGTTACCTTGAGTAGGAGAACTGCCTCACTGGGTCCCTCTGTGGGTTCTGTCTCTCGAAAGTTTAGTTAGAGTCCTTAGTTTATAAGTTTTATGAGAGAGCGCCTAAGACACTATCCACTCTTGTCGCCATCTTGGCTCCGCCCCCTGTGCTGAGCTTTTGCATTGACCCTCTGTTACCTACTCTTATTTCTGTCTTTTGTACATTCCTTTTTAACATCTAAGTTGGATGAAGAGTTCCTAATGCATTCATATCAACCAGGCTCTCCAGATAATTCTTATTTTCCCTCCTCATATGAGGGATGGCAGATGGCTAAGACCCAGTTGTGTAGAGTATAGAAGTAATCCTACTCAGCTGCCTGAGATGGATTCAACTCAGCTAGCCCCAATGAACTGCCTCCCAGGGCATTGATAATGAACCAATGTGGAATATGGAGCCAATTTTCAGTGATCTCTTAAAGGGGAGAGGTACTTCAGGATTGGAGGACCATCAAAGTTCCTATTTTCCAAAAAAAAAGGGGGGGTAGGATTGATTTAGAGAATAGACTTTACAAACGATAGATTAATGAACATGAATTCAAGCCCTGGCAGAATTCTAGAAAGAGATAGGTAACCAACATCTAAAAATCATAAGCTTTGTTCACAAAGAACTAGCATGGCTTCCATATGGGTTTTCTGATCAAGAAATAATTAAACTACTCATTCCACAGTGTCATTAAATGGGATGCTACTCGGACACATGGTATATACTGATTATCAACAGATAGTCATCATTTTCAGGTGATTTTGCTTTGTTACAAGGGAGTATCCAATATGTAGGGAGTGACATGGATTCCCTACTTCACTTGCCCCTGGAAATGCCTGTGATAGAAAGACAAAAGGAAATAAAACACATTTTTTTTAAAAAAAAGGTCATGGAGAATTAGACTCATTTCTTTTTTTCCACCCAGGTTATGAGATTCTTGGATAGGAGGGGTGCTGTAGATCGCAGGTTCTTAAACCTGGAGTTTGTGAACTTGATTTAAAAAAATTATTGATAACTGAATTTCAATATAATTGGTTTCCTTTAGGATCTTTTTTTTCAGCTGAGTTTCTTTTTTTCTCCTTCAACAGACCCTGAGAGGTAGGTATTATTATTCCCATTTTACAGAAGAGAAAACTGAGGCCAAGTCTCTTGCTCAGGATCACTCAGGTCCTCTTGATTGGTAATCGGTCCCTGTGATTCGTAACTGGTAACCAGTAAGATGTGAGAGGTGAGGGAGAGGGAAGAGTCAGGCAAAGGAGACTGGATGAACGGATCAAACTTTATCGGTGAATTGTCTTATGCAACTGTCTCATTTGAGAGATGAGAAGACTGGGGTTCAGAAAGATAAGTTTCTACATGGTCATCCTAGTACTAAGCAGAATTCCACACAAGTAGCATCTGAATCTGGTCCTCTCTCTCCAAAACCATCCCCTTTTGTAGCATTCCTCGGTACAGTGTGGGGTCATGGATAGATCCAGAGATACTGGAAGACAGAGCATGATGGGGAGAAGCTCAGTTGTTGATAGTGAGTTGTAGTTGCTGGGAGTAAGGAACACTCAGGTAGAGAGAGTTATTTTGTAAGTGTTGTTGTGTTATGTGGTTTTTAAACACACTTTTGATGTCATTCATATAGAGAAAGGCTGGAGAATTTTTCTCCTCCCCCTGTAATCTGCAGGTCTTGGGCACTAAGAGATTAGATCACTTGCCTGTGGTTAGACAGCTGGCATGTGTCAGACAGGGGTCTTGACCCTAAATCTGACCTAGGCATTCTGATGTGCTTTTTCTCTAAGAGACAGATCTTAGAAATCATTTAATTCAGTCTCCTGATTTTACAGATGGAGAAACTGTGTTGCAGAGAAGAAAAGTGATTAGTACAAGGTCCTGGTCTGGCTATAAATATTTGTGTAAAATCAGTCATTACCCTCAAGATGCTTATGTCTCAAGGTGGAAATATAAAGTGAGAGGAAGGCACAAGCATCCTTCTGAAAAGAGAAAAGGTAGGATTTGATCTGATTCTTGAAAAAAGCTGGCAAAGCCCAGAGGTAGAGAAGAGGAGGAAAGGCACTACTGACTGGCATGAGGAACAACCTGAACGAAAGCCTGGAGAGGCAAGAAAAATAACTGAGCTGAGAGTAGCACTGACCCAAACCTCTGGCCTTTACCTTTCTCTGCATCTTCTCCAGAAGTTTGCTCTTGGCTCTCACTTCCTCCTGAATGGAATCATAGACATTCAGGAGCACCCAGTCGCCTGTGTCTTCATCAGAGTTCTGCAGGGCCGCCACCAGCTGCTTCTTCCGCTCATCAGCGTACCGTTTACGCCGCTTCAATTTCTCCTTCAGGTCCTTGTTCTTCGCTTGCTCTCCTCCCACTACCTGCTGCTCCAGCATATGTAACCTGGGGAATGCAATGAGAGAGATGGGCAGTTGGAGGGTAAAGAGGAAGAAAGGGTGAGAGCCTACCTGTCAATGCCAGGCACATGTCTGCTTCCTCTACCAAAACAACCAGGGCAGAACTCTCAGAGGAGAAGGACCCAGAACCAGTCAGGAGAAAAAACTGGACTGGGCCAGAAGGTAGCCAGAAAACTCAGATCTCACCCAAGGCTCTGTCATGAACTCACTTTGGATTTGGGGGCAATTTGTTTTATTTCTCTGGACCCATTTCCTCTTCCATAAAATGAAACAATTAGACTAGACAAACTTTAAGGTCCAACCCAGCTCTGACATTCTGTATTCTAAAGTCCTTTCCAGTTCTGACATTCTGGATTCTAAGATCCCTCCAAGATCTGACATTCTGTGTTCTAAGGAGCCTCCCAACTCTAATAACCGTTGTTTTTAACATTCTGTGTTTAAAGACATGGCTCTCTAACATTCAGTCATAAACCTTGCAGAAACTGCATAAAACTTGCAGAAACAGTCATAAACCAGGATACGTTTCTTCAGTTCTGGCAACATTCACACCGCCTCCAAGCTCTGTTGTCACTCCCAGTTATACACATCCTTTCTACCTGATAAGAGGATTTCTCATATTTATATTCAGAAATTCCAAAAACATTGTGAATATTTCACTGGTACACCCCAGTGATCTGGGAGTGATCCTTACTACCTTTGCAATGTTAAACTAGTCTTCATTTCTCTGAGCCTCTGGTTTTCTCCTCTACAAAATGGGGCTACATTGCTCCAATCTGCCCTGGAACATTGTTAACAGGCCAAATGAGACATCATAATCAAATTTCATTTTTTTGATTCTGTGACCTAAGGTTCTTAATGAGATCTATTTTTCATCAGAGGAAAAGGAACTGGGGGAAGCTTTGTTCTTTTCATCAGGTGCAGGAGGTGACACTCAGAGGGATGGGGGATGCCCAAGGAACATGAGAGTTTTAATGTACCCCCTAGTGAAAGAGGTTGAGTTGTACTGCTAGTTCCCCAGGAATAGAGAACACAGGAGTGTGTCTGCTCTCAAACACTTTTCCCATAAAAACTTCCATTTGGTTGCAAATATATGTAAATGAATCTGCAAGGAGCCTTGCAACACAATGAAGAGCTGGCAGAACCCATAGAACAAAAAATATCAGATCTGGGAGAGTCCTTAGAACACAGGATGTCAGAGCTGGGAGGGTCCTTAGAACACAGGATGTCAGAGCTGGGAGGGTCCTTAGAACACAGGATGTCAGAGCTGGGAGGGTCCTTAGAACATAGGATGTCAGAGCTGGGAGGGTATGCATATCAGTTTCCATTCCCCTTCCCTCAATGTAGTTCCCCTCACCTGCATTTAATCTTATCAAGTTTGTCAGGGTCATTCCTAAATTATATGGAAAGATATGGAAAGAAAGACCCAAATGTGGTCTGCCCAGGGAAGAGTAGAGCATACAGTATCCTGAAGACTATCCCTCCATTACTTTGATGGAGGATCTGGTCCCCAATCCACCCAGAAGCCCACAAACTTGAGTAGTACTGGCAGCCGCCCCCACCTCTTTCTTCTAGGGTCCTAGAGAGGCCCCTTCCTCTGCTCCTACCTAGCCAGCACCTCCTCCTGGCTCACAGTTGCAGGGAACTCATCTGTCACCACGGCCACCTCCACTCCAATGCTTTCCTTTTTGATGAACATGAAAGACTGGTCCATCTGTGTCTGCTGCTCAGCCTCCTAGGCAAGAAAGGAGAGAGATCATGAGATTTCTGAAAGTCAGAGAGAAGAGGCCAAGGGATGGGGCTGACCAGAGGGTCAAGCCCTGGAGGGAATAGAAGAGGAAGACAATGGATTTATTCCTCTCTTTTGCTTCAGTCAAACTGGATTCTTTTTTGTCCCTAGAAATCAGCCTGCACTCTCCAATCTCCACATCTTTGCTTACTCTATGTTTTCTACTTAGAAATGTCTCCCTCCTCTCTCCATCTCAACTCAAATGCCATCTCTAACCAGGAAAGCTTCTCCCAGCTCTCCCCCAAGTTGGTTCCAACCTTTGTTTTTGGGTTGTTCTGACAGGTGAGATGGTCAGCACAGGTACACATGACCCACATTCCCTAACTGACCTCAAAGGCTAGAGATCCTATCATTCCAGCCATCTCCTAGCCATCACTTTTCTCTCAGGTGAGCTCCTTGAGGGCAGGTCCTGCTTTGCTTTTGCCTTTGTGTCCTGCTACCTAACACTGTTACCTAGCCCACAAGATGCCTTTACAAAATTAATTAGTTCATTGAGCAAGTTGATTATCCTGTCCAGCCCTAAATCTATGATCCTAATACTGTTCTGGGAACAATAAACAAATCAATTCTACCATTGCTTACTATCTCTTCCGGCACAAAATCTGTGATACTATGAACCAAGAGTCTACTATGGAATAGTGGAGAATGCACTAGACTTGGGAATCAAGATGACATGGGTTCAAATCCTCCCTCAGCCATCAACTACATGACCTTAGGTGAGTTACTTCTTTCTGCACCTCTTTTTCCATATCTGTAAAATGGAGGGTTTGGACACTAAGGACTTATGACTCTACTCCCCATCCCTATGACTTCTCAAAGCAAAAGACCCTTTCCAGGTCACTGCTTCCCTCCTTTGCTATCTCCCTCTGTGGAATGGAAGCTCACTGAGGGTAGGAATTATCTGACTTCTATCTGCATCTCCAGCATCTACTATCATTGTTCACTCATTCATTCAGGCAGCATCTCAGAGGTACTTGCTACCTGACAGCGTCCTTATTTCTGACTTATCTTCCTGCCAAACTCTAAATTCCATGAGGCCAAGGATAAGTGTCTTAGCTAAACTTTGTTCTCCTGGCATCAAGTCCAACATGAGACTTGCATTTCCCTCAAATACATTGAGTAAAAATGAATGAATTGAATTCTTCCAATCCCAGTAAGTCTAAGGTAAATTTAGTGGCACCCAACCACTTTTCAAACAAAAAAAATTTTTATTTTTTTGGTTTTTTGCAAGGCAATAGGGTTAAATGACTTGCCCAAGGTCACACAGCTAGGTAATTATTAAGTGTCTGAGGTCACATTTGAACTCAGGTCTTTCTGATTCCAGGACCAGTACTCTATCCACTGTGCCACCTAGCTGCCTCCCAAAATAGTTTCTTGCTTTATTGCAATGCCCAAGGGACTGGATTCCAATCCTGCCTCTGAGAGATGCCATGCTTTCTTTTTTTCATCTGTAAAATGATAGGGTTGGGCTCGCTGGACTCTCAGGACCCTCCCTGCTCTAAAGTAATGATTTCAAGAAGAGCTCCATCTCATTTCAAAGGATCTGAGTCTGGGCAGCTAGCGTGTTTCTGTCCCACCAGGAGGCAATGCTGGCCAGGCATCTAAGAGGAGGACAGGTGGGACCCTGATGGCAGCAACGCTCTCTGCCTCTGGAAAGTTCCAGCAAAATGTGCATTCCTTGACAGCGGGCAAGCTTGCATGCTTGTCCTTGTAGTCTCAGGGCTCTAGAAGCTTAATAAATGGGATGAATCCAATTCCTGGATAACAAGAATTAGTCCAACTCCATAACTAGAGGATGCCAGCTTCATAACGGGACACTCAGGGTATCAGGGAAATGCTGGGGGACACTTCAAAGGGGACACCCGGGAAAGAAACCAATCTCTCACATGGTTAACAAGCAAGGCTCCCACTTCTCTGAATTTGGGTCTCAACAACCTTGACGGAGAAGTACAGACCATATAAAACTGAGGACCTTTAAAAGCCTTGTGATGGGCAGTTCCTCATTCAGTAATCTATATAGGCAACACAGACAAGAGCAGATACTCACCATTTTGGACACTGCTTCAAAGGCAGGCTCGATGTCAAGCCTCAGTTCACTTGGTTGCAGCAGGTCAGTCATGGAATACTTGAAATGGGGAGGGATGAAAAAGGAGATAGGGTGATATAAGCAACAACTGCCCTTTTCCAGCTATTCAGCTTACCTCCTCCCTCAACCACTGGCATCCAACACCTTCTCCCCCTGTATTGAGAAGAGGAGAGAAAAGGAAAGAGGGGAAGGAAAAGAAAAAGGGAAGGAGAAAGGGGGAGGAGAGAGAGGAGGAGAGATGATAATGGAGGAAAAAAGAGAGGAGAGACAAAAAAGAGGGAAGAATAGAAGGGAGGAAGAGAGATGAAAGGGAGAGGAGAGAGAGAGAAGGAAGGGAAAAGGAGAAAAGATAAAAGTGAAAAGGATAAAGGGAAAGAGAAGAGAAGAGAAGAGGAGAGAAAGAAAGTGAGGAGAATGGGGGGAAGAGGAAGAGGAAAGGAAAGAGGGAGAAATGGCATAAAGAGGAAGAATCAGAGAATCAGAGGTGGAAGAGACCTAACAAGTCAATGAGTCTAACCTCCTTATTTTACAGATGAGTCACAAAGAGAGTTACACAAATCACTTAGGATAACAGAGTAATGAAGGGGAGGAGAGAAGGGGGTGAATGAAAAGAGGAGAAAAGGGAAGATGAAGGGAGAGAGTAAAAAAAGACAGAAAGACTACAAAGAAAACCAGAAAAAGGAGGAAGATTAAACAGGAGAAGGAAGGAGATAGGAAAGGACAGAGAAAGTAATAAAAAAGGCAAAGGAAGAAAAAAAGTGAGCAGAAGTGAAGAAATAGTATAAAGAGAGAGAGGAAAAATGGCAGGGGGAGAAGGAAAAGAAGAGAGTAAAGAGAGAATTAGTTAAAGGAAAGAGGAGTATTCAAAGTTAGTCTGGAAGTGAAAGACTAGGTTGAATTCCTTCATATGAGAGAAGGTTCTGTCTACATCACTCATCCTTCCAGTCCCACCACCTCTTTCATTCACAACTCAGACAAGGTCTACCTTACCCCTCAAGTAAGTCTCCATCTCCTTCCCTTCCTCCATTTTCCATAGCTCCTTCACCCCAGGAATATCAGGACATTTGGCTGCTTAAACACAGTCACTACTGGAACTTGTTGATTTAGACAAGACACAGAATGGGCACCTATATGAGAGGTCTCTGATCTACCAAATCCAGTCTATGTACCCCCAGTTTTTTTTAAGAGAGCTAGACTCAAGCAGCTAGGTGGCGCAGTGGATAAAGCACTGGCCCTGGAGTCAGGAGTACCTGAGTTCAAATCCTGTCTCAGACACTTAATAATTACCTAGCTGTGTGGCCTTGGGCAAGCCACTTAACCCCATTGCTTAGCAAAAACCTAAAAAAAACAAAACAAAAAGAGAGCTAGACTTGTCCTCCCCTCTCCAGATCCTGAATGTCCATCCAGGTCATCAAGGTGGAGCAAGAAGAGCTATGGTTACAAATTCTGGCAATGACCTTCCACCATACTTTGTACAGAAGGCATACCCTGTTTTACAAATTCAAAGATACCAAACTTCCCTTTATCAATTATGCATAAAGAGAAAGATACCTGCACTGGCATTTCTGAGAAATCAAGCTTGTTGGTGAGCCCAGAGGTAAGCTTGGTCAGCTTTACCCCCATCTCATCAAAAATGGCCAACTGCCCTGTAATCTGCTCAGCTTCTGGAGACGCAATGTCCAGTAGAAGAGGTTGCAGGTCCACAAATGTCTGTTCCAGAGGGGGCAGCATGACCTGCTCAGAGAGGTCTTCAGAGAAGGCCTCAGGCCTGGGTGGGAGCTCATCCCTAGGCAGCAGGCCTGCATCAGACACAAGGATCTCTGATGGCAGAAGGGCCTTCGGGTCCATGGCTGGTGGAAACAGCTCCTTGGATGTAAATTGGACATTGGCCTCGGGGGGGACTTCAGACAGCAAGGGAACTTCAACCAGGAAGGGGACCTCAGAATCCAAGGGCTCCACAGTCTTGTCAGATACATCCAGCGATGGCTCCTCCAAAAGTGGAACCTCAGAGGGCGCTTCCAACTGGCTTTCCGATTTCTCAGATTTCTCGAATCTCTCAAATCTCTCGGATTTAAGGAGCTCTTCATTCAAAAGGACAGCTTCAGCCCTGGCCAGGCTCTCAACCCTAAGCAGCTCCTCAGCTTTGGCTAGCGCCTCAGCTTTGGCCAAGACTTCAGCTTTGGACTGGGCCTCAGCTTTCAGGGCAGCCTCTGGAAAATGAAAACTTTTTGGTCACTTTTTTTTTAAGGGGTAAAGGGAATGTTCAGTTCAGGTGATTTTGTCAAACCCAGAAACTTTCTACTGCCAGGAAGTTTGCTCCAGATTATTCCAACTCCCTCTAAATGGATAGTTTAAATATGACTAATATGGAAATATATTTTACATGGTTTTACATGCATTACCTATATCAGATTTCTTGATATCAAGGGGAGAGAGGAGGGGGGAAAGGAAAGGAGGGAGGGAGAAATGTCAAGCTCAATCTTATAAAAATCTTATAAATCTTATAAAAATGTTGAAAACTATCTTTACATGAAAATTAGAAAAAATCAAATTTTTTAAAAAATTTAAACAATGACTAGTTTGGGGTAATTAGATGGCTTGGGGGCAGCTAGATGGTGTAATGGATAGAGCACTGGCCCTGGAGACAAGAGGACCTGAGTTCAAATGCAATCTCAGACTCTTAATATTACTTAGCTGTGTGACCTTGGATAAGTCACTTAGCCCCTTGCCTTGCAAAAAAAAAGAAAAACTAGTTTACATTCAAGGTCTTGAGTGGTCAGTCTTCAGTCAGAAATTTCCCCACTAATCCTCCCAACACACATATACATACATGTAAACATATATATATATATACATATATATATAACATATGAAATATGTATCTTTGTTCACATCTTTTCCCCAACTAGAATAACCTACTATTCCCTCTTGCTCCTCTTCTCTTATTCAAACCCTACCCATTGTGGATGCCCACTTTCCGGAAAGCCTACTCTGCCCATATCATGACATCAATGATCTGTGATATATAGGCCCCAAAGTGTCCTAGTTTAATCCTGCCTCAGATACTGGCTGGGTGATCCTGGGCAAGTCACTTAACCCTGTTTATCTCAGTTTCCTCATCTGTAAAATGAACTGGAAAAGGAAATGGCAAACCACTGCAATAACTTAGCCAAGAAAACTCCAAATGGAGTCACAACTAAACAACAAAAAACAAATTCTGTTATCTGGGCAAATCATGTAACCTGTTTGTCTCAGTTTCTTCATCTATAAAAGTGTATAATAACAGTTCCTACCTCCCAGGGTTGTTGTGAGGATCAAATGAGATTATAATTGTAAAATGCTTAATAATTATTAGCTTTTTTCTTTCTCTTTCTATTAACATTGATCTTCTGCAGGGTGGGACTTATCTCCCCAGTATGCCTTAAGCTTCTCAGTGGCAATCATTTTTTTCCCTGGGCCTATGATTTAATCAATGTGGGAAGTTCCCCAAGTTAAAATTATTCCAGATTCAGGCCATACTCTCCAAAACTCACCTGGGGGCACTGAGAAATTAAATACCTTGTCCAGGGACCCATGACCACCGTGTGTCAGAGGCAGACCAGCCCCAAGTATTCTTTTTTAATTGGTATTTTATTTTATTTTTCCAATTACATGCTATGGTATTTTTTCAACATTCATCTATTTGCAAATTTTTAAGTTGCACATTTATCTATCACCATTCCTTGGTGGCAAACAGTATGGTAAAAATTATATGTGTACATTTGTGTTTAACACTTTTATATATTAGTCATTTTGTATAAGAGGAATTAGTACTAAGGGAAAAGAAGGAAAACCATGAAATAGGAAGGAAAAGGGGTAGCTAGGTGGCACAGTGGATAGACACCAACCCTTAAGTTAGAGGGACTTGAGTTCAAATCTAGCCTCAGAAAATAATTACCTAGCTGTGTGACCTTGGGTAAGTCACTTAACCTCATTGCTTGGCAAGAAGAAGAAGAAGAAGAAGGAGGAGGAGGAGGAGGAGGAGGAGGAGGAGGAGGAGGAGGAGGAGGAGGAAATAGGAAGGAAAAACATAAGAAAAGTTTTTTGAAAGTGAACATGATATACATTCAGATTCTCAACCAAGTATCCTTGACTCCAAGTCTGGAGACACATAACAGGAACTCAGTAACACCTTCTAAGAAATGCTCACAAAGATTATAAATAATAAATTCTTGTATGGAAGGGCAAGAATTATCATCATTTTACAGATGAGGAAATAGGCTAAGAGATCAAACAATTTGCCCAAAGTCATGCTGGCAAAAAGCCAGGCTCAACCCTGGGCCTTCTGTCTCATGGAATTATAACAAGGCAATGTGGTATAATAAATAGGTTGCCAGACTTGAAATCAAGATCTGGGTTCTAATCCTACCTCAGACACAGATGAGACCCTGGGGAAGTCACTTCCATCCCTCTATGATTCTATTTTCACATCCATAAACTGAGGGGGACAGAGGGCTGGACTGGATGGTCTGTGAAGTTTCTTCTAGTACTAAATCTATGCTCCTGTGATCCTATAATCCCCTAAAATGGAAAGGGCATCCTGACTCCACAACATAACAAATGGTTACCCAGACTTTGCTTAGAGAGAAACCTTCTACCTTCCAACTTTGCAATCTACCGTGTTGGACAAAAAGGCCACTGGGAACCACTGGGCTTCACAAATGCACCCCCCAAATCTAAATCATGTATGTTTCCAGGTCCAAGAAAAATAGACCACTCTGATCAAATTATGGGCCTTCTCATCTTTAATTCTTTCTTTTTGCCTTGGATCATAGTCACTAGTGCACAGCACACAGTCTGTGCCCAATAAACATTTGTTGAAATGAATTATCAATGCATCTTTTATGTCCCCTTTCACCATGAAATATTGGCAGGAGTTGTGTATTAGCCCTCTACCCCCTTTTTTAATTCACAGTGCATGTCATTTGGTCTTGTATAGAGTAAATATTATTGTTACTGTATACAATTATATAGTGGATAAAGCACCAGCCCTGGAGTAAGGAGGACCTGAATTGAAAGCCAGCCTCAGACACTTGAAATTTAGCTGTGTGACCTTGGGCAGGTCACTTAACCCCATTGCCTTGCAGAAAACAAAAAGAGAGGTGATGGACTATAGGTTTGGATTGAGGCATCTATTTTCCTTTTTTTCTTTAAAAAAAATTTTTTTAGTTCCAAATTATCTACTTCCCTCCACTCTCTCCCTATTCCTTGAAAAGACAAGAAAAATGATATCCATTAGACCTATAAAATCACACAAAACATATTTCCTCATTAGAGGCATATATAGTCTAACGTAGTTCATGTGTTTGTTTTGTTTGATTGTAATTATTCATTACCAAGAAGAATTCTATTAGAGGATTCATTGAGAAATGATAGTGATAGAAGACAAGAAAAGAGAGTCCATAAAACAATTGGAAAAGACAAATGGGGGAACAGGCAGAATTTTAAAGCAATGGAAAGTCTTATCCTTTATGAATGTACGAAATACTCCTGAGCAACCATTAGGAGGACAAGCCCTTTGGGTTGTTTTCCCATGTAGAGATGAGCCACAGCAAATCATCCTGGACCATTCTCCCATAAGATCAGTGGTGGATAGCAGATGCCAGATATAGTTAGGAAACCAAGGAAGATCACAGGTTTCCTTGAGAATCAAACCCATGAAATCAGGTCTCATGAAAACTGGGCTTAAATTATTGAACCAAATGGTTCATAAGACAGACACAGGTAATGGGTGTGGTGGTATGGAAAGGTCCCCAATCAGGAATCAAAAGACCTGGGTTCAAATCCCACTTCTGATGGTATTAGCAAGTCACATTTCCTCCTTGGTCTCAACTTCTTCCTCTGTAAAATGAAGGAGTTGAACCAGATGACCTCAGAGGTTCCCTCCAGATTGATGATACTATTAGATGCCAATAAGCCCCTATCTTAGCACTTGTTCTCTTTTTATCATTATCCCCACCACACACTCTGAGTAGTACTCACCAGCCTCCTTCCTGAGATTCTCCTCCAAGGTGAACAGCTTCACGTCATAAGAATTACGCATGGCAGTGATATCCTCTTCCAGCTTGGCTCTTGACACCTGCTCTGCTTCATAGTCAGCCTTTAGCCGGGCCAGCCGTTCCTCATATTCCTGAAAGACAGGGCAGTATGTCCACACTTAGAGGATCTGAAGATTAAGAGCTGAGAAGGACCTTAGAGATCATAAAGTGTTGACCAATCCATTCAATTAATTATAAGGCAGCTTGTGGAGCAATGTGTATAGTGCTGGGCAAAAACTGGCAGAAAAACCTGAGTTCAAATCTTATCTCACAAGCTGTGTGATTCTGGGTAATCTATTTCTCCTCTGCCTGCCTCAGTATCCTCACCTACAAAATGGAGGTGATAATTATAACATATCCCTCCCAGGGTTGTTGTTAGGATCCAATGTATTTAACACAGTACTTATCACAGTAGGAACTTCTATATTTATCCTTAACCCCTTCCCTTCCAAGGTCATGCAACAAGTTCTTGGCAGAGCAAAGATTCAAATTCAAATCTAATTCAAAGTTCAAAATCAAATCCCTTTCCACTATCCCAGGCTTCCCTGGGGTTCAACCAGGTTGAATACCTGCTATCATTTAAGGAATAATGCCTTTCTATCCAGTCATATGGAGCCATAGAATAGGGGAAAGATCATTGGAGGGCCCATGAAAATCAAAGTCAACATTTGTCCTCATGGACTCCAACCATAGTGCTTGCAACACAAAGACAGCCAACATGGCAAGGCGGGAAAAGTGTTAGATTTGAAATCAGGGAATCTGAGTCCAAATCCTTCTTCTGAATCTTATAATCTATATTTTAATCTATATTAGGCAGCTAGATGACAAAAATGGATAGCTTACTGGCCTTGGAGTCAGGAGACAGGAGTTCGAATCCAGCCTTAGATACTTGATACTCACTAGCTGTGTGACCTTGAGTAAGTACTTAACCCTAATTGCATCACATCCAGGGCCATCTCCAGTAGTCCTAGTTCATGCCTAGTCACTAGATCCAGATGGCTCTGGAGGAGAAAGTGAGACTGGTGATTTAGCACAACCCCCACCTCACTCAAATCCAATTCATGTGCTTGTCCTGGTATCACCTCCCTGATGTCGTGGTCTTCTTAGAGAATGAAGGACAAACATCATCATCATCATATGACCCCTATAGAGCAAGTCACTTCACACCATGGGACCCCAAATAAGGTAATGGCTGCTCATTTTCTGGGTGCAAGCCCTTCCTAATCCTTACCTGCCGTATCAATTGCTTCTCTGCTTCAGTATCTGGCTGAGGAGGTGGTGGGGGTGGTGGCTTCTCCTCAGTTTGCTCGGCTTTAACAACCATCTGGTTTGATAACAAGGCTGGCAAGCAAGCAATCACAAGGGTTAGTATGTAATCCAAAGCACAAAAATGATTTAGGAAACCAGGCTTAGAGATTAATTTTTAAAATCCCCTTGATAACTATTGTGTAAATATTAGTTTTATATACAACACAAAAGTATACTAAATATGTTTATTTAGAGTTCAAATTGGACTTGGGGAACCATTGGTATAGGGTAGTGGTATCAAATTCAAACAGAAACAGATCCTAGAGGAGTCATATTATCTTAGAAACCCACAAATTAACTATCTTTTTCCATTCAATTTTTATTTATTTTGTTTCTCAAATGCATTTTAGGCAGGGTGTTTTGTTCAATTTGACACCTCTGGAATAGGGGAGGAGGAAATTCCCTCCAGCATTGCAGGCCAACAGCTACTCTATAAAATGATTCTCCTTAAGCACAGATCTGACCATGTGATTCCCCTATTCAAGAAACTCCAGTGGTTTCCTAATATAAACTCTTTAGTTTCCAAAGTTCTAAATAACCTACCCCAAATTACCTTTCCAGTCTCAGTTGATTTCATGCCCCCTTCTTCCACATTTCATGATCCAGCCAAACTGGTCTGCTTTCTGTTCCTCACACAAGAACCTCCATCTTCTATCCAGAACTCAGGTTCATCAACTAGTGCTTCCCTCACGGCCGTAACTGAAATGTCCTCTCTTCTTACCCCACATTATAAAGTCCCTCTCTCCTTTTACCATTAGAAAGGCCACAATTTAAGAATACTTTGAAAGAACAAACAACTGACTGACACCACAAAACATTTTTGTTTTTAATGAAAAAGGCAAGAAAAATAGAATAGAATGAAAATTTTTATTTCAAAGTAAATTATAAAATCTGCTTTTATTTGTATTTAAAATGCATTTGCACAGATAGGAAAAATCATAATAAAATTATTTTTAAAATTAACAAATGACCTTTATGTACAAAAATATTTTGGGTAGCTCTTCTCTGATAGCAAATAATTGGAAATTGAGGGGATGCCCACCAGTTGAGGAAGGGTTGAATAAGTTGGGGTATGTAATTATGATGGAATACTATCTTCTGTTGCAAGATGTGAATAACTGGATGTTCTCAGAAAACCTAGATTTACATAAGCTGATACAAAATGAAATGTACCATGAACCAAGTAACAGTAATATTTTAAGATGATTTAGCTGTGAATGACTTAGCTGTTCTCAGGAATGAAGTGACCCAAGATAACTCTGAAAGACTTATGATGAAAAATGTTATCCATCCCAAGATACTGCTGGTGTCTGAGTACAGATTGCAGCATATTTTTTTTTAACTTTAAAAAAATGTAAAAATTCTTAGTGCAATGAATCCTAGAGATCCCTGAAAGATCCCATTTTTTACATGAATTCTTTTCTAATTCTCCCAACTGCTAGTGTTGCCCTCCCTCCCAAATTACCTAGAACTTTATTACTTTATTTATATTTGTATTTCTTCACTTTATATTAATAGTCTACATTTTTATATGCAATTCTCTTCCCCACAAGCTCATTGCAAGTAGGGATATTAAGTCTTTGAGCTTATAAATTCAGTGTCTGGTACACAGTAGGCATTTAATACATGTTAGTAGATAGAACCATTTCTAGAATAGTTCTAAAACTTTTCACTCTCAGGACCTCTTTACACTCAAAACTGATTGATTGCATACCTCCAAAGAGCTTTTGTTTATGTGGGTTACATCAAGAGACATGCTTATCAGCTTGGGAAAGCTGATTGTTAAATTTTCCATGTATTTAAACCTTGGATATAGGTAAGTATGATAAATCAGGGATTCATTCACTGTTTTATTGGTTGTCTAGGCTTTAAAAAACGATGGGAGAAAAAGTTAATATTGCAGATTAAACTTAAAAGTGTATAATAAACATATCCCCTTCCCAAAAGCCAGCTGTTAAACATAATTTGCCGGTATATCCTTGGTTTTCTCTATCAATATTAGAAATTAAAACATTTTAGTATTATTATGAAAATAGTTTTAACCTCATGAACCCTCATGAAAGGGCATTAGGGAACCTGAGTCCAAATTTGACAGACTCCAGAAGGCTTTTCCTGGTTCTTCCAGCTGTGAAGTGCCTTCCCTACCAAAGTTGCCTTGTGTCTACTTTATATGTGTCTTGTATGTACCTATATTTATATTTTGTATTGATTTTTTTAAAAGTTTTTGCAAGGCAGTGGGGTTAAGTGACTTGCCCAAGGCCAGGCAGCTAGGTAATCATTAAATGACTGAGGTTGGATTTGAACTCAGGTACTCCTGACTCCAGAGCTGGTGCTCTATCCATTGTGCCACCTAGAAGCCCCATTTTGTATTGGTTTATAATATCATACAGTTAGTAAATATTTGAAGATTTGAACTCAGGTTTTCATGACTCCCAGGACCTGTACTTTATACACTGTGGCACTCCCTTGCCACCTATCAAAAGGAAGCTGAAAGTGTTGGTAAGTCCTCGGTAACTGCTTTACAGAAAGACATGGACCCAGATCATGTCTATTGAGGTAAGGGTGGGTTGGGTAGCACTGCCTCTGGGGGTGAGGTCAGGGAGCCCTTGAAGTTATCGTTAAACTATAATAACACTGTACCTTTATAAGAAGTTTATGCATCACAGAGGGTTTTCCCATCAGTTATCTTATTTGATGTTTGGTAGGCAGGGATTATTATCTCTGTTTTACAGATGGAGAAGCTGAGGCCCAGGGAGAGGACTTGCTTAAATTCTTTCCTAAAGTTATATAGGAATTAGTGGTTGGGTCAGAAGTTGGAGCTAGGCCTCCCGAATCCCAGGAGAATACTCTTTCGAGAGCACAAGACAAATTTTGAGAACTGAGAGGTAATATGCCTAGAAGCAACCTTTAGGTCACTGGACTTGAAGGCAGAAAAGATCTGGGTTAGGATCTTGTTGTGTGATCCTGGGCCTCAGTTTCCTCATATGTAAAATGAAAGGGTTGGCTTTGATAGTCTCTTAAGTTTCCTTCCTGCTCTATATCTGTGAACCTATGAGGATGAGAGAGGAATATCTCTAGATGACTGAAGGAGTTAAGGAGCTCTCTGGTTCAGTGACCCTGTATTGTGGCAAATGCCACAATCTGGGAGATCGTGACTCCAGGATAAAGTTGAGGGGGTTTCTGGGAATCCTGCCCATTTTGTACCCCATATTCCCATGGTCCCCAGTGACAGTAGAACTTTTTAGTAGGAGATATGATAAGCAAGACAGTCTAATAAGCATGTGGAGGGGAGGTGGATGAGTCATCCCAACTGATGAGAAACTCAGCACGGCTGTCATGGGGACTGGCGGAGGAGGCTAGTGGTTCATGGGTGCTAGGAGCAAGAAGGGAGAGACCAAAGAGAAGACCTGCCCCTAACTGACAGATACCATCAATCTGACTCACCCACCTCCTACACCCACCATCACCCTGGGGCTTACCAGGAAGCTTCAAAGGACTCATTATCTACCTGGCCTAAGTGTGGAAGAATTAGATGGGAAATGCCCCCATCATATAGATGGGGAGACCAAAGCATTCAAAGGGTGTCTCCAGGCTTGGAGATTAATGGATGGATAGATAGATATATGTATGTATGGATGGATGGATGGATGGTTGGATGTATGGACAGATGGGCAGATGGATAGATGGACAAATGGGTGGGTGGATGGATGGATGGATAGATAAATACATGTATATACATATGTATTATATATGTGTAAATGTATGTATGCCATATGGATGGATAGATGATGTTTGTGTGTCTGTATATATTTATACAGATGTATAAAAATGCCATATAAATATTAACTGTTGTAATTAAAAACAATGAATTTTTTCAGTCCCAGTGATTCATAAAGATTTTCTGTACCATGACCATGAAGGAACTGTTCAGAGCTGTGTGGAAAGGTATGCTCTACCAAGAAAATCACCAATCCTTGAAGGATTTTGCAAATTTTACATTAGATTTATCCTCTGGAGACTCTGGGCAACCTCAGACACCAGACTGTGAGTAGAGCACTAGTCAAGAAGACCTATGTTTGAATCCAGCCTTAGCTCTGTCCTGAGTAGCCCTGGGCAAATCATGATGTCTCAGGGATCCAGGCAATTCTAAAATGATTAAGTTACAGAGCAACAGGTTCATTAGTCAAGGGAAATTTCTCATCAGGACCTTCCTCTGCCTATAATAAATAACAGGTCTGACTGAAAAAATGCAAGGGATGATCAAGTCTTATGAGGTCAAATGAAGCCACCTCCATCTCGTAGGAAAAGGATTTAAGAAACCCCACAGGGGGCATACATCTTGTCCCATAACATTTCTACAAGAACAGTGAGGAACAGTTTGGGGGGAGGTGTCCTCCCTGAAAGACTCAGAAGTTTAGGAATTGTTCTGCTGAATCCAAGAACCCCCCTCCAACAGGAAGTCTTGCATGATTCCCTCAAGTGTTTCTTCCTCCTCAAATTCTCTTAAATGTATCTGTGTAAATTAGCACATCTTTGGTGAGAGACTCCATGAATGAAAACTCCATGAGGACAGGATCTGTCTATCATTCTAACTTTGGCACATCCCAGGTAGGCACTTAATAATTTATTATTAAATCAATCAATTGATTAATTAGATTACAATAAAAAAAATTTAACTGAATTGAGTTCCTAGTTCAAATTGGTAGAGATTCAACTCAACAAATTTAGTAGTGCCTATGATGTGCACGATGATACAAAAATAAAAACAATCACCCTAGATTACTGCAACAGCTTCTTAATTAATTCTCTCTACTTTGAGCCTCTCTCTCTGCTTGAAAACATCCTCTATACCAGTTTGAGGGATATTACCAAAGCAAAAACCTCCTCCTGTCATAATCTGGCTCCATCCCAACTTTCCAGGCTTATTCCCCCTTACTCCCCTACTCCAGAAAGAAGTGACAAGTCAGATTCCAAGGACCTTCTGAAGCTCCCTATTCCCTCCAGGATAATGTATAAATTCTTCTCCCTTTTCTTCATGGATGGGAAAAATGGATTAGACTGTGAGAGAGACTGGAACAAGAGACATCAATTAGGAAGCTACCCCCACAATCCAGGTGAGAAATGACAAGGGTCTGAAGTTTGCCATCCAAATAAATATTAGAGCCTTGACACTCATCTCCATGGAGATCAGTTGGTAAGCTACAGCTCCCAGTGGGGGACCAATGAGCCTACCTGTTAATTTCTTTGAATTCACTGTTTGAGCCAAGATGGCTTTCAGTTTCTTGATCTCCTCCTGGTACTCCCTCAGGAGGGCATCCTTGGGATCCTCATTGATGCGAGGCTTGTTCTTGATGTTCTTGGCTCGGTTGGCATACCGCAGGGTGCTGAGGGTCTCATCGTAGTTATTGTCGGCAGGGGATAAGCAGGCCACCATGAGGGTCTTGGTGTTGCCCCCCAGGGAGTCCTGCAACAGCCGGGTCAGCTTGGAGTCCCGGTAGGGGATGTGTTTGCAGCGGCCATCCACCAGGGCCGAGATGACATTGCCCAAAGCCGATAGTGAGAGGTTGATTTTTGTGGCCTCCTTGAGTCGCTCTCCCGTAGCCCCTGTTTTTGATTGTCTCTCACTGCCTGCCAGGTCAACTAAGTTCAGTTTCCCTGCGCGAAGGTGGTCCTTGCCTCGTTCATCTGCAGGGGGATTAAACAAGTGGGAGCCGGGAAGAGAGAAAGAGAGAGGGGATGGGTTGTTTGGAGGACAGCTAAGATGAGACCTCTAACAGAGCAGCATTGGACTTAAAGTCAAGAAGGCCTGGGTTCAAATCCCCCCCCCCCCCCAAAACATTCACCAGTCACAAAACCCTAGGCAAGTCCCTCAAATTCTCTGGGTCATAGTTTTTGAGTTTGTAAAATAAAGAGCCTCCAAAGTCCCTCCCAGATCTTAAATCTATGATCTGATAATACCATAGCTGTGTGACCCTTGGCAAGTCCCTTTAATCTCTCTGTGCTTCAGTTTCTTCATCTGTAAAATAAGGAAGTCAGACTCGATGGCTTCTAAGATCCTTTCTAGGTCTAATGCAACATCTGTCATTCTGGGCTTACCCTGAACTCTTTACTTTCCTGAATCTCTTTCACCCAATCAGTTCCTAATATAAATTCCACAGGGACATCTTTTGAACCCCCCACTTGTTCCTCCCTAGCACAGGTGGATTCTTATTACTTCTCTCCTAGAATATGCCAATGACTTCCTAACACAGTCTCTCACTTTCCTCTTCTCTCCCTAATCAAGCCTGCTGTAAACCCTGGGGAAAAAACATCATCTTTCCCATCCAGAGATATAATCCTGTTCTCTTTTCCACTGCTCACAAATCTTCAATAGATCCCCTAGCAAATAAAATTTACTTGGGCTAAAATTCAAGGGCCTTCATGATGGAGAACCAGAGAATCACAGAAGGAGCATACCCTCTAATCTGACCCCTAACTGAACAAGCTTCACCTTTGCAAAATGCCAGGATAAGAAGCCATGGAGTCTTCCCTGGGCAGCCCATTTCCCTTGGAAGACAGCTTGAATTGCTATCAAGCCTAAAGAGGTCTCTTTGTTGACTATTCAGAGAACAAGATGAATTGGTCTTCTTTGTAATAGCTTCAATATGCTTCCAATATACATTGGCAATATACATTGATACATTGACAGCTCTCATCTCAAATCTCTCTTAGCTTCTCTTCCTCAGGCCAAATATACCAAATTCCTTCAGTTGAACCTTCTAGGGTCACTAGCCCCTTAACCATCCCAGCTTACTCTCCCCTGGAGCATGCTCTTCAGGTTGTCTGCATCCTTAATAATCAGGGCCCCCCAGAACTGAATGCAGAACCCTAGATGTATCCTGATCAGAGAAAAGTTCAGAGGGGACTCCTGACTCTTACACCTCCCTCTTTCTGGACACACCACCTGTCTTAGTACAGTCTGGGATCCGGTTAGCTTTCTCGGAGGCCATATCACACTGAGGACTTGTATTGAGTATGTGGTCCACCGAGACCTTCAGATTCCTCTCTTCCCCAAACAAGCTGATAGCAAACTATGACGCTTCATCTTGTACTTATAAAGTTGACTTTAGAAGTCTGCTTTGGACCCAAGGACGCTGAGGCAGACACTGACTTATACTATTCCATTTTCATCTTGAGAGCGTACATAGTATACTATATGGAGAGCTGACCTTAGAGTCTAGAAATCTTTCCTCTGATACAGCCTACCTAGACCAGGGTTCAAGGCACCTACCTCCTGTTCTGTGTTACAGACCTAGTTTGCTGTAGGGAATTTCCATACTGGAAGTATCCCATACTAATAAAAAGCACAAATTCAGATCCCCTCCTCCCCTTCCCAATTTTAAAAATTCTATTAGATCCAGCCCATGTGCTAGCCTAGTGATATTCCTTTAGAATCCTAACTCTCCGAACCAGTGTATCAGCTCTCGATGGATTCAGGATTGAGGGAAGAGGGAGAAAGGGAGGAAAAAGGAAGGAAAGTTGCTTTGATGCCAGAGCTGGGACTAGGAAATTTTTGAATCTGGGACAAGGACCTAGATATCCCTAAATGACTCAATGAAATCTAGATATTATGCCCCGCCCAAAGATATCTTAAATGAGTCCTAATAATAGCTATGATGTCTCTCTAGCACCATTTGAGAGCTTTCTATTTTAGCTCATTATTCTTGCTAATGAAGAGCTAAGTGTTGCTTGTATGTATTGACAACACCCTCCAAACTTGGCACTCTCAAAATGACACCCTCTGACTAAATTCAACACCTTGAGGCAAAGCCTTAGTCTCCTGCCCCAGTTATAGCTGTCTAGGAGCTGACAGGAGAAAGGGGACTGCCCTCAAAATGTGAATACTCTACCTCAGAAGGAAAGCACTAAGAGGCTGATTACGACTTGGGTCATATCATAAAATGGTTCCAAACCACATGGGGGGCAAGGTAGAAGTCAACTCAGTAAATGGGTTCTTTTTAATCTCTATTGCTTCTGTATGTCAGGCCAAATGAGATCACTGAATGCATGTGATATTGGGGGGAGAAGGAGGATGGGGTTGAGAGACAAACTTCCTGGTGATACAGCACAATAAAAATACAAATCATCCCCAAAATTGCTCAGCTTAAATAAGCTACTGGGAGTGCCCTAATAACAACAATCAAGTTTTCAAGTGTCATAGGAGATAGAATGCTGGGCCTGAAGTTAGAAAGACTTGAGTTCAAATACAGTCTCATACATTTTGCAGCTATGTGACCCTGGGTAAGTCAGTGTATGCCTCAGTGTCCTCATCCGTAAAATAGGGAGTACCCATCTCGAAGGGTCGTAAGTCAAATGGGATAATATTTGTAAAGCATCTGGCACTTATTCCCTTCCCTATGCCCACCCCGTTTTAATATTCCGAGGTTTATAAAGCATCTTTCTCCCATCTCTAAGAAGCAGGGATAGAAAGGAACTTTACAGAAGACAGCATTTTTACCTAGACTTGTGAAATGACTCATCTACCAGCAACAGCTAGGGTATGAGGAAGGATTTGAACCCAGAACTCCTGGCTCCAGGTCTATTGTTTCTGTACTACTATCACAACCTTTCCTGAGTCACATTCAAAAAATGGATGGCTCTCCCACATTTGAATGAAGGCACTATCCAGCTTGAGGAGAAGAAATGGGGAGATGGTCCTCAGACCATCCCCTGACCCAGAGGGGTATCTGGGTTGAAATCAGCTGACCTTTTATAACAAAAACTACTAGCCCACCCCTAAGGTCAAAAGGAAATTACATGGAAATTCTACCTCTGTAGAACTAAAATTTGCTGGAGAGTGGTTAGAAACTAAGACTCACAGAATGGGATCGGACTTTGGAGACCACTTACACCCCTTCTTTTCTCACTTGCTCCAGATCCCAGGTCATAGGATGAGACCATTGATTCAGACTTAGAAAGAGCCTTGGAAGTCATCTAGTCCAGTCCTCTCAATTTACAGATGAGGAAACAGAGGCTATGTGTCTGAGGAAGAATCTGAACTTGGTCTCATATTAACCAGATAGCATATGAAAAGGATTTATGGATAATTCTTCACTTCTTAAAAGTACTTGCCACTGCCCCTGGCTATCTGTCTGGACTGCTGCTGCAGCTTCTCAACAGTTCTTATATTCTCTTCCTCCCTGATTCATTCTTCACACCACTGCCTAGATCTTTTGTACGAAATCTGACCTCCTCAGTAAAGTTCCAACTGCTCTGTCTGTTTTTCAGCAGCTTTGTTTGCCTCTTCCACTGGGCCAGTGAGAGCAGAGACTTGTCTGTTTGCCTTTCTTTGTATCCCCTGACACATAGTAGGTTAATAAATGCTTGTTAGCCTCTCCATCTGACACCATCCTTACTTTATAAACTTACTTCATAGTATGCCTTTCTATCTACTATACACTGTAGTTAACTATAGTTAAATGGACTGTTTTCTCCTCCTAGGTGGCTTAATCTTTCCTAGCTTTAAGCTCTTGGTATTCTCTATGTCTGGAAAGCTGTCTTCCTATGGATCTGTTGTCTGTTCACCCTTTGAAACTCAGCTACTATCTCTGCTAGGACATCTCTTATCTCTTCCCCTACCATATAAAGCTAAGGTTCTTGACGTAAAACATTTTGTATTTGTGCATCATGTCTCCCAGGACATAAGTCTTTGAATCTCCCCCCCCCCAACCTACCCCATATCCTCAGTGCACTGTATACAAGATGTTTAATTCAACTCAACAAGCTTTTATGAACTTACTACTACATTCCAGAAACTGTATTAGTTAGCAGAGATACAAAGACAAAAAACAAATAAAAAACCATGCCTGCCCTCAAGGAGCTTACATTCTTCTGGAAGGAAATAATGTGTATACAGATAAACAAATATAAAATTAATAGAAGTTATTTCAGTAGGACAAGCACTTTCACACTTCTGGGAAACCCTATAAGAGAAGATACTTGGTAGAAAAATGTGGAATTCAAAAGTTAGCAAAAGGATGAATGTTGAAAATTATCTTTGCATGGAAAAAATAAAAAGAGAAAAGATGAAAAAATAAATATAAAGAAAGAAGGCACTTGGAAGAAAGGTAAAGATGCTCAGACATGGAGGAGAGGAGGGAGAACACAGGGGTTTTAGAACTCAACTGAGTTTGTGGGATAAGGTTGGGCATGGCTATAGAAACTGAAGAATCTTGATTCAGATCTCAGCTCCAGTGCTTGACGAAGCTGTGTGATTCTGATAAAGTCACCTTAGCTGGATTTGGTTCGAATACCTGTTCTACCACTCATTAGCTAAGTCAAAACACTTGGCTGTCTGTGCCTCAGTTTCCCCATATGTAAAATGAAGGGGTGAACTAGATGGCCACTGAGACTCCTATACTAAATCTATAACCTTTTTTAAGGAACAATTGCATGTCCCTGGGCCTCAGTTTCCTCCTCTATATAAAAAGGGAATTGGACTAGAGACCCCCTTCTAGTTCTATGCCCCAAGCCCCTCCCACCCGACTGCCCACACCTACCCACAGCATAGATCTCGATCTTGATTGTGAAGATGGAGTGGGAGCGCGAGGAGTCCTTGTTCATTAGGGTGTAGCCCACCGAGCGATTCTTGCAGCCCATCTCCATGATGCGCTCGCACTGGGCCACGCTGTGGACTGTGTGCATGGACAGCCCCTTCACGTACACGCCCTTCTCTGGGTGCTCCTTCAGCTGCCGGAGACAGCACAGCCTGGGTCACAGGGGACCTTGCAGCCCCTCCCTCCCTAACCTCAACCACTGTGGTTTCTCCACCATATGTCCATGAACTCCATCTTTCCCAGGGCTCCCCTCCTTGGCTGAAGGGGCCAAGCCTGGATTGACATTCAAAAATAGGACAAAATCACAGAATTTAATATTGGGTGGGATTTCAAGAGCCATCTAGTCTAATTCACACCCCAAGGAAAATGACCCATTACGACAGATCAGATGTGGACATTCAGCTTCTGCATGAAAGCCTCCAATAAGGGGAAAGACCCACTACCTCCTCTCAAGGCAATTCTTTGCATTTTTAGATAGCTCTCATAATTATGATTTTTTTTCTTTTTCGTTTGTTTGTTTTGCAAGGCAATGGGGTTAAGTGACATGCCCAAATCCAAACAGCTAGGTAATTATTAAGTGTCTGAGGCAGGATTTGAACTCAGGTCCTCCTGACTCCAGGGCTGGTACTCTATCCACTGCACCACCTAGCTGCCTCAGGATTTTTTCTTTTAAGAGCTTAATTATTCATTCATTCATTCATTAAAATTCAGTGGCCTTTCTTAAGCTCGTCCTTCTTGACTTCTCTGTACTTTTCATGGTTTATTATCTATAGAGTTTCTTCCTTGACATCAAGTCTACATTAGCCTATTTGAGGCTTTCACCTATTGAGTCCTACTCTCTGAGGCCAAATAGAATAAATCAAATTCTGCTTTCAATCAAAAACCTGAAAACTGTTATCCTGTCTTCCCCAATGTCCCAAGCCTTGATATCTCTTGGTCAGACATCTCCATTTCCTTAATCCAATCCTTCTAAGGCCTGGACACAAGGCCCTTAGCCAAAAGGTTGCTTTCCTCTGAAAGCTTTCTAGCTTATCCACTTCTTCCTAAAATGTGGTAGCCCAGAACTGAACACAATACTCCAGTGGTGGAGAACACAGGAGAAATAGACATCGCCTTATCCCTGGAAACTATGCTTCTTGTAATGCAATCCAAGACTGCACGTCCTTAGGTGGCTGCCATATCATATTATTGACTCCTTTGGGTTGTTTTCTTGAGCACCAGTTTTAGTCCTTAACTCTGGTAATGAGCTGTAATGTGAGTGACTCTTGGCATCCAAAACACCGGGCATTCCTTGTTCAGAGAGCCTGGTCTAATGGAGAGCAGCATCTCAGGGAACTGGTGGCAAACACATTAAATCATCAGATTGCCAACCCGCTTCCCAAGCTGCAGAGCTATTTGGCTGCTGACTAAAAGCTGTGAAATACAATATTTTCCAAGTGTGAAAAAAAATTAAAAAAAAAAACAGACCATGCATCTAGTGGATATCTAAAGGATCAGGGCAAGAGTCCATTGTCTGCCAAGTGGTCCCAGTCAGCTTCCTAGCCCCTGGCAAGTCTGGAAATCATCACACTGTCAAGGACCAGTATGCTTCTCACCCACTGCAGCTATGATGTGACCAGAATCTAAAGGAGGTTTAGATTCATGCTGCCGCATGCAAGAGGACAGCCAGCTGCTCCATCATTCTCTACTGCGAAGCAAAAGAGATAAAATGTCCTAAAGGCACTGTCTGAGGAAGTGAAGTTAACCAGTTTTTGCACATAGGGTATAAAATTACAGAACAGAGAATATAAGAGCTGGAGGGATCTTTGAACAAAGAATGTCATGACGGAAGGACCCTTAGAACAGAGAATGTCAGAAATGGGAGGGCCCTTAGAACCCAGGATGTCAGATGGGAAAGCCCCTGGAACATAAAATATAAGAGCCATCCCTTAGAACATAGAATGTCATATTATTATCCTGTTTATGTTTACTTTGCTCTGTATTAGTTCATATAAACCTTTTTCTATTTCTCTGAAAAAAAAAGAACATTGAATGTCATGGCTGGAAGGACCCTTAGAACACAGAATGGCAGAGGTGGGAAAAGCCCTTAGAATACAGAATGGCAGAGGTGAGAGGGGCCTTGGAGTACAGAATGTCATGGCTGCGTGGATCTTTAAAGGTAATCTAGAAATAGAGATTTTGAGGCTATCTAGCCTGAATACCTCATCTTGTGCAAGTTAAAACCCAGTCCTTTTCATTTCAGCCTTTGACAACCAAGGCAGAAAAAGAAAGCTTTATATTATCACCAAAGAGGCTTGCCACTGTTGAGAAGAATGCTATATGAAGGATCCAAATGGAGGAGAGATTCCTTAGCAATTTCTCTAAATTTGCTGTTAATACAGCACTGATGCACAAAACCCTAGGACACTGAAATGTTACATGATGAGAATCACTTACATGATTCAACTCAGGAAAAAAAAAAAAACTAGTGCATGAAAAATGTGTCTTCTCTAGACCAAGATGCTGTGACATGCAGTGATATAGACCACCTACAGAACTGTCATATCATATATTTTGGGTAAATACTGAGGACTAACAAAGAACTGGGTCCAGAACTGAATGGGAAAACAGTGAGCCAGTTGACCCTTAGGAACTATCCTGCACTTTTAATGAAGGCCAACTTTTCCCTAAAATGAACAACTCTCATGCTTTAATAACAATATGTTCCCAATGATGCTCTAGATAACTCACTAAGAGGCAGGGAATACCAAAGCTGCTGAAGAATTAGACCTGCCATTCACCTCACTAGGATTGCAGAAACACATGGGAAGTATGAGTTGTTAGGCCATTTTTCAGTTATGTCCAACACTTCATGACCCCTTTGGTTTTCTTGACGAAGATACTGGAGTGGTTTGTCATTTCCTTCTCCTAGGTACGAGTAGGCTACAACATATTGCTAAAGAATTAACATATTAGCAACACAAGAAAAGTGGCTTAAAGCAGAAGTGTCAGACTCACTGAAATAATTAGCAAAAATAAATAAGAATGGAAAGTTAATTTGTGGTCTTCTAACTCAATATGTAGCCTTCAGGGATCTATTTCTTTTTGATTTCAATGGCTTAAAATCAGAGAAAAACAAGATGTTTTCAAATTAGTACAATTTTAAGTTAGTAAAAAAAGCTATAAGGGCTCTTAGAATACATTATCTCAGAGTTGGGGATGAGGGAGAACTTAGAAAAAAATGTCAGAACTGAAGGGGACTAACAGCTATTAACACTTAAAACTAGACTGAGATATTCTGAACATCCTGTATATGACAAAAAAAAAAAAAAAAGAAATGGGGCCAACAAGCATATCAAGAACTAGAAGATATGGGGCGGCTAGGTGGCACAGTGGATAGAACACTGGTCTTGGAGTCAGGAGGACCTGAGTTCAAATCTGACCTCAGACACTTAATAATTACCTAGCTGTGTGGCCTTGGGCAAGCCACTTAACCCCATTGCCTTGCAAAAAACTAAAAAAAAATACTCTATTAAATGGATAACATGGTAAGCATTACCACCATACACCAAAAAAAAAAAAAAAAAAAAGGAAAATTGAGCTCAATGCATATTTGGTACATGCAAATAGAATTTATTAATACTAAAGAACAGATAATTGATTCCAAGGGGACTTTTCTGGGCTTGCCTATGTGTTCTATTTTCTTTGATCTTCTATGCCTGGAAAGGGTGGGAAATAGTATTGGGTGAGTTTGAATTGTTTATATGTAGAAGAAATCTTGACTCACTTTTTTTTTTTAGGTTTTTTCAAGGCAAATGGGGTTAAGTGGCATGCCCAAGGCCACACAGCTAGGCAATCACTAAGTGTCCGAGACCAGATTTGAACCCAGGTACTCCTGACTCCAGGGCCAGTGCGCTATCCACTGTGCCACCTAGCTGCCCCGAGACTCACTTTTGATCTGCTCTTGAAGGTGGAGGGTGTTGAGTGGCCTAAATCTAAGTGAATACACTTACCTCTGTCTTTTGACCCATTGGCCTTGGTACACAATCAACAACCTTGGAAGAGAGTTACTAGCTCATGATAGGCAGACTGTCAAGTAAACTGAACCTAAGGAAGACTTTGAAGAAGCCACTGTTATAAAAACAGATGGCCAAACAGAAGCAGAAGTCCATAAGTTTGAAATTAGGCATATATTTTCAGATGTAGTCAGTATATTGATGTTTACCTTCACAGTACTTATTCCTTAAAGTGACTTGACAGAAGGGAGATCACTGCAAAGTGACAGTAATACTAAAAGAGTAAAGAGCACTGTCTGAGGAAGTGAAGTTAACCAGCTTTTTCACATAGGGTACAAAATTATAGAAAGGTCCTTAGAACAGAGAATGTAAGAGCTGGAGGGATCTTTGAACACAGAATGTCATGACAGAAGGACCCTTAGAACAGAGAATGTCAGAAATGGGAGGGCCCTTAGAACCCAGGATGTCAGATGGGAAAGCCCTTGGAACATAAAATATAAGAGCTGTCCCTTAGAACATAGAGTGTCATATTATTATCTTGTTTATGTTTACATTGCTCTGTATTAGTTCATATAAACCTTTTTATATTTCTTATATTTTTATATTATATTATATTAATTACATTATATTAATTATATTATATATTTCTTATTTATATTTAAAAAGAAAAAGGATCCCTGTTATTTTAGAGAAGGTAGGAAAGGGATAAAGCTTGCATAATAAGGTTTCTCATCCAAATTACAAAAGGAAAAAAAAAACTGTTGAACTTTTAACAAGCTAGGGGGTTATAATGACATAATAATAGACTTCAAAGAAATTTTGTTCTTCAGTCATTTCAATCGTATCTGACTCTTCACGATCCTATTTGGGGTTTTCTTGGCAAAGATACTGGAATGGTTTACCATTTCCTTCTCTAGTTCATTTTATGCATTCTCCAGCTCATCTCTAGCTTAGGAAACAGAGATAAAGGGGGTTAAATGACTTGCCCAGGGTCATACAGCTATTAAGTACCTGAGACCATTTGAATTCAGAGCTTCTATGTCCTACACCACCAAGCTACTCAAAACTATCATGCACCGACACAACATGTTATAATTGCTACACAAGTTTTTTCTACCAATGAAGGAACTCTTCCCAGATAGAAATCACACTGATGGTTTCAGAAAACAAGAAGTAATGGAACATTTAATTATAAACAACGAGTTAGTCCAATATTGGGTCTTCTCTACAGGTCACATCAGGTGTCAGTCAAGAAAAGAGCCTCCCATAGAAGGGAGCCCATAAAGGTCTAATGAGAAGACACTAGAATGGAGCAGATGGATGGGTGGTGATATGTACTATTAGAGGACATCATGGATCTATCAAAACATCATTGTATCTATGTCTCTCAGCCTCTAGGAAGTTATTCCTTAGAATTTAGTTTTATATTTAATTCAATAAGCAACAGTTTTCCTTTTCCCCTTTTTACATGCTCTATTTTTTCAAATATTATCATTACTTCCCTCTAACTCCTCCTTCCAATTGAACATTCCCTTGTAGCAAAATTAGCAAAATGAATCAATACAATGACCATGTCTGAAAAGGTATGACTCATTCCACATCTGTGGTCCACCTCCTCTTTGATGAGAAGCAAAAGACATGCTTCACCACCATTCCAATGAAAGGATCTAAATTCTTTTGGTACTCCTTTAATTTATTGTGATTATCAGGTAATTTGTTCTCCTGGTTCTTTTTACTTTGCCCCCCCCTCCAAGTTTCTGAAAATATTTCTGAAATATTTCTGAAAACTTCTTATTTATCATTTATTATTGCCAATAATAGTCCATTATATTTGCATACATTATTTCTTTAGCCTCTCCCCAAATGGATACCTACTTTTCTTTCAATTTTTTGTACCCACAAAAGTGCGAAATATGTATATTTGGTTTTTATAAGGCAATGGGGTTAAGTGACTTGCCCAAGGTCACACAGCTAGGTAATTAAGTGTCTAACTCTGTATTTGAACTCAGGTTATCCTGACTCCAGGATTGGTGCTCTATCCACTGTTCTACCCAGCTGTCCATATATATATATATATATATATATATATATATATATATAATTTATGTGACCTTTCTATCTATTTTTTAACCTCCTTTGACCTGTCTAGTAGGGATGGTATGTAGGGTTTAGTGACCTTTTAATATACAAATTATTTTCTAGAATGGCTGGACTGACTTACAGCTTCACCAATAGCCTGTTTTTCCTAACCCCCTCAATATTTACCATTTACATCTTCCATCATCTTCACCAATCTAATGGGTATAAAGCAAACCTGCAAAGTTACTTTGACTCCCATTACTCTATTAGTGACATGGAACATTCTTTTATATGGTTGTTGATAGGTCATATTTCTTCTTTTGAAAACTGTCTACTATAAGCATTTTTAGGCAACTACTTTATTCCAGGATTCAGGTAGGTTCCAGGGACACAATAACAAAAATTAAAATCTGTCTCTGCATCTATGGAGCTTGAACCTACTGGAGAATATAATATTAATATTAACAATAGTTAGCATTTATATAACTCCCACGGTGTAGCAGGCACTTGGTTAAACATTTTACAATTATGAGCTCATTGGATCCCCACAACAACCCTAGGAGGGAGATTCTGTTATCTCCATATTACAGGTGAGGAAACAGAGGCAAATAGAGATATGTGACCTGCCCAGGTCCAGTACTCTATCCATTGTGCTTCCTAGCTACCTCTATGATATCAAAATGATGAGTAAATACAAGGTAATTTGAAAAAGAGGAGGAAAAGAACACTGTCAACTGGGGATCAACAAAGACTCCGTTTAGGAATTGAGTCTTACAGAAAGTTCAGAGATACAGTGTTGGAGGAAGTGTATTCCAGACAAGGGAGTCATCTATGCAAATAAACCAGTTTAGAATACAGAATACTTAAAAGGAAATCATGAGAAATAAGTGTGGAAAAGTAGCCTGGGGTCAGATGTGACAAGCCAAGAAGTTTGCATTTTACCTTAGAGAAAGGATTCTTGATCTTTCTGTTTTCATAAATCTCTGAAGCAATATGATAAAACCCATGTACCCATTCATAGAATAATATTTTAAAATACATAAAATTTTATACTATATCAGATTACAAAGGAAATCAATTATGTTGGAAAAAGGATAGAGCAAAGCATTAAAAAGAAGGTTTATGGAGGTCAGGTCTGATCAAGTTTGCTTAGAAGCTATACAGTGAACCTTTCTGGAGGGCAATTTGAATTTCGTGCAAAGGTTAATAAAACTGTGCATAATCTTTGATCCAACAATGCTACTACTACTACTAAGTCTAAATCTCAAAGAGATCCTAAAAAGGGGAAAAAACCCACATGTATAAAAATATTCATAGCAGATCTTTTCGTAGTGGCAAATAATTGGAAATTGAGAGATGGCTGAACAAACTGTGGTACATGAATGCGATGGAACAGTTATTCTTCTATAAGAAATCATGAGAGAAGGAATTTCAGAAAAGCTTCGAAATAATTGCATGAATTGATACTGAGTGAAGTGAGCAGAACCAGAAGAACATTATACACACTAATAGTAACATTGGGTGATAATCAACTATGATGGACTTGTTCATTTCAGCAGTACAATAATGAAGAACAATTCTAAAAATCTTGTGATGGAAAATACCATCTATATCCAAAGAAGGATCTGTGGAGTTTAAAGGCAGACCACAACTTACTATCTTCAGTTTTTTAAAAGTTGTCTTATATATTATGCTTTCTCTACTCTGTTTTTTCCTGTTTTGATTTCTTTTTACACAACATTAATTAATATGGATCTATGTTTAGCATGATTGTACATGTATAGCCTATATCAGATTGCTTTCTTTGGGGGGGGGAGAGAGGGAAGGTGAAATTCAAAACCTTGCAAAAAAAGTGATTGTTGAATATTGTTGCATGTAGTTGGAAAAATAAATAAAATATCCAAAATAAAGAAGCAACATGGTGAAATCTGTGCATTAGGAATATCTCTTAAGGACTCATATGTAAGATGGATAGGAACAGGAGAACCTAGAAGAAAGGAGATCAATTAGGAAGTTATTCACATGATCCAGGTTAAGTTAGTGGGCCTATGAATGAGACTCAACAAGACTCAGCAAATGATTGGTTATAGAGGGGTGAGGAGAAGGGAGGATTCCATGATGATTCTGAAGTCTTAAACCTGGGAAAATGAAAATTGCCTTCAAAAAGAATTAGGGATGGGGCAGCTAGGTGGCACAGTAGATAGAGCACTGGGCCTGGAGTCAGGAAGACCTGAGTTCAAATCCAACCTCAGACACTTAATAATGACCTAGCTGTGTGGCCTTGGACAAGCCACTTAACCCCATTGCCTTGCAAAAACTAAAAAAAAAAAAAAAAAGAATGAGGGAATGAGGGATGATAAGCATGGAAAATTAGGAATTCTGTCCTGGATATGTTGAACTTGAGATGGGTCTCTTCAGTGGAGACCTGGAATAGGTGATTAAACATGTCTAGTGGGACAAGGAAAATGAAGAGGATATCAGGTGGGACAGTGAAGAGGAGAGAAGAGAGTACAAGAGAGCTTGGCAAAGATCCATGTTTAGAGAGCGTGGTGAGAACAATGACCCGGCAAAGAAGACTGAGAAAGAGTGATCCAACATGAAGGAGAAGAAGCAAAGAAAGGGACAAGGTCATGGAAGCTGAGGGAGAAGGATGTGTGCAAGAGAAGGGGGTGGTTAACAGAGTCAAAGGCTGCACAAGGATCAAGAAGGATGAAGACTGAGAAATGATCGTTGGATTTTTTTTTTAGGTTTTTGCAAGGCAAATGGGGTTAAGCGGCTTGCCCAAGGCCACCCAGCTAGGCAATGATTAAGTGTCTGGGACTGGATTTGAACCCAGGTCCTCCTGACTCCAAGGCCGGTGCTTTATCCACTATGCCACCCAGCTGCTCCTGATCATTGGATTTAATAACAGAGTGTTCACTGGACCCAAATGCTATGTATTTACAGTCCAGCTTGGCCCCAAAAAGGAGAAAGAAAATGAACACCCCCTCCCCTGCTTTTTTCATTGGATGGTATAAGCTATACAATGGTCATATAAGCTGTCAAATACAATGAATCATAGAAGTCACAGATTTTGGGGGGAAACTCAGACCATACAATAAGCAACAGATATAAGTCCTGAAAATTAAAATTTCACAAGCTAAGTTAATGTCAGACTTTAGGAGGTTCAGAATGCCAGAATGAAGTATTCAGTCTTGAGTCTACAGTTAACAGGCAATTACTGTCTATAGCATAATAAGAGACCCCAATGGCAGATTTTGTGGATCAATCATTGAATCAACCAACACTCATTAAGCATCTTCTATGAGCCAGGTGCTGTGTCAGGAGCCAGGGACATAAAGATATAGGAGGACACAACATAGATCAGTGTTTACAAATGATAGATAATAGATGCAAGGCAATTTGGGATTCTAGAAGGTGAAGGCATCAGAAAGGGCTTTATGTAGAAGGTAATGGTGAGTTGAACCTTGAAATAAATGAGGGAGTTAGGGAAAGAGGTAAGGAGAGGCATTCCAGGTCTGGGCACAACCAAAGCAAAGGTGTATAGAGGGGAGATGGAGCACTGTGGGTATGTGACAGCAAGATGGTCAGTTTGACTGGACTCTGGTTTGTAGAAGGAAACAATGCATAAGAAGGTTGGAAAAAGTCAGGTTGTGAAGGGCTTTAAATGTCAACAAGAGGAGTTTATATTTTAATAATTATATTCATAGCTAAGGGCAACTAAGTGGCCCAGTGGATAGAGTACCAGCTCTGGAGTCAGGAGGACTTCAGTTCAAATCCAGCTTCAGACATTTAATATTTACTTTATCTGTGTGATCTTGGACAAGTCACTTAACCCCATTGCCTTGCCAAAATAAAAAAAAAAGAATGAAAAATATAACAGCAAACATTCATAGTGATTACTATGTACTGGGAACTGTGCCAATATTTACATTTATAGACATATATAAATATATTAATTTATAAATAATATTTATAAATATCACCTCATCTGTTCCTCACCACGATTCTGGAAGGGAGAGGGCTGGGTCACACTGTTAGGAAGCATCTGTGGCTGGATTTGAACTCAAGTTTCTGAATCCAGGACCACAGTTGTATCCATAGTACTACCTACCTAGAAGAAAGAGGTGAATATGATAAATATTGCAAAGATTGACTCAAATTCCAGGTGAATCACAAAAGGAACACTGGATTTTGGATGAAGAAGATATAGGTTTGGAGTTCCAGACCTTACACCTACCAGCTTGAGCAAATCACTTCCCCTCTCTGCAGTTCAATTTCCCCATTTGTAAAATGAAGGGCCTGTCTGGCCCATGATCCCAAGATCAAGAATTCTAGCTCCAGAGTTTTATCTGTGGGACTGCATTATCAGGCTCACACTGGTACAGTGACAGCTGACTGAGAAGGAAACGATTTCACACTTTTTTTCTCCAGGGAGACCCAGAAACACTAGAAGTTTAGAACAGTGTAGCAAGGCCAGTAATGTTCTTTGAGTTCCAAGGAACTAGGACTTGAAGCCTCGTGGCTTAGAAGAGAGTAAGTACAGTTCTTTAGATGCCTGAAACAGCTAAACCCTGAGCTCTTCTCACAAACCCATCCTACCCTCTGTCTTCTACTTGGGAGGAAGAGGGATCAGAGGAAGATGGTGGGGAACAGTGATTTTTCAACAAATTCCTGAGCCTTCAGAAACTAGTTTATCCAACATGACTGGGCCTATGGCTACAAAGGTCTAAGAAGCAAAAAAAATAAGAGCTAAAAGAGAGCCTTAAAGCATAGAATGTAAGAGCTAGAAGCTAGCTTCTGACATAAAATTTCAGGTATGAAAAGTCCTTAGAACACAGAATGTCAGAACTGGGAGGACCCTTAGAACACAGAGCTAGGAGGGGGCTTAGAACACAGGATGGCAGAACCAGGAGAGTCCTTAGAACACAGGATGTCACAGCTGAAAGGGACTTTAGCAGTTGTATAGTCCTATGACCTTTTTTTAAAGGGAAGGAAAATGATTCTTGGAGAAGGGAAAGGACTTGTCCAAGTTCACCCAGCTAGTAAATAGCAATAATTGTAACAACTACTATACCATTTTCTTTCCATTGTCATTTTTAAGGTTTACAAAAGTTTCCTCCGTACAACACTATGAGGTGAACAGTGTCAGAATACTATCCCATTTTTCAGATAAGGAAACAGTGATTTATCAGATTAACGTGAAGATAACTACAGCTGAAAGGATCTTAGAGGATCCCACAGCCCACTTTGCAAATGAGGACCTGAGTCCCAAGAGAGTCAAGACCTTGTCCTGGGTTACCCAGCTAGTCTGAGATGGATTTGCACCCAGGCTTCCTAGTGAATTCTGTGCTCTTTCCTTTATGTCTTAACAGGCTACCTTGGAAAAAACCCGGCTCTGTTATCATAAAACCTAGGTTCATATTCAGCTTAGTCTATGTGAGTTCTCTGGGCCATGGTCTCCTCATCGATAAAATTGGGGACAGGGGCAGGGTTTGAACTAGATGGCCTTTCCAAATCCTTTCAAATCTGGAAATCTATATTCCCAAAAGCAACATTTTTAGACAAGGCCAGTGTGGAAATTTGTTTTGCTTCACTAGTTTGCTCTTCCAATGGCTTTCTTTTTGTTTCAAGATATTGGGGAGGGGCAAAGGAAGGAAAGAAAATAGATTTTTTAAAATAATAAAATTAAATTAAAGGAAAGGAACCATAAAAAGAAGCAACTAGAATACATTGGCCCCAGTTCTGTCTTCCTGTTGCCTCTTGCCAGTTCCATTTTCATTTTGGGGTTGGGGAGAGTATATTTTAAACCCCTACTGCATGCTAGTCACTTCATTAAGCATTTAACAAATTAACTCATTTGCTTTTCCAGATGCTTTATGGCTAGAATCCAGATTCTGGAATATGAATATAAGCCTGAGACCTGAGATAGGACCACAAATCTGATTCAATATCAACAGACTGTAAGGTGACCCTCATAGCACTGCAAAAGCCCAGCCTAGCTGAGTCAGAGGCATTGGTTATTAGAAATGGGCCACCCCCAGAGATGGTGGTCCTGGTTTGGGAAGCAGAGAGAAAGGACTGGCCTGTTAACTATCAGTCAGCCTTTCTCTGCGGCCAAGCCAGCTGCCACGTTCTGCCCAGCTGCGGTTCCCCGCACTGGCAGCTCACAGTTGTCATGGCAACCTGTTATAGAGATGCAGAACAAAGAGCAGGAGGTTTCTGGAAGGCAGCTTCCAAGCCTAGAAATGCTCCCCCCTGGGATCTCATGATGCCTCTCCCAGCTCCTCCCATTCCTGTCCCTAGAATACCAGTTTGAGGCAAGGGAGGGGGATGGCTAACTGACAGCGTGGGCTTGGGAGGTGGGACGCCGCATGGAAGGGGAAAGGCCATTACCCACAATGCGCTGTTGCAGGCTTTGGTTGAGAGGGGAGGATTAATGAGGGCCTTGGTTATTCTCTATCTGGAGAATGAGAAATTGTTCTAAATCTCAAGCTATCAGGTCTAGGCATGTCCTTGGAGAAAGGAATTCCTTCCCAGTAGAGGGCCATTCACTGGCAAAAGCCTGCGGGGATGTTGTTCACTGTGAAGGGAATAAATTCCACTAAAAATGTACGTTTGCTTAATACCAAGAGCTCCATTATGGCTTAGCCAAGGATAAAGTGTCAGAGCTGGGAGGGACCTCAGAACAAAGAATGACAGGGGCAGAAGGGACCTAAAGAGACCTAGACTGATCCCCTCCTTTTACGTAGAAGGAAGCAGATGCTCAGAACAAGGAAGAAAGGCACCCAGGCAGTGGCAAAACAGGTTCTAGGTCTGGCTCGTCCCACTCCTCTTTCATTGTACCAAGACCCCCTTTCACAAAAAATGGCCCTGTTCCAAGGGTCTATACTATAGCTGAAGGAGATAAGGGAGGAATGGTTTCTACTGGCTTCAGCCTGTGTACACCTGCAGTTATCCCTCTGGTAATACTTGGGTTAAAGTTGTGATGCAAGGTGTCATCTTTCTTCTCTTCCCCTTCTTCCTTTGCCCCAAGGGTCAGGGAAAGGAACCCAAAAGCACAAGAGGGTTCCCCTTCTGACCAAGAGAAAGGAAATATAACTGTTCTTTGTAGTCTGCCCCTCCCAGCAGCAGGCTAAAGGCTCACAGGCCCAGCTGGGAAGGAAAGAAGCCGATCCATGGACTGCAGCACAATTCATCTTTATCTCTGGTCTCAGGAGGCTCCGATGAAAAGGACGGGGCTTCTCAGGCAGCTGGTTAACAGCTGTCTCCCTCAGAAAATGAAAGGGCTGGTGAAAGGGCAAGAAAATGCTCCCCAGGCTGAAGGGCTGAGCCCTCCCCCAGCCTCCTCTAACCTCAAGCTAACTGCACTGACTCACAAACCCAGCAGGATAAATCAATATTGATGGGGAGAGAAATCTCACTTAGAGATGAATTTTCTAAACAGAACTAAGGAGCCTGTGACTGGAAAGTATATGACTGGGGGAGGGGGGTGTCACTGAAGTGTGAAGGCGCCTTATTAAATCCTCCTCCCAACTGCCAGGGCTAAATTATGACAGAAAGGGAGTAAGGGGTGGGGGAGGAAAGGGAAGGGAAAGAGAGAGTGAGGAAAAAAGGAGACAGAAAAGAGGAAAAGGAGGAGAAAGACACAGTCAGTCGTTTAGAGGACAGACAGAGACACAGAGAGAAACAGACAGGCAGAGTCAGAGATACACAGAAAGAGAGACAGAGACAAAAAAGACAGATACTCAGAGAGATAGAGACATTCAGACAGAGAGAAAGAAAAAAATAGTGACAGAGAGAGGGAAAAGAGAGGAAGAGAAAGAAAGAAAGAAAGAAAGAAAGAGAATGAAAGGAAGGAAGGAAGGAAGGAAGGAAGAAAGAAAGAAAGGAAGGAAGGAAGGAAGGAAGGAAGGAAGGAAGGAAGGAAGGAAGGAAGGAAGGAAGGAAGGAAGGAAGGAAGGAAGGAAGGAAGAAAGAAAGAGGGAGGGAGAAGGAGAGGAGGAATTCTAGCATAAGAAGATACTTTGGGCCAATTCACAGGCCAGTTAGGCACTTGCCCCATCAAATGTAGCTGGAGTGAAGAGGAAGGGATGAAGGAGAGGAGAGGGAGCTCAGCCACAACCGTAACCTGACAGGCTTGGGGTGTGTGTGTGTGTGTGTGTGTGTGTGTGTGTGTGTGTGTGTGTGGTGGGGGAGGTATCTAGCACTGTTAGGTAATGCCATCTCACTGGTGTAGTAACCTAAAACTGTGCCACCTTGACCCCATCCCCCATCCTCCAATCCAATCCAACAACTCTGAGCATTCAGAGATAAAATAAATAATCCCTGCCCTCAAGGAGCTTCCATTCTACTGAGCTTCAGGGAGACTCTAATTTATTGTAAATAGATAAATTTTACACCTAAGATTATTAGGAAAGATTTCCTGTAGGAGGTACCCCCCCACACACATCATATCCCTTAGTAAGGTAAAAATAATTAGCAACCAATTAAGTTTATGTAGCATGTTAAACTTCATAAAATACTTTTCTCACAACTCTGTAGGTGATAGAGGTATCATTATTCCTGTTTTACAGATTAGAAAACTGAGGCTCAGAATGGGGGAACCCATTTTCCCAAGGTCACATGGATAATACATATCCAGCTGGGAATTTATTTCTCTTGACTGTGTCGGGACCAGCCCACCCTCTGCTACTGGAGTTGGTTTCAGAGTATGAAGTGGCGGAAGGAGAATGGGGGAGGGATGGAACTATATTTATATGTGACTAAGTATGGGGGCAGGCTTTTCTTCTGTAATTTTTAGGTTAAAGTTGCATTCACAATAGAAACCATCATTTCTTTTTCCCAACTCTCTTTCCTCTTGACTATCGTCAGAACCCACTTGGCAGGTGATCTAAGGCAGAACCTAATGTCCAATTGCCTTTGGCAATGATACATTGAGAAGGGCCGTTCTTTCCATCCTCGACTATCAAATTATACTCCCCCAAACTCTAACGATCTTGACAATGATTGAGTCATTGCCCTCACTAGATCTGCCTGGGCTTCTCCTTGCATTTATAAGGTCTGAAGAAAGCCTTTAAAAATCACCCTGTTTTTGTATCTGTTCATCCTGTGGGTGTACCATGTGAACCATGGAAATTTGGGATGGAACAATGAAGGTGGAATGGCAGCTCTGGAGTCAGAGAGGGCCCAAGGAATGTTTCAAAGGTCACTGAAGGCAGACTATTTGAGCAGGGAAGATCTCAGGTCTCCCCTGAACTTCCACTATATAAAGAAAAGGGTCAGTGACCCACCTCCCTCTTCAGAGCCTAAAGAAATCATAATTGTCATGATGGCTCAATTTGCGTAACAAAATGCTTTTTAAATACATTATCTTAGCAAGTTCTCCACAATCACCCTCTGCAGTAGATATTATTATTAGCTACTCTGTTGTACAGCTGGAGGAAATTGAGGCTGCATCAGGTAAACTGACTGCCCTAGCTTTAGTAAGCTGAGGGCGTATCCCAGGGCAGATATCCCTGAGTCCAACCTAACAAACTGTCCACTCTCTCAACTGCCTCTGCATAGCACAGACTCATCAGGGATTGTACTAGTAGACAAGTCCATAAAATCATCACCAAGCCTCATCCCCTGGGAAATGGAAAAAGCTTTGTTTCTAAATTTACAGCCATGGGATTCTGCCCAGAAGCACAAAGTGGAGCCCATGCCTGGATATAACAGATTTGTCTGTAAATAAAATACCTTGAAAACTTATTGTCTCTTTTAAAAGCCTCTGAGAGAAAACAGAAATTCTTTGGCTCAACATGAGACCCTTTACAATTCTGGCCTTCCTTTCTGGCCTCAATCCTCTTGCCTCAACAAAGTCTTACGATTTGGCCTATTTATTCTCAAAGACTCATTTTTCTACAAGATGTTTCCTCCAATCTCAACACCTAGAACCTACATCCCTTCTGTATTCCCACCTATTGAAATCCTTTCTATTCGTCCAGGACCCCATTCTTTCCAAAAGCCTCCTCTGTCTCTCTACCCTGCCTCCCCCAGCCTTAGCTAAAAGTGGTCTCTCCCTCTCGAAATGTACCTAAAGACAGAAATTGGTCTAACTTGTCTTAAGAGTATTGCTTTGTCTCCAACCATCACCTCCCACTGCATTAGACTTACCTGAGTCCTGCTGGCATCTCTCTCTCCCTCCCAGCCCACCCCAACCACCCCAGGAAGGTCATAATTTCCATTTCTTTCTGATGGCTGCCCAGGCCATAGTTCCTGAAAGATGATACCTGGGCTCATCTGGCCTCACCTCCATCTTTTGCTTGGTGTCAGTTCCTAGCAGGTCTCGAATATCCTCATTATAGATCTCTAGATAGGAAGCCCGGACCAAAAATTTGGTATTCTCAGCACACTGAATGGAGAAAATGGAGAGAAGCTTTTATTCTCTAGCAAAGAAACTTGCAAAGCACATCCAAGAAACCCAGGCCAGTTCCTCAGAAAGGATGCTTGGCTCCAAATTGTGTTTCATTTGACCAGGGTCCAGAGAGGCAAGTAATGAGCACTTATTAGCTTGGGTTTCTCTTTTCTTATAAACATAAGGAGAACCAGAAAGCCATGTAACTATTACATCAATGTAAAGAATATGTTGTTATTATTTCAGTTATATCTGATTTTTCATGACCTCATTTCCTGGGGTCATTTCCTGGCAGATACTGGAGTGATTTGTCATTCCCTTCTCCAATTCATTTTATAGCTGAGGAAACTGAGGTGAAGAGGGTTAAGTGATTTGAGGTTGGATTTGGTCTCAGGTCTTCCTTGTCTACAGGCCCAGTGATCTATATACTGTGCCCCCAGCTCATGGATCATGCTTCATAGTGAGCAGATAGAACACTTGACCTGGAGCCAGGAAGACCTGAGTTCAAATTCAGTCTCTGATACTTTCTTTGTGACCATGAACAATTCATTTAATCGTCCACAGGCTCAGTTTTCTCATTAGCAAAATGGGTATAACAATATTTGTCATCTCATCCAGGACTAGTATTAAATTCAGAAGAGATAATTCTTTAAAGCATTTTGTAAAGCACAAAGCATTGTATAAAGAGGTGAGCTATTTGTTACCTTTTCCTTCTAAGAGTTAAACAATTCTCTTCTATTATATTGAATTTGGATAAATGTTTCTTTGCAACTTCCTATAAGCACCTAAAGTTAAGGACTAAGGTAGATGTCTGACCAGGAGCCCAATAACCTCTTTTCATGTGGCAAAGGGTGTTCATCTTATTGGGGAATGACAGAAAAAAATATGATATGTAATAGAGGGCTTGGGATGGAATGCTACTGTAAGAAATTATGAGTTTCAGAGAAACCTTGAAAGATTTATAGATCAACTGATGCAGAATGAAGTACAGAACTAGGAGGGTAATTTATATAACAAAAAACAAAAAAGTTCTATACAAACCAACAATTTGAGATGTAAGAACTCTGATATGACTCCAGTGGACCTTTGAGGCAGCCTACTGCCCACAGAGAGGGGACAGACTAAAATATGCAGAATGAGACACATTTTTGGACAGGGTATATGGGAATTTGTTTTGCCTGAATATTTATTACAAGGGTTGTTACATATTTGTTATTTGTTGTATATTTGTTACAATGGACTTGTTTTTCTTTTTTTTCAGTGGGGAGGTTGATAAGGTAAAAAGAGATTTGTGTCAATTGATTTTAAAAAATAATTTTAAAATTTGAAGAAATATATTCTCCTCTCATTGGCCTTCACCCCCAGGGTTCACCAAACAGGTGAGCCTATGGAAAGTGGAGGCTTAAGGTGATTTCTGACCCATGGGTCCCTTTCTCCTCAACCAGCATCCCCTCCCAACCCAATCCCACCCCTTCTGACCCTCATACCTGAACACTCTCAAAAATATGTTCAAACGCTCTGGGGATGATGCCTCTTTGGGTGGGAGGGTCTGGCAGGCCTTGCATAGTAAAGGATTTCCCACTGCCTGTCTGGCCATAAGCAAAGATTGTGCCATTGTAACCCTCAGTGACACCCTGCACATAAAGCCAAAACAGACACAGATATTTAGAGAGAGTAGGGAATAGAGGAGGAGAGAAAACTGACCTTTGTTAATTGAAAAAAAAAAAGAAACTGAAAAAGCAAAGACAATATCAAGGATGGTTCATGGACCTAAGTTATTAGAACCCCCTTGGTCTGGTGGTGGAAGGGTGGTGGAAGAAAAGGTAGCGGTGGGGATAGTTCACCATCTCCTCACCTCCCTTTCTGGTAAAAAAGGGAGAAGGGATGGTGTGAGTGATTCCTAGAGATCTGGAGCAACCCTGGGACTTGAGAGAAGTCATAGCTCCGCTGTATCTCAATAAATTAATAAACATTTATTAAGACCTCCTTATGTGCTCAGTACTGGGATACAAAAAAAAAAAAGAGGTCCCTGCCCTGAGGAGTTTACAGTCTAACAAGAGAGGTAACAGGCTAAAATAGTACAAAGCAAACTATATGCAGAATAGATGGGAAATAGAAGGAAAAAGTTATTAGAATTAAGAGGGGATGGGAAGGCTTCCTGTAAAAGATGGAATTTTTGGTTGACACTTGAAGCCAGGAAAACCAGGAGGAAGAGTAGAAAATGGAAAGTATTATCAGATATAGGGGGCAGCCAGAAAAAATGTTCAGTCGTCGAGAGATGGGATCTTATTTGTAGAACATCCAGAAGGTCAGTGTTACTGGAGTGAAGACTAGCTGGAGGGGTGTAAGGTGTCAAAGACTGGAAGGGTAGGAGGGAACTAGGTTGAAATATTTGATCCCAGAGGCAAATGGGGAGCCACTGAAGTTTATTGAGTAGTGGTGCTACATATCTGAGTTTACCTAGGCTCCCCTAGTCAGGAGAATTGTTCCAGGGGACACCTCCAAACAAAGAATGTGGACTTTCAAGATTGTATCCTTCCATTCACTCGTTTTTTACAAAGGAGTACAAATGGGGCTCAGAGCATCCTTGGTGACTTTAATTCATCCAATTAATAAGCATTAATTAAGTGCTTTATTACGCACTGTGCCAGATGATGAGGATTCCAAGACAGAAATGAGATGGTCCCTGACCTCTGGGATCTTACCCTTTACTAAGGAGAACTACACAGATACAGAAAAATAAACATACATCTATTAAGCGGCAGAGCCTTACAATCTCTGAATCTTCCTGGCCTCTTCACTCTTTGCTCTCTCTCTGTCCCACCACCATGTCCAGTTAAATGACAAGTCTTGCTGTTCCTATCTCTTCAACCTCTCTCTCTCTCTCTCTCTCTCTCTCTCTCTCTCTCTCTCTCTCTCTCTTTAGTTTTTGCAAGGCAATGGGGGTTAAGTGGCTTGCCCAAGGCCACACAGCTAGGTCATTATTAAGTGTCTGAGGCCGGATTTGAACCCAGGTCCTCCTGACTCCAGGCCCGGTGCTCTATCCACTGTGCCACCTAGCTGCCCCCTCTTCAGCCTCTCTTACATTCCTTCTTTTGACTCCCAACACCACTACTCTAGTTCAAAGTCTTAGAAGCTCTAATCAGAACTACTGGGATCCCCTGCATCCCAACTCTTCTTCCCACAAACTATTCTTCCCCGCTGCTGTCAAGAGACACTTCTAAAGCCAAAGCCTGATCCTGTCGTTCCCCTGCTCGAGAAGGTCCAGTGGCTCCTTGTTGCCTCTATAATCAAACACAAGCTTCTCAGCTTGGCATGTAAAGCCCCTGACAACCTGACTTCAGCCTATTTTTTTCAGGTTGAGTTCATATTTCTCCCCTTCAGACTCTCAGACCTGGATTGCTTTGCTTCCCTCAGCTCTCTACCTCTGAGAGTCTTAAGTTTCCTTCTAAATTTAGTTCATACCAAGCCCTTCACAAAGCCTTGCCAGATTCTCCCTTATGACAGTATTCCCCTTCCTCAAATTACCTTGAACTCTCAAGCATTTAAATAGGGCCTGATCAGAGTAGATGCTTATTAAAAGGTTATCAAATGATTGATTTTATTTACTCAAATATGTTTACAGATTTTTTCCCCTAATAGTGGGGAGAGACTGTCTCCTTTTTGTCTTTTTGTCCCCAAATATTCATGCCTAGATCTTAGTATCTTTAGGGCAGTGATGGGTAACTACATGACCAGCTGGACCAGATGATGCAACTGTATCCGGGTCACAGGGGACCCTGGGGTCCCTTCACTGTTGATTAGCTCATAGTTCATATGCTGCTCATTTAATGAATGAAATTCATCAAGGGCAGAAGCTCAGTGTCTCACCTCACTATGGCATCCTTGGTGCTGAGCACTCTGTCCCACATGGAGTATTGTAAAAATACCTCTTCTAAATCAACTAAAAACCTACTTGAAACAATTAACTTTAGCAAAATAGGATATAAAATAAACCCACATAAATCATCAGCATTTCTATATATGAATAAAAATACCGCCTCTAGCAACATTGTGTGATGATTGACTATGATAGTTAGCTCTTCTTAACAATATAGTGATCAAAGACAATTCCAAAAGGCTTGTGATAGAAAATGCCATCCACATCCAGAGAAAGAATTATGGACTCTAAAAGCAGCATACTATTTTCACCTTTTTAAAATTTTTTTTTCCTTCTCATGGTTTTCCCCTTTTTGTTCTGCCTCTTTCACAGCATGACTTATATGGAAATGTGTATAACACAATTGTACATGTCTAACCTGTATCAGATTACTAATTATCCTATAGTGGGGGGCAGGCAGGGTAGGGAGGGAGAAAACTTTACATAAATGAATACTGAAAATTATCTTTACATATAATTGGAAAACTTAAAAATTTTGAAATGTTTTAAAAATTGTAAGGACAAATACAATAAAAATAAAACTATCTTACATGAAACTAAATGGTCGAAGGAACTGTGGATGTATAATCTGGAAAAAGTTCAAGGGAGCCATGCTAAATGTCTTCGAGTATTTGAAGGAACATCACATGGAAGAGGGATTTCATTTATTCTATGTGACCCCAAGAAAGGTGACCTTGCTCTTCTCTCTCAAAGAGCTTTAAATTCTATTGGAGGCTCACAATACAGATTAAACCAATGCCAGTGGTCAAGTATCAAATTTAGATTTGTTATCTAGAAAATTTTCTAGAAATTTAAATTTTTTTAATTTTCTAGAAAATTTAGCCAGAAGTGCAATAAAGCCCTTCTGGAGCTCATTGCAGGGCCGAGGCCAAATGACCTCTTGCTATGCTACGATACGGCCCCATGTATATACAGTAGGGATGCCTTTGAGAGGGTTGGTTGTGCTAGATAATCACTGAAGTCTCTTCCAACTCTTCTGTGCCTCTGCAAAAATGGTGATTTTTAGGGAGGAATATTTAACATATGGGGGCACTGGGACAAGACCTCTTGAATATCTCTACATGTGTAGTACAGAAGAGAAATACAAATGATTAAAGGGCTCAAGTGGGAAGCAAAAGTAATCCAGGGAAGGCAGTCTAGGATGGACTTGTGAGAGCATTGCCTAAGGAAGAACAACACAGAACCTCCCGGAGCATGTTATTCCACATGAAATAGACTTAATTGTTTGGAAGTTTTCCCCCTGATAGCAGGTAGCTAAATTTGTCTCTTAGCATTTCTACTCAATTCTCTGTCTCTCCAAGGGGAAGAATCTTGGTGCCAGCCCAGGTCAGAAACTTCCCTCATTTTCTACTGTCAAATCTAGATGAGGATGTTATATCAGGGACTGTGGAAATTGAAGACCCAAGGATAGAAAAAAAAGGGATGACCAGCTACCCTAGGACATCTGAGGGAAAGCAGCAACCCTAAGTGATTGACAGCATGGGCATGAGACTCAGAGACTCAGGACATGAGGGAAAAGGAAACTTAAGCTTGAAGCATTGACAGGATTGAGAAAAGACTGGGCTGTAAACTTAAGTAGTGGAATAGGAGAAACACATCTCTGACTCCCAGGAGCTAAGAGCAGGTCCATCTCTTCCCATCATGTAAAACTGCCTAAGGACTGACCACGCTGATCCCTGGGAACCGGAAAACGGGGCTAAAAGGAAAAACCCCAAAAGCCAGAATCAAAATGTTTATCTTGTTTTCAATGGGTTTTTATCCTTGAATAAATGGAAGAAGCATCAGAGCCAGAGATGGAATCTTGCTCTGGCTTGGCCAGCTACTAGTCCAGTCTTTGACCAGCTGCTACCCCAATTTTGAGTGCTAGCTGTCTTCTGTGACTAAGTCAACTTGATCTTGGAATTTCTATTCTCCTATAAAGCCATCAAGTCAACTCGGAGATCAGTAGACAATCCAAGGAAGGGGAGGCTTACCCAACATTTCCACATCCCTGAAAGCCCCTAACAGTCTCAGACCCTAATGCGTTTTATTTTTTTTTCCAATTCTGATCCTATTGCATTTTAGAATGACCTTTGTCCATGACCATCATGAAACCCTAGAAGGTTATATCTGGAATATGGAACTGGCAAAAAAGCAGTAGTTCAATCAAAGCGCCTAAGTTCAAATTCCAGTGCAGATGCTGATTGGATGAGTGACCATGGGCAAGTGATGGCACCTCTGTGGTCCTCAGTATCCTTATCTGTAAAAATGAGAAAGGTGAAGTAGATGGCCTCTGAGATCCTTTCCAATTTAAAAACCTAAGCAGCTGTCCAACATCTGCATCATGCACACATACACATTAGATGTTTTGAAGGTTAAATGATCACACCTCAAAGATATTGAAAAGGGATTTCTCTTTAGGTTGGACTAGATGCCTTCTTAGGATGAAACCCAGAGAGGGAAAACTATTCAGCCAAGGTCACACAGTTAAACAATGGCAGAGCCGAGGCCTGTTGTTTTCTGACAGTGCCATTGCTTCACTGGCAGTAGGACATGAGATGCTTTGAGCATCCTCATCAGTGGACTTTTGGGAAGGGCTCCATTCCACTGGGACTTAAGTAGCATACCAGAGCTCACTAAATTGCCAAGGAATGTGGACCTCCACGCCCCAAAGTCTCAATATACTGGAAGCAATCTGTCATATATGTGAGGCACAGTATCCAACATACAGTAAATGGGACCCCTTGACCTCTGAGGAGGTCATCCTTTGGATGGGCCCAAGTTATCTTCCTAGAAAATCAGACCTGCTGTTTCAGGAATTTTATCATCTCTTGTTGTCTTTGGATCAGAACTGGGACCACACTGGGTTTTGGGTAGAAATCTTCCCTTTTCCTTTTACGGCCTCATTTCTTATTTCACCTAGATCTGTGATTTCATAGAGAATTCCTGGTAGAAAATCCCTCAATACCAGTCAGCAACTGATAGCGATTTATTCAAGGTTTTTGAATGTCTCAAACAATGAGAAGATTCTTGCCTTGACCAGGGTCATACTGTCTGCACTGTCACAAGGGAGGCTACTTCAGAAAATCTCTTCAAAGGGCCCTACATTAGTTAGGTCTGAGTGCTCAGTGGACATGAGAAACATAGGAACAACAAAGACTGGGAACATAAGAAGAGTTTTAACAGCTGAAGCCTGGTGGTTCCCCAGGTGGAAGGAAGAAACCTGGCCTTTGAAGAAGGACCTAATGATTCCTACAAAGAAAAGGAGATGTGGTGGAGGAAACTGAGAACTGGAATTCTGGGAAATGTGAGGTCTGAATAGGCCTGCCCACCTAGGGCAAAGTGCTGGAGTTTGATGGATGTATCTAGTTCAGATGTGATGAACGGATGGTTCACTCCACAAGTAATTACCGGGCATTGTACTAAGTAGTGGGGATACAAAGAAAGCCAAAACCAGCGTCCCTGCCTTGGGTATAAGAGGGAGGGATGGGAGGCGGCAACGCCGAAATCACTATGTCTATGCAAGATAGGCATTCGGGGAAAAGGGACAGGAAGGCTCCAGCTTGGGCCGGGGGGAAGCCAAGAGGGGCCTGTCTTAGGAGGTGAGATTTGAGCCAGGGAAGGCAGGAGGCTGGCAGCTGGGGCTGCCCGTGCCAGGCTCCTGGGCAGGAGGGGCCAGACCAGATTCCAAGGACCATCGCAGTCGGAAGGAGTCTTGGGCTCCTGGGTCGGGGACGAGCCGCGCCCTGGACTGCCGAGTCCTCCAAGGCGGCTGCTGCGCCCAGGGCGCACTGACCCGAGCGGGGGCCGGCGGGGGCAGAAGGGGCCGGGCCAGCCCCGGCCGGGCGCTCACCTCCACCAGCGGGTAGGCGATCTCGTTGTAGATCTGCTCGGTGTAGTGCTCCAGGGAGTAGGCGCCGTCGAAGGTGAACTGCTTGGGCGGCTCGTCGCGGGCGCCCGGGTTCTGCAGGAAGCACTGGCCGCGGGCGCTGTCCACCGCCACCACGCTCTGGCAGCTCAGCTCCTTCTCGCGCTGGTTCATGGGCCGGCAGCGGACCACCACCTTCACCGACTCCGAGGCCATGCTGCCGCCCAGGCGGGGGCCCCGGGGGCCTGGGCCGGGCTGCGGGCCGGGGCCCGGGCCCGGGGGCCCGCGGGGCGGGGCGGGGCGGGGCAGGGGCGGGGCCGCGGGGAGGGGGCGGCCCCGGGGGGCGGCCTGGGGAAAGAGGGGCGCAGCCTTGCTCCGCAGGGCTGGGGGGGGCTCGCCCCTCGGGGTCCGGCCCTGAGGCCACCCCGCTCCTGCCGGGGCCAGGGCCCGGGGGCGCGGTGACTGCCCGGGGCTGGAGGGGAGGGGAAGCCGCTCCCGGGGGGCCGGGGGACCGACGTGCGGGGGGGCCTCGACGGGGCTCCCGGGCGGGCGCAGCCGCGCGTGGGAGGTGGGGGAGGGGAGCGGCGGGGAGGAGGGGGCTCCGCGCTGCAGGTGCCGCGGGGACCCGAGCCCGGGAGCCGCCCCTGCCTCCGCCTCGGCGGCGTTCGCGGCTGCCTAGCGACGGGCCCTGCGTCACAGGGGGCGGCCCCGGGGGGGGAGTTCCAGGCCCTCTCCGGCCGCTGCCACCTCCCCCGCCCCGCCCCTCGCCCGGAGGCCCGGGGGGCTCGGGGGGCTGAGACACCCCCAGAGCCGACGGACACCACCGGGCTGGACGGACCCCCAAGCAGGCAACGCAACACGTGGGTGCTTTAAGGCGGTGATGGAGATGGAGGGGCTGGAGACTGGGGCCAAACATGGGGACGGTTGACCTCGGGCAAGTCACTCGACCCCATTGCCCTGCCAAAAAAAACTAAAAAAAAAAAGCCAAAACAAAGATGGGGTGGTTAGACCCTGGAAGGCAGATATGATTTAGGGATGAGTCAGGGATGTGGGGAGAGAAACTGCGGGATGCCCTGGAGTGAGAGAGAACCCCAAGAACAGAGACGCCCCTCCGCTCCACCCCCCCAATCCTACCCTTTACAGAAACAGTCAGAGGCTTCCAGGTCGGCCTTCCTTTTAAAAGCCTGGGAAGCCCGGACTATTATTACTAGAACGAAAGTCGTCTCAGAGAAGGGAATCGACCCACTTAACGGAGCCCGAGCCTGGCCGGCAAGAAGGGGGTGTTAAAAGAGGAAACGGGTTTTTCTTCCCAGGAAGATTGTCCGTAATGGACAATCATGCTCAGACGAGTACATGGGGGTGTGCAAAGGGAGCAGGTGGCCTGTGACTGCACATAGTAAGGGTTTGAGAACACTTGCTCAGTGTTAGAGGTTGATAACGTTTGTTAACGGTGCTTGGGAAAGTCCGAGGTAGGCCAAACATTCCTCTAGAAACTTCACACTATTTGCTCCTTTGCCTTTGGGGTGGGGGTGGGGACACTAGCCGACTCTTGTTATTGGTTGGGAGCCATCGGGGCTCATGTCATAATGGGGGGAAACTTTGACACTGGGACCCTGGACTAGGCTTGTTTCCAGTTAACAAATTGTTTCAGTCAACCCTATTTACCTATTCATTAAGTCAGAGAAATATTTTCTCTTTTTTTTAGGGTTGTTTTTTTTTTTTTGCAGGGCAAGGGAGTTAAGTGGCTTGCCCAAGGCCACACAGCTAGGTCATTATGAAGTGTTTGAGGTCAGATTTGAACTCAGGTACTCCTGACTCCAGGGTCGGTGCTTTATCCACTGCGCCACCTAGCCACCCCCAGAGAAATGTTTTCATTGAGAACTGTTCTCTTCTCCAGAGGCCCCCCCCCCCCAAATAAATTTAGTACTAACCCAGGAGCCTTTTCAGAAAACTGGAGAAGAATAAGCTTTAGAACTCTCCCAGGTCCTGCTACAAAGGACTAATTCCTGAGCTTTGGCCAGCAGTAACTTTCAGGTTCAAACTCAACTGTCATGAACATTGGAAGAGATGTCCTCTCAGCCTTTCAACTGACAGATGAGGAAAGAAATCTGTCCAAGGACACAAAGAGACAGTGATTTGTCTTCCCCCTTTGTGTTCCTAGATTTGAGAATTTCCTAAAACCCAATGAAGCCGGGGATCAATACTTTGTGCTGGTTTGGGGATGAGGAAAGGATACAGGTTTGACGCCTTTACACATATAGGCCAACTGAAACAAGCAGAGCCCTTTGAGAATTCGGCATATTGAAGATGAATGTTTTTCATAAGTCTGAAAGACCACATCATGCTTACTTAAAAGGATAGATGCTTGCATTGTTTAATCTAAACCAGGATTTGAGCCTAGGAAGCTTCAGAGACCATCTATTCTGAACTCACATCAGGTCTCTGACAGCAGTCACAAAGATGCTTCTTCAGTGATGGGGAGCTCATTACTTCAGCCAGCAGCCTATTCCATTCATGGACCTCTCTGATAGAAAGTTCTGAAATTTGCCTTTCTGTGACTTGCATCCTGGTTTGCTGTGACCTTGCTCCCAATTCATCCTTCTGAGATCAATTTCAGTACAAACCCCTTTCATACAACAGCACTTCTCATACTTGAAAGTAGCATTCTCTGATGGAGATTACCCAAGATCTCTTAGGGGTTCTACGTGACTCACTCGCACTCCACATTCCTTCACCTTCTCAAGGAGTCTTGCCCATCCCTCTGAACTTCCATCCCAACTGGTGCCTAAATGTCCAAGGATGAAATAGGAGCTTGCAGGTTCTCAGGGCTGACAGAGGATGGTCCAATGAGGAGAAGCAAATTCCATAAAACATAAATGATTTTGGGCTTCAAACTCCTGCTATAGGGCCCTATCTCAGCTTTCCTTTCCCATTTGGTCCTTGGTTCCAGCTGCCCAAAGGGGCAGCAGAGGCTTGTAGATTTAGAGCTGGAAAGCACCCTAGAGGTCAAGAGCAGCCCTTTCATTCTGCATATAAGGAAACTGAGGTCAGAATCGCAATGTTTAAGGCAGGATTTCAACTTGGTACTTGATAATTTTTAGGGCAAGAGTCCCATCTGCTGTATATCAAGTAGCTTAGAATGGGAGAATCAGAGAAAGAGGGGGCAGATGGAGAGGGAAAGGGAGAAAAAGGAGACAGTGAGAAAAGGGAATGGAGGGAGAGTGAAGAGATGGAGAAGGGGAGGAAGAGGCAGGAGTAGGGGGAGAGAGAACTAAGAATCTGGAGATGTGGGAATTCAGCAAATACATTCAAATTTGGCTTCTGACATTTGCTAGCTGAGTAAACCTGAACAAATCACTTCATGAGACCCCAGTTTCCCTATCTGTTATGTCCCATCCTCAAGGGTGGGGGGGATTGTTTTTTAAAGAACCTGGTCAACCCTAAACCTTAAGACCCAGGAGCTAGTCCAATGAGCTGAAGTCACTTCCTACTTCTTTCAAGTTATCCAGACCTGATGCCAAAGTTCGGCTCCTACCTATGTGAGTAAATCACCCCTCCCCCCAGCTTCTTCTGAGCTTCCCTATCCTTGAAATGAGAAGGTTGGACTGAAGGTCTGGAAGGCTCTCTCTAACTCTAATCCCATGCCATTTGATGTGGTGTTACATGGTAGATGTCCATGGCCAGCATCTGGGAATGTTTGTACCTATATTGTTATGAACACAGAACCGGGAAGAGATGGTTGACCATCTAGTGTTCCTTTAGCAGCCTTCCCTATACCTTCTCATACTAAAGACCAAATCAGCCCTTTCACTTTCCCTTCCCCTGACCCACTACATCCTTTCCAATGACCTGATCAATCAAATCCCTGGTCAGTGACTTAACTTGAAGCACCACCAACCCCAGAAACAGGGACTAGCAGAAAGGAGCCCAGAATCCTCAGGCATTAGCCCAATCTATCATAGAGCATACATTTAGAGCCAAGTCATTGAGTTCATCATTTTATGGATGAGAAGACTGAGGCAAACAGAAGTAACTCAGCCAGAGTCACACATCTAGTGAGTAGCTGAAAGGGCTTTAAATTCAGGTATTCCTGACTCCAGGCCCAGCATTTTACCACTACACCACATTGTTTCCCTTTACAGAAGAAAGGCCAAAGAAAAGAATATTTTGCTGAAGGTCCTAGAGCTAAGAAGAGGCAGAGAAGAGGTTCCAAACCAAGTTTTTTTTCAGTTACTCTGCTTGGATGCTTCCCCCACCATCAAAAGGGATCTTCTCAATAAAACAAACTAGGTGTTCATAAAAACAAAAAACAAAAAAAAAAAAACTTGAAACAAAGCCTGGGGTGAGTTCATCTAGGGGAGAGGCATACTCTGGGGTAATCAGCCTGGGTAAAAAGGCTCTCCCTCAGGACCGAGATGTGTCCAGGAACTGAAGGTGAAATCTCTGATGGGGATGTCTAGTAGAGGCAGCATCCCAGTCAAGCAACTATCTTCTCATCCATAGCATAGCAAGTCAAGGAAATGTTGGAGTCTCTTCCTTCCAGGCCATTTCTGAAGACAAGAGATGGTGTGTGTGTGTGTGTGTGTGTGTGTGTGTGTGTGTGTGGAGGAAAAGAGACACCAGCAGTTTTCCTGATCTGATTCGCCCAAAAGATCCTCTCTGAGATAGCTCCAGTGGTTATAATGTTGAATTGAAGTTAGGATGATCTGATTTCCCGAGAGGAATCACACACACACACACACACACACACACACACACACTTTTCAGTGTTGGGGCAGAAGGGAATTCAAAGGTGGCCTTAACCCAGTTCTTGCTGCTGGGGCTCATGCTTGGGGTGACCACGAGGCCACGTAGGCCGGCCAGGCCCACAGTCCAGTGCCTCATAGCAGGGGTTCAGGCGTCCCATGTCCAGTGGACAGAAAAGGCTACGCTCAGCTCCTGAGTGGTGTTCCACCAAGGCCTCCAGACTGGGGAACTCTGTCGGCAGATGCTAAGGGAGGTCACAGGAAAAAAGACAATCATCCTCAGTCCCTAGGGCTCCAGTCTCTTCCCCCCAGCCCCCAACTCAGAGCCTGAGTCTCGGACACATGAAACTTAGGTGCATTGATTTTGAGGGGGGAAGAGAAGCATCTAATCCTACCCTTTCATTTTACAGAAAAGGAAATATCCCCAGAGAAGCTAAGTATGTGCCTTGGCCTACCCAGCATGGAGATGACAAAACCAGAATTTAGTCTCCATCTCCACCTCATTATAAAGTCAACTCAGTTCAAATCTCCCTCTGACATATGGTCTCAGAGTGGGTGGGGAGCTTTCCTGCTCCCTCTACTGCTAATGCCTTCTCTGCTGAGATTCTCTTCGATCTACTTTGTCTATAGCTTGTATAAACCGTCCACACTGCAGAAACATTCTAGAAAAATCTCATAAAATTTTTTGGCCCTCTATATAAGAGAAGTATAGTCTGAATTTTTATGGTATTAAAAGATATAATATGTTGAAATGTATTATATAGTAATATATATATAATCCATTTCTGAGTTTCTAAACTTTTTTCTATTTTATCTGTAGCTTCCACAAAATTCACCCAAAATTCCCATTTAATTTCTTATGCCAAGAAGGGGAAAATCTTATGTGGAAGGCATAACTACATAAACTGAAACAGCCCAGTGACTATAATGATGAATTGAAGTTAGGGAGGCCTGAGTTCAAATGCTGACTCAGAAGTCTGGGATGTGACTCTTGGAAAGTCACAGCTTCTCTCAACCTGTTTCTTCATCTGCAAAATGAGGATAAAACTGTCTCAGGGGTTGTTTTGAGGATCAAATGAGATCATATATAAAGGACCTAGCAAACCTTAGAGTTCTTTATAAATGTTAGTCATTAAAATATTAAATTTAAACATTATTAAAGAGGATAAAAGATCCACATGGACAAAAATATTTATAGCAGCTCTTTTGGTAGTGGCAAAGAATTGGATATTGGGGGCATGCCCCTCAATTGGGTAATGGATGAATAACTTATGGTATATGAATGTGATGGAATACTATCACGAGTAGGAAGATTTCAGAGAAGACTGGAAAGGCTTGTATGAAGTGATGCTGAGGCAAGAACATTGTGAGGTGATCAACAATGTTAGACTTAGCTCTTCTCAGCAGTTTAATGATCAAAGATAATTCTAAAAGATAGAGAATGACATCCAGAGAAAAACTATTCAGTCTGAATGCAGATCAACGCATTCTATGGTCACTTTGTAAAACTTGTTTTCTGTTTTTCCTTTCTCATGGTTTTTCCTCCTTTGTTCTGATTCTCTTTCACAATATGACTAATATGGAAATATGTTAATCACGATTGTCCATCTATAATCTATATCAGATAGGGAAAGGGAAAGTAGAACTCAAAATCTTACCAAAAAATGAATATTAAAACTGTCTTTGCATGTAGTTGGAAACATAAATTTATTTTTTAAAAAAAGTTGAGTGTTAAACTATCTTTGCATGTAATTGAAAAAAAATAGAATGAAATGACATTCAAAAAAATGTAAACCAAAAAAATTAAAATCAAATATAAGTTATTCTTAGGTTGTTGCCTCCTCCATGACAATGTGAGCTCCCTATTTGTGTATTAGTTCCTTAGGGAAGGAAACATCTATATATTTATTTTATAAATGGGGGGGTAGAAGAAGGGGTCAGGCAAATATTTTCTCATTTGAACCCAAGCTTCCCAGTAAACCTGGGAGACAGGGTGCTATTTCTTATCCTCATTTTACATTTGAGGATACTGAGGGCAATCACCTGTCTGGGAAGTAGATTTAAACTCAAGTCTCTCTGATACCAAGTCCAGACCTCTGGGCACCCCATTAGCCACAAGCATTGAGGGCAGGGGCTGTGTTTTTGCCTTTCTTTCATAACTTCAGAGTTTAGCCCAGTATGCTGAACAGAATGATCATTTAATACAAAGGCGGGGAATCTTTTTTCTGCCAAGGGTCATGTGGATTTTTATAACATCATCCACCTGCTATATTTGGTCAAACATTTAATTATACACCCCTATAAAATTCCTAGATTTATTGTGTTTTGAGTCCTGGCTGTAGTTGCCATGGCAGCACCAGACTAAATGATTTCAAGGATCTTATAGGGCTAGAGGGAGGGATGTCCTTGATTTAATAATTGTTTGTTGACTGACTTTCTTCACAAGGGCCCTGAAATGTCAATCTAGGTCAGTCCTAATGTAGTTATTATCATCATCCTGTTGCAAATGAAGGCCAGATCACTGGGAGAGAGTTCAAAGCCAAATCTCATAAAGGCCTTTCCTCTGAGTGGAAGGGGTTGCTCTACTTCCCAGAAGGCTCCATTCACCCTCCACTAACATGGAAGCCCCTTGAGGCAAGGACCCTCACACTTCTGGGCTTGTATTGCCAGTACTTAGCATACTGATTGGCACCTAGGAAGTCAGTCTTTCCTTCTTTCATTCATTCTCTCCCTCTCCTTTTCTCCTTCCATATTTCTTCCCTCCTTTCCTTCCTTCCTTTCCTCCTCTCTCCCTCCCCCTCTGCTCCTACCCTCATGCTTTCATTCCTCCCTTCCCTCTTTTTTCCTGTCTTCCTCGTCTTCTTCTACTTTCTTTCCTCTTCCCCTTCTTTCCTTCATACTTTCCCCCTTCTTTATTTCCTTCCTCCTTTCTTCCTCTCTTCCTCCCTCCATCCTTTCTTTCTAACATCCCATCCTTCCTTCTCCATTTCCTTCCTCCTTCCTTTTTTCCTATTTTCTCTATCCCTCTCTCCTTTCCTTCCCTTTATGTTTCCTTCCCCCCCCTTCCTCCCTCCCTCTTTCCCCTCTTTACTTCTTTTCTTCCTCTCTTCCTTCTTTCTTGAAACTACAAAAGTCTCCTAATACATACGCTATCCCACCACAGGTGTCTTGAGTCACACAACTCAAGATTTTCAGGCATCTTGAAGTTCCAAGGACATGAAGAGAGGAAAGGTTTTAGGGGTGGAGGGAGAGATGAGCAGGGCATCAGATGCCAAGCACTTACCTCCACACTGAACTTGCCCAAGTGGGTCCTGAAGACCTGATGAGGGACCACTCCACACTGTGTCTTCACTGATAGGCACCACTGACCACTGGGTCCAGGTTCAGGCCAGAGCAGAAAGGCCCCTAGGACATCTCTTCGGAGCAGGGAGAGTGCCCGGGCCCTGGGACAGAAAGGATATTTGGTGAGTTAACAGGATTCAGGGTAGCAATTTTCTATGAGTCCATGGGCAAAGACCACAGCAACGGCATTTCTCAGAAATGGGAAGGATGCCACCAGGTCTGGCCTGGTCTATCCCCAAACCCCTAACCAGAGTCTGGGTCCACCTCTGGGAAGAATCTGTCCCTAGCTAGAAGCTGACTACACTAAATCCTCTGTTATAAATTGTATCACAAAAGTATAAGAGATGAATAAAGTCTTTCCAACTAGAAGATGCTGATGGGGGTGTGGGAGTGGAGAGGAACTCACCTGGAGAGACCAGCGAAGGCCCAGATATTCTCCGTCAGACTCCCCTCGCTCTCCACCAGACAGGTCCCCTGGGCCCAGCTCTCCCAGGCAGTGGGAACTGTGGTATCAGTGACACACATGTTAACAAGAGCTGACAGGGTCACAACGCTTTATCAAGCGTTCCACACCCCCTCTCTCTGGAGTCCCTGAACAGCCTCGGGAACCCATTTTACAGATGAGGTGAAAAGTGGTGATATGTAGCAAGCATGGTTATATGGACAGAGGCCCTGGACTCTGCCCAGTGTTCACCACTGTGCCCCAGTCTGGACTTGGCTCTGACATTCTAGGTTCTGAAGGTCCTCCCAGCTCTGACATCCTGTGCATTCTAAGGAACCTTCAAGCTCTGACATCCCATGTTCTAAGGGTCTTCCCGGCTCTGACCTTCTGTGTCCTAAGGGCCCTCCCAGCTCTGACATTCTGTGTTCTAAGGTTCCCCCTACCCCTGCCGGCTCTGTTCATTAATCAAACTCTATGAGGGTATGGAAAGGACACTAGATCTTGAGTTAAATGATTTGATCTTAAATCCTTTCTCTGACACTTGGGTAAGTTACTGTCACTTGGGAGCACTTTATACTTTAGCCTTGATTTTCTGTTCTGTGAAATGGAGCTAAGAACCCTCCTACAACCCAGGGAAAATGTGGAATGGGTTGATTCTGATGGTCTCTTCAGTCTCTTCGAAGTTTGAAATCATGTGATTCTAGGATTCTACATTTATAGGAATATGATTGGAAAAGCAAAAGCCTTCTTGAAACCCAACCCCATGAACAGGCAGTGACTTTCCTTCCCTAGAACCAGAACCTCTTGCCTTCCCCCTTGCCCTTTTTCCTGTGGTTTCCATAGGCTCCCACCCATAGCCTCCCCTGCCTCTCTCAGACATGCACATTCCCCACCTCCAAGTACACACACACACTCTCTCTCTCTCTCTCTCTCTCTCTCATGCCTGCACATGCACACATACTCACAGGCCTCCCGGGCAGACTGCTGCAGCTGCGTCTCATAGGTACAGCAGCGATAGGCCCCTGAGCGGATCACCTTGCTTCGAATCGCCTTCTTTCGCACAAGGGTCGGGGAGCAGTAAGGGTTCCCCAGACGGGAGTGACGAGCAGCACCTCGACTTTCTATGTCAGACATTTCTTTCTATGGACAGGTACCAGAGTGAGCCCAGGGGCAGGCAGAGAGACACAGAGACATAACCCAGATTGAACATTATTGTATTCTTAAAGTCATCCCTGGGAGCAGGCATGGCCTGCTGGTTCTAAGCCCCCACAGAGTGGGCATGCTTCCTGCCTTTGGTACAATTTCTCTGGTCCCATTCTCCTGTTGAGAGGCTGTGGGACCAACCCACATACTACCTGGAAGAAGAACACTGGCTGAGGAGTCAGAGACTTGGCTTCAAATCCCAGCCTTGACCTGTGACTTACACATCAGATTAAAATGTCTCTGGGTAATATCTAACAAAATAAAGAAACAACACAACATAGATAATGTGAATTTGTGGTTTTCTAAGTTAATGGTCAGCTTACAGGGATCCAGGTCCCTTTCAGCAATCAGTCCATGACCCTCTAGACCAGAAGTCACAGGTCATGCATGTCCTTTAGGAAGGGTCAAGGCACAGACCAATCCCACCATGTGCTCCATGGCTGGTTCTATTAGAAGAGACCCAGCACCTAAAGAGAACAAGGGGCCTAAGAAGCAGTTGAGTCTCAATCTATTATGGTCAGCTGAGAGAAATGAGTCACAAAAAGTTGTAGACTGGAGAGCTGGATTTAAACCTAGGCTTTCTCATTGTTAATCTAGTTTTCTTTCTCCCTTTCCTTTTTTTCCCTTTCCTTTCTTCTTTCTCTCCTTTTTCCTCCTCTTTTTCTCCTTTTCACTTTCTTTCTCTCCTTTCCCCTTTACTTTCCCCCTTTCTCACCTTTCTTCCTTCTTTCCCCCTTCCTTCCTTCCTTCCTTTCCTTCTTTCTTTTTAATATAAATAGTATTTATTTCCCAATTATATGTAAAAATCAGTATTCTTTTTACCACACTCCAAAGTTTAGAATTAGAAAGGATCTTTGAGGTTCAATTCCATCAATTTTCAGATAAAGAAACTGAGGTTGAGAAGAAATCATAAGTAGCACAATGTCACACAGTAGCAAGCGACAGAGATGAGATTCCAAATCCCCTGATCCACTTTAGTATATCCTACCCCAAACGAAGGAAACTCTATTCCCATGGGTCAACCCTGCCCCTTCCCCTATAAACTCCCATCCTATCCCAAACTATAAAGTCCCCTTCAGGGAAAGAAAGAAAGTGACAGAGAAGGCCCACAAACCTGGTCTTTGCTTCCTTATCTCCCACCTTAACTAGACAAACCCCTAAACAGGCACTTATTTGTTGGTCTTCCACAGTGTTAGTCACTACCCTCAAGTTGTTTCTAGCTTTTATGTCTCATCCCTTCTCCAGCCTCAGGTCAGGCTCCCCCAGAAAAAGCCCCAAAGACAACCATCCTTCCTGAAATTATTTATAAAGATGTGGGATGACTTTCACAACATGTCTCATGTGCAAATATCTTTTAACATTTTAATATCTCTAACCTACAAAATTTTACTTTAAAAATGTCAAAAATTATCTTTACATGCAATTGGAAAAAATAAAATACTATTTAAGAGGAAAAAAAGTGGAATTGATCAGAAATTTTAAACTCCCAAGTAAGTCCCTTTATCAAGAAGAAAATAGGACCAGATATTTGAAATGTCTTCAACTCAGGGAATAAAAGGAACAAAGGGGAGGTTTGAACCCAGGTCCTCGGAAGCTAGAAACAAAGCTCTTTCTATGATGAGTGTTTTTCTTCTTTTTTTTTTAAGGTTTTTGCAAGGCAAATGGGGTTAAGTGGCTTGCTCAAGGCCACACAGCTAGGTCATTATTAAGTGTCTGAGGTCGGATTTGAACCCAGGTCCTCCTGACTCCAAGGCTGGTGCTTTATCCACTACTCCACCTAGCTGCCCCTATGATGAGTCTTAAAAGCAACCAGAGCACATCTCTAGGACTTGTCAGGCTTTCCAAAAGCCTTCTGTAGCCCCTAAGATAGGGAGCCCCACTCTGAGAGCACCAGGAGGGAAGGTCCAATATAATGCTGGACCTGGAAATAGGCTTGGCAAGGTTTTTCTTAGTTCCCTACAATCTCTGAGCCATCTCCCCATCATTGCCCATTTTCCTCAGTTCACTCTAAAGGTAAGCAACTTACTGTGCTGCTTGCTGGACCATCAGGTGGGGCTGGAAGCCGCCGGAAAGACACCAGAGCGTGGACATTTTGTGACACCTGATCCCGGCCAAAGGGCTCCCTAACCACCCCAGCAGGACCACTGGGGCTGGGTAGTGGCTTGGGGGGTTCCTCTGCAGGTAACCTTGCTCCAGATTGGACCTGATCTTCAGGATGCTGCAAGAGGTATGACAGCTGAAAGGAACGGCAAAGCAGCAGGTGTAGGATCTGGACCTGAGGAGGCAAAGCAGAGATAGAGATAGAGATAGAGATGGGGATGGGGATGGAGATGGAGTAGAGGCAAATCAATGCCTACCTTCCATCTACATTTTCTTCCTCCAGCCCCAAGGGACCATGAGTAGAAGTGGGGGAAGGGGATGTCTAGGGAATCTTTCTTTGGAATGCATCATTCTTATAATCCCCAATTCATCTCTTATACTGACTCCACTCCTGCCACACACACCCCCCCCCCCCCATGTACTATATGCAATCCCAGCTGAGAATCATAGAACATCACACCTGAGAGGGCCATCTGATCATAAATTGACAGAGCTGGAAGGGAGAATAGAACATTGGAAGTGGAAGGATCCTAGAATATCATGTCAAGCCTCAAAAAGCCCTTAGAACCCAGAATGTCAGAACTGTGGGAGGGGATCCTTAAAATACAGAATGTGAGAGCCGGGAGGGTCCTTAGAACCCAGGATATCAGAGCTGAAAGAGGCCTCAGAACATAGAAAGTCAGAGCTGGGGAAGCCTTAGAACACAGGATGTCAGAGCTGAGAGGAACATTAGTACACAAAAATGTCAGAACTGGGAGAGACCACAGAACAGAGACTGTTGGTGCTGGGAGATTCTCAAAACACAGAATGTCAGAGCTAGGAGGATTCTTAGAACATAAGGAAGAAGATTCTTAGAACAGTGAATGTCAGAACCGAGAGGATTCTCAGAATATAGGTTGTCAGAGTGGGGAGGATTCTTAGAACACAGAATGTCAGAACTGGGAAACTTCTTGGAACAGACCATGTCAGAGCTGGGAGGAAGCTCCGAGCAGCCCTTTGTATTCTGCCCCTTCCTAGCTCTCATCTCTCCTTTGCCTCTTGGAATCCCTGGTCTCCTTCAGGGTTCAGCTCACGATCCCTTTCTTGGTGCCCCTCACAGTATCACATCCACACTTGTCTGTTTGCATGATGCACCCCCCCCCCCGGAGGGTAGAGGATGCTTTCTGGGTCTGTGTCCTGACTCTAATCTTTAATAGTCATGTTGACCCCCCCATACAAAAAGGGGATAAAAAGGCTGCAAGTTCTCTGTTAGCCTTGGCCAACTCTAGAGATGCTGAGCTCACCACTAGCCCTGAGCATACAGTACCCTTGAGAGACCACAAAGTTGGCCACTGTCCCTGGATTTTGGCACTTGAGGAAATCTAAGATTTGGGTCTTGAGCTTCCCAAGGGCAGCCACCAGATGCAATGGGGACAGGACATCAGGCCTGGAAGCCGATACCCACCCCAGGGTTCATCTTGGCAGCTGGATGCTATGATTGTTGTTGTATAGGGCAGCCTGACCTTGAGCCTTGGAGAGCATGCCCCCCATCCCAACTATGCCTCCCAAGACTGACAGGCAGCAGGGGGTCTCCGATATAGCTCCTCCCATTCCCCTGGGGCCTGCGGTACCTCCCCAGGCTGGCTGCCCACAAATAAGTGGCAGAAGAGCTTGCTGGCGGGGCTCCGGGGGTTCCGCGAAATGAAGGCAAACTGGCATTCAGCTGGGCTCCAGGTGGAATAGAGGATCCGCTTCAGGGCATGAGCCATCAGGAGAGTCTGGGGAAGGGGGAGACACAGGTGGGAGGCTGACACGTGCCATCTTCAGTCAGCAGCTGCTAGTTCTCAGCTGTCGGTTCCCTGGGGGACGCCCTGCCAGCCAAGCTGCTCTGAGCAATCATGGGGGTGAGGGAGAGCTGGCAGCAGAAAGGACAGGGGCTCAGACTGGGGCTTCTTTAGAGCCATTAACTTTTCTCCACCTCAGTTTCTATATTCATCAAATGGGGATGTTAAGACTTTTACTATTTACACCCCAGGTGGTGCTGAGGAAGGTGCTGTAGAACTTTAAAATGGGAGCCAAACAAGAGCTGTGATGTAAGCTCCTTGAAGGCAGGCCCTCTCTGTATGGCCCAGCCCAGCACATGGAAGAAACTTGAAGAGGGGGTCACACAGCTAGCCAGAGGTACAGTCCACAGAGCCCTGGCTTGGAATTCCAATCCAACCTCAGACTCTTCCAAGCTATGTGACCCTTGGCAAGTCACTTAGCCTGTCTGCCTCAGTTTCCTCATCTGTAAAATGGGGGTCATAACAGACATAATAGACACACCCATTTGTAAGGATCCAAATAGATAGCTGTAAAGGGATGAAGATAGGGTTAGGTATACAGCAGGTGCTTAATTCCTTCCTTCCATGATGCCTCTCAGCTTCCCATTGATGGGAAACAACATTTGTAGACTTGCACGTTCCAGAGTTAACAGGGTCTGGGCCTGGGAACTACCCTTTGTTCATGTCTGGAACTTTTAGGGGGTTTTTTTTGTTGGTTTTTTTGTTTTTTTGCAAAGCAAATGGAGTTAAGTGGCTTGCCCAAGGCCACACAGCTAGGTAATTATTAAGTGTCTGAGGTTGGATTTGAACTCAGGTACTCCTGACTCCAGGACTGGTACCCTATCTGCTGCACCACCTAGCCGCCCCATGTCTGGAACTTTTAGCCCGTTCCTTCCAAATACTCAGTTCCATCAGTTCTTGAGACTCGCGCCTCTCAGCCTTATCCTTCTCCACTGCCACCATCAGGAGCTCCCAATCCTGGCGGGCTTTCACAGCTATCCTTGCCCCAACAGAGACAGCTCAGTGAGGAAGCCCAAGGCCCAATTCTTCTGCCACCCCCAAACCCTTCTCCAATATTCCTGAGGAATCAGACTATATCGGTTTGGGCTGGCTTGAAGAGAAGCAGGGTGCGGTCATGGGAGGCAGGCCAGGGGACTCCAGCTGCCTTGGGGAGTCACTAGACTGGGCCTGACCCAGGGCCTCAAGCCAAGACCAGGAGGCTCGAAAGCCCCTTTTGCTCAGGGCCAAAGTAGGAGTTCAAGTTCTCTGACTCCCAGAATCACCTTGACAGAGAAGAAGGTTGGGGGAAAAAATATTGTTTTTAAGGGGAGAGAGACGAGGAGTGAGCAGTAAGAGAGAAAATAGAAGCAATAGAAAATGTGATAGATAGAGAAGGAACTGATGGGGGGGGGAAGGGTAAGGAGGAGAGGGAGAAGGAAAAAAAAAAACCACCTCAAGGGGAAAATATGAGGTGGAAAGAGCTGGAGAGGGCCAAAGTGATAGGCAGGGAGGGTGTGGGGCCAGACAGTAGGAAGCTAGATTGTTGGTGAGTCACTGATGGCGAGAAGGGATGACTTGGAAGACATGGCCCACACCTAGGGTTGAGCACCTACCTCCCCCTCCGCACTGTAGATCTTGAGGCCCTGGAGACTGAATTTTAGGATCACAGCTCTGCGCCTGGGGCAGTCCTGGCAAAGGAGAAAAGAGAAGGATGGCTTGGAACCACACGCATTCTGAGGAAAGAACACATACTTTCCATTCTGACACTGAGTCTTGCAGAGTCCCAAAATAATGGTGCCATGCTTGGAGCTCCATGCAGTGAGAGAGAACTGCTGGCTCACTGTGCAGGCAAGGGTGAGCCTGCAAATGGTCCTCACCACGGGAGACTCAGTTTATTTTGTTGCTGTTGTTTTAAAGATTTATCTTTTATTTTTTTAATTAGTTCTTGATTTTACTAATTCAATAGTTTTCTTATTTTCTTTTTGAAATTTTGTTAAAGATTTTATTTATTTTGAGTTTTACGATTTCCCCCCAATCTTACTTCCCTCCCCACACCTCCCACAGAAGGCACTTTGTCACTCTTTACATTGTTTGGGAGACTCAGTTTGAGGGATACCGTTTGTATCTCACAAACATGAGGGACCAGCAAGAGGATGAGGAAGGTCATGTGGTGAAGTAGACAGAGCCCCAGAGCGACAGTCAAGACCTGAGTTCAGATTGTGACCCTGAATTTGCTGAAGATTCCACTTCCCCTCATCTGTAAAAATAAAGGGGTTGTGGACTAGATGAATTTTTTTTTTAGGTGCTGGGATGTGACACTAATTTTTTTCCCCTCCTTGGATTCTCCTCTCCTCCATTCTCCTAATCAGAGTCAGGTGGTGGCAAAATAGGTAGAGTTCTGGACATCAGGAGGGATCTGGGCTCAAATCAGACCTCAGACAGGTACTAGCTTTGTGACTGTGGACAGGTCACTTAACCTTTGTGTTTCCTCAACTGTAAAATGGGAATCACAACAGCACCTCCCTCGGCAAGGCTGCTGTAAAGATCAGAAAGATAATGTTTGCAAAACAGAACCTAGCAGCATTATCCCCCCCATCCTACCCCCCCATTCACTTTTTCACCTACCTTCAAAGCCCACAGCTGCTGCTGGACCATCCACACTTTCTCCTGAAGCCCCAGGTCATCAACAGTAAAAGAGCCCACATACTGTGATGGAGACAGAGAAAAAGCACATCAGAGGAAAGGTCTGACCTATCTTGCCATCCTTTAACTCCCTCCTCCTACTCCCCCACACTAAGATCCTGGGAAACCAATACGGCCAGAACCCCCAAGAGGCATTGCTTTAGCCTCAGCCCTGCAGAACACTGCTCCTGAGAGATGCTCCTCCTCCACTCACAGAAGTACCCCTGGCTCTGTCCACTGGAGATTCAAGGAGTAGGGGCCAGGATTGACCAAAGAATGTGAGGATTAAGCCCTTTCTCTGAGGTTGTCTGCTACAACTCCCTAATTTCACAGATAAGGAAAGTAGGACCCAGAGTGGGGAAAAGACTCATCCTTTTTCTAGAAAGCAAGTGGCAGGATTGATATTCAAGTCCCTAAACAAGGGGAAGAGGTCTGTGTTTATATACTGAGTGGAGGACAGGTTAGAGAAGCCTGGGCCTGTTTTTTCTATAGGATTTCTCTTCGTTGTCTTCCGCAACTCCAAGATCAGTGTAATAACCAGTGACCTTCAATCCCATCTTTTTTTCAAGCCACAGAGGTCTTAGCATCCTTAACAAGACCCCAGCCTGCAGCGGGAGGCAGTCCTGGCATCAGGTTCCCACCAATGATGACCTGAGGGTGGCCCTTGCTTCACCAGTTCATTCTCATTTAATAACCTCATTGGGGAGGGGCCAGCAGTGTGAACAGAGAGAGGCTAGGGAGGATTCTTGGGGAATCCTATCAATCTCAGGGTCAGGCAACCCATTTCCCAAACTGTCTGTAAAATGAAGTAATTCCATTTGTCTGGGGGGAGGGGGTCACAGGGGTTTTGTGTGTGTGTGTGTGCATGTGCGTAATAATTCTTAATTAGAATAGGCCAAGAAATGCTTCGAGGGCTGCCTTCTGCCACCTCCACATCCACCCCTTCCCAAAGCCCTCAGGCCAAGAGACCCCATTGACCAGGTCAGGCTAGTTAGGGACTACCTGGCCACCAGGTGACCCCTCCCTTCTCCCTCATCCTCTGAGAGACTCTACCTACCTGGGCAAACTTGGTAATGCCTCTTGACCTGTGTGGAATGAGGGCTGTGTCAGAGGCCCTCCGGCCAGCAGCCCCCACCTTTTGCATGACCCCTAGGAACACTTAGCTCTGGTGGCTCCAGAGGGAAGGAAGCTGAAAAGGCCAAGGGGTATATGTGTTAAATTTTTAGACTTTACCTGGCCCAGAAAGAAACACAACTGAGTAGTCCCAGTTCCTATTTCTATAAGAAATAAAGTACAAATACCACAGATCTATCAGGCAAGGAGAGGCAGGACTAGCTCCATTTTACAAATAAGTAAATTGAGATCCAAGAAAGGGTTAAAAAATTTTTCTCACAGTCAATAAATATATCAGGAACTCAAATTCAATTTGACATTTATTTAGTGCCTACTGTATACAACCCTCCTGTGCTATGTTTCAGAGATATAAGATGAAATAATGGGATGAAAATAAAATGTAGTATTTGCCTACTGGAGCTTTGCATTCTAATAGGGAGGCATAGGAATAAAAACAGATGATAGCTCTAAAGTCAGAGGAGACCAAAACCCTCATTTTACAGAGGAGGAAAACGAGACTGAGTTAGTTTAAGTAATTTGCTACCAAGGACACATATAAAATAAGTATCAGAGACAGAATTTGGATTCAGGTTTTCCACCACAAGACAGAATGTGAGACCAGAATGAGGAGACCCAGGAAGAAATGCAGGGAGAGGAAGAAGACAGAAAGATTACTTTCAACTAGTGGGGGTTGGAGAAAAGCACCTGAATTCAACCTTGAAAGAATATTGACAATCAAAGAAAGAGAAGATCCTATTCAGGTAGGAATCTGGGTCACATAGGAACATCTGAACAAGAATAAGGGAAAAGAGACGGGCCAGTATTATTAGAAGGTGGAGAGTGGGAATAATAGTAACCAATATCTATGTAGCACTTTAATAGATGCAAAGAGCTTTAGATATTTCATTTGAGCTTCATAACCACCTGGAAAAGGAATAAGAGGCTTTAAGATCCCTATTTTACAGATGGGAATACTGAGGCATAGAACTAGTAAGGGATTCAGTCAGGTTACATAGCTAACATTATTATTGTTCAGTTGGTTTCCATCATGTCTGACTTTTCATGGGGCTGTTTGGGGTTTTCCCGGCAAACATCCTAGAGTGGTTTGTTATTTCCTTCTTCAACCTATTTTACAGATGAGGAATCCAAGGCAGATAAGGTAAAGTGACTTACCCAGGATCACATAGTTAATGAGTGTCTGAGGCTGAATTCTGGATTTGAACTCATAAAAATGAGTCTTCCTGACTCCAAATTGGACACTATATGCACTATGCTGCCACTTAAATGCCTCTGGCTAATGCTAGAGGTGAGATTTAAGTTAAATCTTCCCAATGATAAGAGTATAAAGCATACTTTTTGCCTTTTTTATTTTCTTCAATTTATCCTATAGGAATCTTTGTACATAGTTGTGCAAAATATATTATTTGTTTATGTTGTCTCCCTTATTAAACTATCAGCACTTTGAGAACAAGGATTACTTTTTGCCTCACTTTGTATTTCCCACACTTGGCAGTGTCTGGCAAACAGTAGGTGTTTAATAAATACTTACTGGCATAGAGTAGATGCTTAATAAATGCTTGCTGCCATGACCTGACTTGGTGCTAAACGGTGGAGGACCTTAAGGATCCTAGTCTTGGGTGGCTAGGTGGCGTAGTGGATAAAGCACTGGCCCTGGAGTCAGGAGTACCTGGGTTCAAATCCAGTCTCAGACACTTCATAACCTAGCTGTGTAGCCTTGGGCAAGTCACTTAACCCCATTTGCCTTGCAAAAAAAAAAACACCTTAAAAAAAAAGGATCCTAGTCTTTATTTAGCAAACCAAGGGGAATCCCTTGTTCCCAAAACAAGGAGAAGTGTGAGAGGTGAATTCAAAGTATTATTTATGAAGGCAAGGATAGCAGGGATAGACTAAAAGACAGGAAGTCAGTCTATGCCTTTGTACTCCAAATCCAGTAGTGTTTCTACCAAAACATGAGACTCTTCCTCACTTCCTCACCATCCCCTATTCCACATAACCAATCAATGGCCAAATATCGTTTCTCCCTTCACAGCATCTCTTAGACAATCCTTTCTCTTTGTTCACATAGCAACATCCTGGCTTAAGTCCATCTTGGAGCTTTCCCCAAGGATGTGCCCCCCCCATGTCTGAAATTCCCTCCCTCTTCACCTCTTTCTCTTATAATCTATTGATTTCTTCATAGCTCAGCTCATGTGCCACCAACAGTGGCTTTGCCCAGACCCACAAGCTGATAAAGTCTTCCCCACCAAGAATAACTCCCAGCTACTCTAGATGTATCATTTAAGATCTCCATGCCTCAGTTTCTTCATCTGTAAAACTAAGGGGGTTGGATTCAGTTTTATGATTCCATGATCTCACTTTTCACATTGTCTCCTGAATGAAGTTGACGGTAACCTTTGGTCTCAAAGAAACCAGGGAAGACTTGTATTAACTGATAAAGAGAGAAGAGGGCAGAACCAGGAGAACAATTTATATGTAACAGCAACATTGTTTAAAAAAACAAAAAACAACTTTGAAAGACTTAAGAACTTTGAACAATGTAACAACCAACACAAATTTTTCTGGTCATGGTCCATGGGGGAATTTGATTGACTAAGCATATTTGTCACAAAGGTTTGGTCTTCCACCTCAAAAAAGGGGAAAAAATGTTTGTTAACTGGAAAAAACAATTTATTAAAGAATGTAAAGTTCTTTGTGGACAGGGATGAGAAGAGTCTTGCTTTGTAGTCTCAGACCTAAACAAAATCTCTGGGACATGGTAATGGCTTAATAAATGTTTGCTATTGATTGATTGGTTTCTGCTTTAGATAGAAATAGGTTGAAATGGCTCAGGGTATGTGTGCTCTGAGATTTTTTTTGTTTTGTTTTGCAAGGTAATAGGGCTAAGTGACTTGCCGAAGGTCACACAGCTAGGCAATTATTAAGTGTCTGAGGTTGGATTTGAACTCAGGTACTCCTGACTCCGGGGCCGGTGTTCTATCCATTGCGCTGATACCTAGCTGCCCCTTTGAGATTCTTTCTAAGGAGGGAAGTGCTGACTGGAAAGTGGTACAGTTCCTACCCAGGAGAGAGCTGACACGAACTCAGTCAATCCCTGGGGAGGAAGTAGGTGCAGCACCGACACACCCTTTTCCTGTCTTGCCTGTGTCATCAGGTAAGGGCCCAGCTTGGGATGAGTTGGCTTGGTCCTGAAGAAGAAGAGAGAATAAGTCAGCCCAGTACAGCCCATGAAGAAAGCTCCAGAATCCCAGAATTTTGGAAATAGAGCATTGGGGTTAATTTTTCACATTTCACCCCATGCTCAAGGGTCTGAAGTTATCAGCCTAGGGAAATTAGACAATTCCCCATCCCAACCTCTACTGGGAGGATTGACTATAGCCCAGAGAAGAGCCAGAAGCAGATTTACTGAGCAGCTAGGAATATTTTTGTATATATAAATCCATTTCCTCTCTGTTTGACCTCTTTGAGTATAATAGGCACAAGGTATTGGGTATTGCTTCATCAAAGCCAATGTAGAATTAATGGTTGGGAGAGTAGAGTTGCTTTTCAGAATGGCAGGACCAAGTCACAGTTCATATGCCTGTTTTTCCATAGGTCATTCAGCATGTCATTTTCCTTTTTTTCTTTTTTTGGGGGGGGGGGGGTTTTTCCAATCAGAAGGGTTGTAGGTAGAACTTCATGATTGTTTTAATTTGCATTTCTCTAGTTGTTCATGATTTGGGCATTTTTTTCATATGACAAATTTCTTCCTCTGAAAATTGCCTATTATAGCCCTTGACTGTTTGATCGATTGGAAAATGGCTTAGTCTTGCAAGGATTTCCCCCCACCCCACAGTTAACCTTCTAATTTTAGCTGCATGGTTTTGTTTGTGCAAAATGATTGTCATTTTATATAATAAAATAATCTCTTTTAACTTCTGTGATTCTGTTTGGTCATGAACCCTTTCTCATAGATCTGCCATCCTTGCTTCTCTCATTTGCTTAAGATGTCATTCTCGGGACAGTTAGGTGATACAGTGGATAGAGCAGAGGCCCTGGATTCAAGAGAACCTGAGTTCAAATCCTGTCTCAGCCACTTAATAATTACCTAGCTGTGTGACCTTGGGTAAGTCACTTAACCCCACTGCCTTGCAAAAAAAGACGTCACTCTTTATTTCTAAGTTATGTACCCACTGGAGCTTATCTTGCTACAGGGGATAGAGGCCAACTTTCAAACCCACATCTTTCAGCACATTTTACTTTCAAGGTCATCTTCTGACTCCAGATCCATGGCTCCTTCTCATTTCCAAACACTACAGCATCTCCAACAAAATCAAACAGATAAAAACTTTTGAGACCCAGGCAGGATTTGGTCCTTGGCTTCCAAGGGCAGTTAGAAGGCACCATAATGCATAGAGTACCAAGCTCTATCAATCCCAATGATTCATCTTCTCTAAGTTCAAATCCAGTCTCAGACATTTACTAGTGTGTGATCCTGGGCAAGTCACTTAACACTTAGTAAAAAATGACTAAGCAAGTCACTTCATCCTGCTTAGCTCAGTTTCCTCATTGGTAAAATGGGCTAGAGAAGGAAATGGTACACTACTCCAGTATCTTTGCCACAAAAATTCCAATGGGGTCATGAAGAATTGGACAAGACTGAAAAACAAGCACTTTTGATTTCCAATACAGGGCTCTTGGTACTACAACTGTCTTGCTGACCTCCCTCTCACCCAAATTCCCATCCCTGGCAGAATTTAGAAACAAATGATGTCTTCCCCAAATCTTAGTGACTCATTTGCCCTATCATGACTAGCCTAGAAGTACAGAGGCCAGATCCTGTTCACTATTCTATTTCAGATTTGGGCAAGTCAGACCTTGAGAGTCCTGGCATTATCCTGCCTCCCCATTTTGAACCTAGGGTAGACTCTTGATTGCCTTAATGTATTGCAGTTCAGAACACCTGAAATCATGCAGTCCACTAGCCTCAGATCCCAGGCCTCACCACAAAAAGCCACTTTTATCCCTTCATAATCTCAGTGTAGAAGTCCATCTTTACAAAGATTTCCTTATTTCCCATGGAACACTCCTCTGTTTCACCCCCCCTCCAAGAAACCAATTCCACAGTTTTACAATTCTGGGAAATTCTTACCTTTACCCAAGAAAGGAAATGTATGTGCTTCCAGCCTCCTGCAGGAAGGAGTTTATGATGAACAGACCCACTCCCTCACACCCTGAGGAAATCTCCAAGATATTAGACTGCCATCATAAGGAAGAGTTTTGAATCCTAGCCGAGACAGTCTGGGTTCTAAGATCCCTCCCAGCTCTGACATTCTTAGCCCAAAGGGCCCTCCCAGCTCTGATAGTCTGTGCTCTAGGGCCCCTCCCAACTGAAATTCTGGGACCAAGATCCCAGAATCATAGATTTAGAGCTGTAGGAACATTTATTGATGAACTAGGTTTCTTATTTTATTCATGGGGAAGCTGAGGCTCAGAGAGATGAAATGCTTGTCCAAGTCCACCCGCATTTTGTACAGTTTAAATATTCTATATTCTATGGCCCTTCCCAGTTTCTTGTTCCCTGGCTCAGAGATGTGCCTCAAAGAGGGCCAGCAGGATGGCAGGGTTGGGGTCCTAACCCAGTTGGGGATGAAGCAAAGAATTTGGCAGTCTTGAGTGGCAAACCCGAAGCTCAACTGTCGAGGGGTAACAAGCGACAATCTACAAGCATATTTCTAATCGGTGCAATTTTTTTCAAGTGCTCTTTTAGATATTGAGGCAACACAAACTAAAATAAGACAGTCCCTGTCCTCAAGAACAATAGTCTACTCCCTAGAGGATGTATCCCAGTTTCCTAAATTGAATCGCAAAAGTCACTTAATGGGAGATTCTGACTTCCCTCTCCAAGGAGAGAAATCATGGGCCCTTAGAAGACACCTTGGGGCAAAATCAGGGAGAGATAAAGAGGAAAAAACCTTCCAGTAGATTCATAACAAACAAGTAAATTATTTTTATAGCCAAAGATTGGCAGACAGAAAGAGAATGAGATGGAAGAGTGAAAGATTAAGGCAGATAGTCCTGATTGGGAAGAGAAAGATGAAAACAGAAAGTCTGGATAGGAGAGAGAGAGAGAGAGAGAGAGAGAGACAGACAGACAGACAGACAGACAGACAGACAGACAGACAAGAGAGAGAGAGAGAGACAGACAGACAGAGACAGAGAGAGAGAGTGTCAAGAGGAGGTGGGAGAGTGCGGGGAGAAAGGCAGAGGAAAGATGAATGAAAGGAGGGAGAAAGAGTTAAGATGGGGAGACAAAGAGACACAGATTGGAGGTGAGAGACGTGAGATGAGTGAAGAAGCAGAGAAACAAGAGAAATGTGGCACCCCGACCCAGCTGCTGACACCACCCCGAGCATCAGGGAAAGAGATCCCACCTCTCTTGTAGCTTGCTGGCACACAGGAGGCTGACAAATTGGTTCCTTGCTGCTAGCTGCTCTGCTCTCAGACATTCTTTTCCTTTGCAAATCCTCCAAGGCAACCAGCAGCACTCACTGGTAACCCAGTCTCACTCTTCCCTCACCCCAAAAGTCAGGCTGAGCAGCTCGCAGATTGGAGGATGCGGGGCTGCTGGGGCTGATTTCCAATGGGAGCTTAATCTGTCCGGATGCGGTGCGCCCGAAGTGAGGGGTGACTAAAGAAAGGAAGCCCCCGCCAGGCACCATCACCACTGACTTCCACCTGCTTGGCGGCTCCCCTCTTTGGATTCTGCTGGATTTGGAGGCAGGAAATGCGGGTGGGGATGCCTGTGGTGATGTGACTATGGACAGATCGCTTCCCCTCACCCAACCTCAGTTTCCTTTTTTTCTAGAATCGGCATGCCTGCGACTACCCAACTTGCAGATGGCTTGGGAGGAAAGCCTCAAGTAGCAAGCCCCAGTTATGATCCATTTGGCCCTCCCAGGGCCCAGGGGCCCAAACGCTCTTCCCCCGAGACGGGCAGTCCCTTTGCCACCCCCACCCGCCCCCTGCCCTCCCTCTTTCCTCGTCCCAGCGACAGCCCGAGAGTAGGCTGGGAAGCCTGAGAACACCTGGAAGAGCCCAAAGCGCAGCAGCTGTTCTCTCCGGTCCCCCCCAGTCCCCTCCATCTGGCCGGGGCCCGGCCCCGGACTGCCCCCGCACGGCGCGCTTCCCCGGCTCCCGGATCTCAGCAAAGGGGAGCGAGCGGAGCTGGGGAGGGCCTCAGGGCTAGGCTCGCCTGGGGGTTCCTCCTCCCCCCCGCCCCCAGGCTTCCTTAGGCTATCCCACCGACTTTCGGGTGCGAATGGCCGCGGGGAGGGCGGGCGGGAGGAAGAGTTCCTCCTGTTCGACTCCCCGGACCGGGGTACCCCCGCGATCGCCCCAGAGATGCCGGTGGCCTTGGGCCGGAGCCCTCGGCTTCCGACCCTGCCCCGAGGGGCGGCGGACCCCTCAGGGACTGCAAGAAAGAGCCTTGAAGAGCATCTGCTCTTCATTCCCCTTTCACAAATGAGGAAACTGAGGCTCCCCTCCCCCCAGTCCTCTGGAGCTCTGAGCGCCCCAGGGTGATGGGCCAAGTCCGGACTGGGGAGCCCGCCCCCCGCCCCCCGGCTGCCAGGCCCCCGGCGCCACTCACTCCGGCGGCGGCGGCCGCGTCTCCAGCCCGGGGCCAGCGCCGCGCAGCTCCCGGCTCTACCTGCCCTCGGCCGCGTCCCGGGTGCGCACCTCCCGGCGGGGCGCGACGCCCCCGCCCCGGCCGCCCCTCCCAGCTCCTCCCCCCGGGCCCCCCGCCCGCCCCCCACTCCCCCGGAAGGCTCCCCTCCACTCGCCTGGCCCAGCGCGCCGCTGCCCGCAGCTCCAGCCCCCTCTGCCCCGCAGCCCAGCCGCTCTCCTCCGGGCCCGGGGCTTCTGCCTTCCTTTACCTCGGCCGGCCCGAAGGCACGGGTGCAACAGGAGAAGGGATCTTGGGCCGAGCACCTTAGATGTGGCGTGGGTTCGAATCTTCCCCTTCTCTACAGGAGAGTGGCTGGAGCTTCTGTGGAATGGGAGGCTTGGGGCGGGCGGGCTTGGAGACCCTTCATTCCCTCTGAAGCCTGGGCCGGCGGAGTCGGTAGAGCGATTTGAACCTTGTCTCCCCACCCACCCCTCCTCGCCCCAACCCTTAACCGGGGAGCTGGGTGGGGCGGGGGGAGTGGGAGCTCGGAGGGTTACTACCTCACCTTGGTAAGGTGAGCGAGGGGCTGTGGCTATGATCCTGCAACGGTTTCTAGAACTCCACATCTAAAACGTGCCCCCTTGGCACTACGCTAGCAACTTAAGTTTGCCCCCTTAGACTCAGCCCGGCAAGCCCACTTCTTGCTAGGAACAGTAATATTTTGAGATCTCTGTAGGTAAGAGACAGCTGGAAAGATACAGGCAGGAGTTCTCCAGGGTTCCACAGCAATCCCAGTTCAGCTAGCAGGAAGCCTGAATTTGGTGAATAAATAATGTCCCCCGACCACTAACCAGCTGTTTGGCTTTGGACAAATCCCAATCCCCTCTCTGGAGCTTAGTTTTCTCATCTGCAAAATGAGAGCTCGCGTCCTCCTTGCTCTGACATTCGGAGTCTTTCCTTCTTCTCCCCCCCCCCCCCCATCTTCTCTCCATCCCTGGCTCTCCAGAGCCTAGCCACATCCATACATGTTTTAAAACATTTTCCCGATTATATCCAAAGATAGTTTTCAAGCTTTTGAGTTGCACATTTTTCAACCAACCTCCCTTCCTATGGCAGCGAGCAATCTGATATCAGCTGTATTTCTATCTTAGTCCTGTTGTGAAAGAGGAATTAGAACTAAGGGAGGGAAAACCAAGAGAAAGAAGAATATAAAAAAATAGACATAGTCTTTAAAACAGAACAGAAGCGTGGTGGGGGTGGGGAAGAGAACTGAAAACAGAGGAGCAGGTGTGCAATCTCCACTACTAAAAATTCAGTCGTTGGGAGAAAAGGATGACTGCTCTTATAGTTCATGAACCGAGATGGGTGCATAATCAAAAAAGATGGAATAAGGAAAGAATTGACTGCAGGATGAAAACCGAGTCTTCAGCCAAGAATGTAAAAGTGCCTAAGAGAAATGAAAAATGAAACAGCAGGATGACCCTCACAATCCAAAACCAGAAGAACATGTTTTACACCCAGCACTTAAAGCAGTCTCTCTGGTGAAGCCAAAAAAGAGAAAGCCTTTAATAGATTCTGGATTTCAATTGGCAGAAAAGATATTCTAATTCCCCAGGGAAAGACAGGGATGTAAGGGTCTCAGCTGTGACAGCCTTCATCCCTAAGCCGATTGAATCACAAGGAACAGGAGAGAAGTAGGGAAAGTCATAGATGGGGTTGCAGATAATCACTTTCAGGAGGATCTAAATGCAATTAATTTGAGACAACGATGTAGGCCTCACTTCCCTGGAAAACCAAGCATCTTTGACAGCTGTGAAACATCAAAGGATCCTTCCCAGTGTGAGTTTGACCAGATATAAGAAAAAAGTAGTAGAGATTTAAGGACTGTTCCATTGACAAGGATGTTGTAGGAAGACCACAGTGTGAGGGGAAAAAAATTCACATTTATAGATTACTTTAAGATTTAATAAAATTCATATTTAGTCCTCCAATAAATCTATGAAGTGTACAGAACAAATATTATTGTTCTCATTTTACAGATGAGAAACTGAGACTAGAAATGATGAAGGGACTTTGCCAAGGTGACCCAGCTAGTTAGTGATGGTGGTGGGTTTAGAACTCAGGTCTTTTGACTCTTAGTCCTGTGCAATTTTTTGCTGCAAAGAGAGAATGGAAAGAGCCCCAGATTTAAAATCAGGTGTTTTGGGTAAGAGGCCCTAAACAGCTATATAAATAGCTGTGTGCACTGAGGCAAATTACCCCTCTGAGCCTCATCTGTATACCACCATAATTGAACTAGTTCAGAGGTAGGGAAAATCCAACCCCAAGGGCTTTATCAGGCCCTCAAAATCATTTGATCTGGCGCTGCCAAGACAACCACAGGTGGGAATCGGAAGTCAATAAATCTAGGAACTTTTTAGGGGTGAATTAATGTTTGGAAAAATATAGCAGGCTACCTTTTAAGTTGACAATTTTGTATGGCCCTCGAATGATGATATAAATATCCAAATGGTCCTTGCCAGAAAAAAAAGGTTCCCCACCCCAAACCAGATAATAATAGCATTTATATTGAGCCTTAAGGTTTGCAAAGAATTTTCCAAATAGTACCTCATTTTATCTCACAACAACTCTGGGAGGTACTATCAACCCCATTTTACAGGTGAGGAAACTGAGGCTCAGGGATGTTGGGTTATTCATCTAGAATCACACAAGTATTAAGTGTCTAAGGCAGAATCTGAACTCAGTTCTTCCTAACTCTAGGTTCAACACTTATACACCTACCCATTTTCAAATTTTGACTCAGTCTATATAGAATTCATTTTCTCCAAGATGATACTTTTAAAAAAACCCAATTCTTTAAGATGTAGAATTTCACAGATTATCTAAGCAAGATTGAATCTAGAATGGTGCATGAAAAATCATCTTTTAAACTCTTGCCATGTGCTAATCATTGTCTAAGTGTAGGGGATACAAATAGAAAATTGAGGCTGTCCCTGTCATTATGAAACCTACACTTCAAACTTTTAAAAAATTACTTTTATTTTTGACAATATAGAAAATGACACAAATAAAAATTTAAGACAGTCTCTGCCCTCACAGAACCTACACTCTTAAATTTTTTTTTAATTATCGAATAGGGGCAGCTAGGTAGCACAGTGGATAGAGTACCGGCCCTGGAGTCAGGAGGACCTGAGTTCAAATCCAGCTGCAGACAATAATTACCTAGCTGTGTGGCCTTGGGCAAGCTACTTAACTGCATTAGCCTTACAAAGACCTAAAAAAAATTATCGAATAAAATGAGAATTTCCATTTTATTTTAAGGTTTTTATAAGGCAATGGGGTTAAGTGACTTGCCCAAGGCCACACAGCTAGATAATTATTAAGTGTCTGAGGCTGGATTTGAACTCAGGTCCTCCTGACTCCAGGGCCAGTGCTCTATCCACTGCACTATTTAGCTGCTCCCTCCATTTTATTTGAACAAAAAATGATAAAATAGAATGTTGAGATGGTCCCTAACATCATGGAATCTACATCCTTTTAAAAATTATTGTTTATTTTAACAATAAATAAAATAAGCATTTCTATGTACAGAGTAGAACAAAAGGTGAGATTATAGTTGAAACAGTGATTCTCAAGTATAGTTTGCTTTATCTTTAAAGTATTTAATAAATTCAGCATGTAGCTTTCAAAACTGTTCTTTTTGTCTCTTTTTCTATTCTCTTCTATATGCATTAGAAATGCATCCATGGCCTTCTTTTCTTGGACTTTTGGATCTTTAATAAGGAATGAAAACTATAGGAGATCATAGTTGGGGAGAAGTGTTTTGGTTTAGAGAAACATGTTGAAATGGCAGGATTGATTTGATTATACTCCTTAACTGAATATAGTTGATGAGGGTGAAAGCACTAGGGAGTCAGGGTTGACTAGAGATGACCAGCAAAGTGAAGAATGGCTGTAGTGAGCATAGTAGATACAATGGACCATGGGAGGCGCTCATCCTCAGGGCAGCATGTGTCCCAGAGATGGCTTTCCAGAGAAGTTAAATATTCCAGGATATGGTTTCTGGTCCAGAGGGACAGCCTGAAGCTGAAGAGAAAAATCTCAAGTATTTTGTCAAATTCCTTCCATCTGGGGTCAGATAGTCTGGCTGTAATGCATTAGAAGAATGCAGGAATAATCATGGGATCAGAGATTCAGAGCCAGAAGGGATATTTAATTCAGCTCCCTCCTTTTTCAGATCAGGAAGCTGAGTGAGATTGAGTGACTCACCCAAGATCATATAGCAGCCAGGTAGCCAACCTAAGTTTTCTGAGTTCAAATCCACCATAATGTTTTCCCAGGACATCATCTCTCTACTTTGTACCTACTCCAATACTTAGTTCCTCTGGCTCTGCAGCACCCAAGAAGGGTAGGGAATAGCTAATAATGGCATCACCTCAATATAGAGACCTAGTGACACACACCTAATACTCTATAGCCTTGGAGTTCACAGTGGTAGAGTTGTCACTTTTGGCTTACATGAGTCACCTTTGCAGGTGTCACATTCAACTGAAATCATTTTTCTTTCAAGAGAAGCAGGCAGGAAGGAGGAGGAAACATGCTAGGACAGACTCACATGCAATGGTCCCATGGTGTTTGGGTATTTCCTTATGAATCACTGGGAATTACTAACCCACCAGGGTGTGAAATCTCAATCAAAAGCTGTCCCTTCCTCTAGACTCCCTGGAAGCTCCAGAAGACAGACGTCAGCTGCATGAATGACTAGAACACCAAACTACAGGGTTGAAAAGCTGTTCATCCACAAGATGCAATACTAGCCCACACCAAAATGATTAGTTTCAAGCCTCAACATATCATTATTAGCAGGAGAGAGCTGCAGAAAGGGGCCCTTGGCTCCAGTTTCCTTTGAATTTGCATCCAATATAAACAGAACATTTAATGTCCAACCTCATTTTCCCAGTCTATCAGGATGTGTGGCAATGGCTGTCTCTGTAGCATTTTTTTAAAAAAACCAAGTTTGATCAGATAAAAATTGAATTCACACTTAAAAAATGCAGTTCTTTACAGTGATATGAGGGAGATGATGTCTGAATCCTTGAAAATCTATGTCCAAACCTGAAGGATTGGCACAGTGTAAGTGAGGGAGATTTGACTGCTGAGATGACTATTTTTCCAACTACATGTAATGGTAGTTTTCAACAATCATTTTTTTTTTTACATTTTTCTTCCTCCCTTCCTTCTTCCCCCCCCTCCCCAACAGGCTCTATATCTATAATCTTGCTAAACAAAGCTCCATATTATTCATGTTGTGAAAGAAGGATCAAATCTAAACAGAAGAGAAAAAAAATTAGAAAAAACAATGTAACTCATAAGACAACTTTTTTTTTAATTGAAGATGATGAATTTTGGTCTGCATTTGAATTCCACAGTTCCTTCTCCAGATATGGGTGCTATTCTCCATAACGAGTCTTTTAGTCTTGTCTTTGATCACTGTATTGCGGAAATGATCAAGTTTGTCATAGTTGATCATCGTCCCATGATCATACACCCATGTTAGTGTGTATAATATGCTTCTGGTTCTGTTCACCTCACTCAGCATCAGTTGGTGGAAGTTTTTCCAGCTCTTCTGAAGTTCCATCCCTCATGATTTCTTATAGAAGGATAGTGTTCCATCACATCCATATACCACAATTTGTTCAGACATTCCCCAATTGATAGGCATCCCTTCAATTTCCATTTCTTTGCCACTACAAACAGAGCTGCTATAACAGATAGACAGACTCTCTAGAGAGAAGCAGGAAAGGAAAGAAAGGGGTAGGAAAAAAGAATGAGTTTTAAGGGGCAAGACAGAAGGCACTTTAACTAGGGGACTGGAAACCTTGGAGTCACAGGCATGTGGGAAGGGGCTGGCACCCCAATATGTCTCTCCTCAGTTGACCTGGGATTTTATCTCATTCCCAATTTGCACAGTATTCCAACACATGGGCTTCGGTGTTCTATTGCCTAAACTAATCTGTTTAACTTCTCTGATTCCTGTTTCACTGCTGATAAATATGCTTACTTGATATCTGTGATTGTCTTTTGTGAATTAAGCATTTGGTAGAAGGATTGAAAAACTGAGAGAAAAAGGTAACTGCTCCCTTCCCTCCTTGACCAAGGAAAGTGGCTTTTAATCTGAACCCTACAAGAGATTTATATCTCCAAAAATACTACAAATATTTGGTGTGAAACAAATACATTTCTAGCACAATACCCTTCTTTGCAAAGTAGGGCAAAAGCAAGTATGGGCAGCTAGATTGCAAGGTAGATAGAGTGCTTGCCTTGGAGTCTGGAGGATGGGAGTTCGAATCCAGCCTCAGATACGTAATACTAGCTGCATGACCTTGGGCAAGTCACTTATCCCTGACTGCATCTCCAGTCATCCTGATCCATATCTGGTCACTGGACCCAGATGGCTCTGGAGGAGAAAGTGAGACTGGTGACTTAGCACAGCACCCCTCACTTAAATCCTATTCATGTGCTTGTCATGGTATCAGCTGCCTGATATCATGGTCTTTGAGAATGAAGGACAAACATCATCATCAGAGCAAAAGCATGATCACCTGATCATGGTCATCCTTCTCCTTCCCATAAAGAAGAATCTCTCTTCATAAATTGAAATGTCTCTTCAGGATTTGGAGTGGGGGCATTCCAGATCTATTGCTCTAGAAATCCATGCTACACATATTTTGGACCCCTTTGTCCAAGGTAGCCTTCTACTTACAAGAAAAGAGTTCCTCAAGAAATTATCATTCTGATTGATAGACATATAAAAGATAATAGTCTCTCTAGATAAGACAGGGGACAAGGATATATAGCCTGGGAAGAGAGTGCGGGCAGTAACAAGGATGATGACTTGATCTCAGTGGTCTTCAAATGGCTCATCTTTTAGAAATAATGAGAGTATTGATTTGATTACCAATCTGAAGGCAAGGCAAAAAGATAGGTTAGAGATTATATGCATGCCCAGGTGCAGACAGCTAGATAAGATGGGAGGTTAAGCACAGTCACGGGCCAATGACTCAATTTTAGTCAAATGAACCAATAAGCATTTATTGAAGAATTACTATGGGCCAGGTTACTGGAGATTAAAAAAAAAACAGTCCCTGCCTTTGAGGAGCTTCCATTCAAATGGGAGAGACAACATGAGTAGCTCAAAACATACAAGATCAATACAGAAGAGGTGGAAGGTAATCTTAGAGAAGATGGCACTAGTTACTGGGGGATCAGGAAAGACCTCCTAAGGAGGTAGCACTTGGATGGAATCTTGAGGGAAGTTAGGGATTCTAAGAGCCAAAGCTTTTGGAGGGAAAACAATCCAGGGACAGGGAATGGTGGAGGCAAAGGTGGGAGGTGGGAGCAGAAGAGTTAGTTGTGAGTGTGGAGGGAAAGCATATGATACAAGAGATGTTTGCCAATTGATTGTCTATGTAGGGCAAGTGAGAATGAGGATCGGCATGTGATATCAAGGTGGCAAACCTTGTATGATTAGGAGGCTGGCAGTGCCCTCAGCAGTAACAGGGAAGTTCAGAAGAAAGGAAATTCTGGGTGGTGGTAATGAGTGAGTGGGGGAAGATAATGAGTTCTGTTTTGGACATGGTACATATCAGATTCTTATGGAACAGTCAGTTCTAAATGTCCAATTGGCTGTAGGTGATGTGGGACTGGAGCTCAGGAAACATGCTATTGCTAGAGAAACATTTTTGGGAATTATCTTCATATAGATGACAAATGAACTCATGGGAGATGATGAGAGCACAAGTGAGGCAGCACAGAGTAAAAAAAGAGAAGACCTGGTATAAGCCTTGGAGCATATTCACCCTTAGTAGCTATGAAATGGATAAAGAACCAGAAAATGAGACTAGGAATGTTAAGACAGGTAAGAAACAAGCCAAGAGAGAGATGGGTCAGAAAAATCCATGGAGGAGTGGGTATGAATGAGGAAAAACTGGTCAACAGTGTGAATAATTCTGCAGAAAGGATTGAGAAGAGACCAAATAACAGATTTTTCAGAACCTTTGCATAGAGCAGCATCAGTGAATAATGTAGTGAGAAGCTAAACTTTTCAGTTTGTAGGGGGAAATTCAAAGAAGAGGACTAGAGGCATCCTTTGAAAATGGCTATTTCAAGGGGTTTAGATGAGAAGAGGAAAGATATGACATAATAACTGGTGGACTTAGGTTTTTTTTTTACTTTTATTTGTTTTTTTAGGTTTGGGATGACTTGAGAATGTAGGAAGTCATAAAAGGGCCATAAATTAGGGAGAGATTGGTGATTAGAGAGACAGTGGGATTGGAGAAAATATGAAGGGATGAGATCAAGAGTACACATAGAGAGATCAGCTCTGGCAAGTATCATCATCAGAGACTCGATTAAAGATGGCAATGTTAGGGAAATATGAAAAGAAAAGGAGGGAAGAGGGTATTTCATGGCAAATAGAATCATTTTTAAAGTGAAGAATGAGGTGAGGACCTCAGAAGGGAATATAGTGGGAGATGTGTGTGAATATTGAGGAGAGAAGAAAATATTTGGAATAGTTGCTATGGTGATATTTGAAGTTAATTTGAAAATATTAGTTGTGGACCAAATCAATATGGTTTCACGATTTCCTCTATTTCCATTAAGCAGTTCATCCATAGGACCAGAGAAGGTATATAAGTGGAATAATGTGGGACTTGACATTGGTAAGACCTGATCAGTGTTGGAACAAGGGAACAAAGCATTCAAGAATAGAGAAGTGTACTGAGGCTCTAACTCAAACCCATTCAAGCAGCAAAGATGACAAAAAGAAAAGTGACCATTGTTGGAGGAGTTACAGGGAAGCAAGTATATTAATGTACTCTTGATAGAGCTATGGATTGGTTTAACCATTCTGGGAAGTCATTTGCATCTATTTCCAAAATCACCAAAGTGTGAATACCCTTTGATCCAGTAACACTCCTACTAGGAAAATACCCTAAGAAGATCAAAGTGAAGAGGACCCATATGTATAAAGATCTTTAATAATAAATAGCTAGTTCTTATGTGACAAAGAATTGGAAATGAAGTGAGTGACCAACAATTAGAAATGCTTGAATAAATTATGGAATATTTTTGAGCCATAAAAAATAATACAAGAAAAAATTGAGAAGACTTGTATGAATTGATGCAGAATCAATAAGAATTTGTGCAATAACATTATATAGAAAAACAACTTTGAAAGACTTGAAGACTCGCATCAATGAAGTGACCAAACACCATTTTTAAATGCACAAAAAAGAATAGAAGGCCAGAAATAATGATAATTAGGACTTTCTTGAAAGCTACAGGTTGAATTACCCTAGCTAGCTAACTAGCTATCTGCCTATGAGATATACAATCCTTTTCTGTTTTAGTATTCATATGGAAATGGCCATTTTATTTGGAACTCAAGTTCAGAATATGAATAAATGAATAAACAAGCAAACAAATAAACGATTTTGGAAAATGAGTAGAGGACTGTATAGTGTTGAACTGTTGAACTGTTTTATCAAGTGGTCAAAACTGGGAAGAGAGGAGTGTAGCCAGAGCAGGGGCAATGACCTGAAAGAACACGTGAGAGACAGAGGGATTCGAGGTCATGTTGAGTAGACCAGTGAGTTTAAGAAGAGTGAGGTACATGGAGAGATGGAAAGGTAAAAGATTATAATGAGATAAAGGAAACTCAAAAGTTCTTGAACATGCAAAGAGAACATTTGTGTTGATGGTAATATCAAGGTAGAATGATCCCTGCATATTGCTCAAGTGGAGTAGAGGACTCGGTCATAGAAGTTAAATAGATTGAACAACTAGGAAATTAGGATTTCTGAAGCAAGATGAACAAGTATAGTGAAGTATCCTAGGAGGAAAGGAGTTGGGATGGAGAAGACTGCAAAACCAGACAATGAACTTATAGAGAAAGGAACATAACCTGGGAGTCAGTAAGTGGCAGCTACAGAATCTGCACTGAGTGACAAATTTGATTTTGAATAAACTCCAAGAAGGAGATGGTGCTAAGTGATGGTAGTAGAGAGAAGATTTGAAAGTGGCAAAAGGGTGCACAAAGTACACTCAATTCCCACAATGTCCAGGGAGTCAGGGTGCATGGAAAGGGAAATATCGATCGGAAAGCATGGGCAGGGAGGCTGTAAGATCAGGAGAGAATCGGGTCAGTGAATGCCAGAAGATAGAAGGAGCAGGAAAAGAAAATATTTAAAATGAAAGGAAATTCATGGAACAAATATTCCAGATGGCATAGTAGAAAGATTGGGGGGGGGCATAGGGTATGTTCAAGTGGAACAAAATATTTGAGAGTATCTCTGGTGTGAGAGATGTCAAGTCCTTTTCAGGGCTGCTTTCTATCTTTGATGTCCACCTGAGTCACCTAACTCTCACCTGTGGCTCAGCAGCCACAGCCCAGCAAACCCATTTTGACAGACAGACACAATCAGGTTGAAAATAATTGGGGGGGGGTCTCAAACCTATGATGAGTTAGGGGGTGTCTATACTATGCACATGAAGACTTCCTCTAGTGGAATGGGCAGATGAGAAGAATTCATCCCAAAAATCATAAAAAGACAGCTGAAGCACTGTGGAGCATTTAGAGCTTGGATAGACATTAAAGATGCCAAGGTCATCCAAGGTATCTAGAGTCATTACCAACAATTGTCTTGACTCTGTCTTGCCACTGGACCATGATGACTTTGAAAGAGAGAGTGAATGCCCCTCGATTGGAGAATGGTTTAAAAAGTTATGGTACATGAATACTATGGAATATTATTGTTCTATAAGAAACCATAAATGGTTGGACTCTAGAGAAGCATGGAATGACTTATGGGATCTGATTCTGAGCAAAGGGTGTAGTGCCAAGAGAACAATGTACAAATTAACAACAACATTGTGAGATGATCAACCTTGATGGAAGCAGCTCCTCTCAGCATTTCAGAGAGCAAGGACAAATGTAATTAGACTGGCTATGGACAATGTTATCTCCATCAGAGGAAGAAAAAAAAACAAAAACAAAAAAACAATTCTTTTGAATCTGATGAACACACTATAAATATTATCTCTTATGTATCTCTCTTTCCCTTTATCCCAATTCCTCAAACTGAAAATGACATCTGTAAACATGTTTATCAAAAATATGTATGTACAATGTTAATCTGACTGTTCACTGCTGAGGGGGAGGACAGTGGGAAGAGAGGGTGGAAGGAAATTTTGTAACTTAAAATATATATATATATATATATGCATATGGATGAATGTTAAAAATAAACTAATGAACTTTTGAAAAAAAATGTGTGAAGCTGATGACTTCATGCAATTTTGCTTTACTCCAATTTATACACAAATCAAAAGACACTACCCATACCAAAGTCTGGTGGTGACAGGCAAGTGATGAAGCTGCAGGAGAAGATATACTGGAAACTGTAGACACAACCCTACACAGCAATGGAATCTAAGCAACCTTTAAGGATCATACTTTTCACCTCCTCTAGGTGAAGGTTCTAGAAAAGATGCCCTAAAATTTTTTACTCAATTGTTTACTCAATTCTGGTCTGATTACCACTGCAGGTAGGGATCCTATCCCAAAGTTCAAACACAAAAAAATATACCAAACTTCTTCAAAGAAGATTCCCTCACCATTGGTATGTGGAATGTGCACACATTCATAGACAACACAAGAACCAATAGACCTATAGACAAAGCTCTTGTTGCAAGAGAACTCAGCAGTTATCACCTCCAAATAGCAACCCTGAGTGAAACAAGGCTGGCAAATGAAGGTCAACTCACTGAAGTAAGAACTAGATACATATTTTTCTGGAGTGGTCTCAGTGAAAGAGGGCACCTTGAACCTGGGGTAGATTTTACAATCAAAACTAATCAACAAGCTTGTGTACCTACCAAAAGCTTTCAACAACAGGCTCATGTCAATTCAATTGCCACTTGCAGGAAAATATCACACATCATCATTGTCTATGTTCCCACCAAACCCTAATGAAGTCAAAGAAAAATTTTATGAAGACCTAGAGGTCCTTATCATCAATGTCCCAAAAGAGGACAAGCTTATAATTCTGGGTGACTTTATTGCTAGAGTAGGCTCAGATTGCCAGACATAGTAGGGAGTCCTACAGAGGAATGGCGTTGGAAACAGCAGCAGCAATGGTCACCTAGTGAAGACTTGCACATCTCATGACCTCATCACAAACACTATCTTCCCTTTACCTAAATTACATTTACCTAAATGTAATTAAACTTTCCAGATGCACTTTCAGAGAAAACTAATAGATTAGCATCTAATAGATTATGTGATTGTAAGGAAGAGACAGACAGAATGTGACAAAGACAATGTGTGATGCAGAGTGCTGAACTGATCACAGACTCATCCTCTCCTAGCTAAATATTCATATTCAACTGAAGTGTGGCTCCAAGGCAGAGTGACTATCAGAAGAATTAATGTCAAGCGATAAAGAGTGCTTCTTTGAGCAGTAACATTTTGAGGCTAATTTGGAGGGAAAGTTAAGACCACACACAGTTGACAAAAGAGAACCAGAAAAAGAATAGGCAGCTTTCAGAGATTTGATGTACAGCACTGTATTTGCTCATCTTGAACAGAACACACACAAACTTCAAGACTGGTTTGATGAAAAATCTGCTAAATGAAAAACAAGAACTCCACAGGATTTACCAGCAGGATGTTTATTCATTTCTAAGGAAGCAGCATGTAGTTCCATGAAAAGTAAAGTACAAGTGAAACTTAGAGAGATGCAGGATTCTTGGCAAAGTAAGAAGTAGGTAAAATTCAGTTTTATGCAGATATTAGCAACCCAAGGTGCTTTTATGACACCCTGAAAGCTATTTATGAGCCAAAGACATAAGGTGCTTCTCAACTACTCTGTGCAGATAGAGACATATTGATTGACAGGGACATGATCCTAGAAAGATGGGCTGAACACTTCCATAGTGTTCTTAACAGACCAAAGAATGAAACCATTAACCATTTCCCTCAAGTTGAAGTCAAACTGTCCCTAATTGGAGTTCCATTTGAAGAAGATGTTTTAAATTCCATTAAGCTCCTTTCTTGTGGCAAAGCATCTGGCGCTGATTCTATTCCAGCTGAGATTTACAAGTGGGGAGTCCATTATTCATAACAAAACTGACTGAAATTTTCCAGGTTATATGGCAGGAAGAGGTTATCCCCAGGAGTTCAAGGATGCTTCCATTGTTTATCTCTATAAAGGGAACAGATTGTCCTGTGACAATCACAGGGGACTTTCTCTCTTAGTCAGTCTTGGCAAAATTCTTGCCCGAGTCCTCCATAATAGGCTGATCCTTCACTTAGAAGATGTACCTAAGAGCCAGTGTGGCTTCAGAAAAAGTCAAGAAACAGTTGCTATGATGTTTGCTGCCTGACAACTCCAGGAAAAATGCCAAAAGCAGAAGAGAGGTCTGTATATGATGTTTGTAGATCTCACCAAGTCCTTTGATACTGTCAGTCATGAGGGCTTATGGAAAATTACGTCAAAATTTCCTTGCCTGTAGAAGTTCATCAGTATTGTAAGTCAGTTCCATAACGGCATGCTTGCCCAGATTCTGGATACTGGTTGATGCTCTTGTGATATCCTGGCCACCAATGGAATGAAACAAGGCTGCGTTCTTGCATGATGTTTTCGGTGATGTTATCTAATACCTTCACTGAAGAAAAACACGGCATCAGGGTCAGCTACCTGCACTGCCAGAAAATGATTCAGCTTGAAAAGCTACTAGCCAAGACCAAAGTGAAGGGAGTGTTGGTGCATGATTTTCAGATTGCAGATGATTGTGCATTCAACGAAGTCTCTGAAGCTGAAACGCAACAAAGTATGGATAGATTTTCTGCTGTTTGTGTTAATTTTGGCCCAACAATAAACACCAAGAAAACACAGGTGCTCCGTCAGCCAGCACCCCACCATCCATATATGAAACCATAGATTACAGCAAATAGAGAAGTTCTGAGTACTGTGGATAAGTTCATTTACCTTGGCAGCATGCTTACCAGGGAGTTACACACTGATAATGAAGTTGGGGAGTTTGGAGAGACTCCAAAAGGAAGTATAGGAGAGAAGAGGTATTAAACTGACTACCAAACTGAAGGTCTACAGAACCATTGTACTGACCTCACTGCTGAGAGTATACCAGCTCCATGCCAGGAAACTGAATTGCTTCCATTTAAATTGCCTTAGGAAGATTCTGATGATCACCTGGCATGATAAGATACCAGACACTGAGGTCCTTTCTCAAGCTAAACTGCCAAGTGTTCAAAAACATTACTATAGAGAGTACATCTTTAATGGGCTGGCCAGGTTGTTCAAGTGTCGAATGTATGCTTGCCAAAAAGACTGTTTTATGGAAAACACATAGGGTGAGCATTCAAAGGGAGATCAGAAAAAGTGATACAAGGATACTCTCAAAATCTCTCTTAAGAACTCTGGAATGGATTGTGCAACGTGGGAGGCACTGGCACAGGCCTGCTCAGCATGGCATGCCCTCATCAGAAAGGGTGCTATGCTCTATGAACAAGGCAGAATTGAATCAAAGAAAACATGAGATGCATAGCTTTAGAAAATCAATCCCAGATGTTCACATGGACTATTTGTGTCTGATCTATGGTAGAGTATTCCAAGCCTGTACTGATCTGATCAGTCACAGTTGGACACACTATAATTTGTCTCTAACATAGTATGTCATTTTGGTCCTCTTTGATGACAAAGGACAAGAACCAACCAACCGAGAAAGGGTGGACACTGGAAAAGGACACTTTTAGGGTAGAGTTGAAGAAGATGGGAATAAGAGCAGACAGATGAAGTTGGGTAGGGAAGATATCCTTTAGCATCTAAGGTCTTTAATGTCATAAAGATAAGGAGAATAAAAGGTAGTGGGAATATACTATTGGTAATGTGTTTAGGAAGAATGCTAGTGGAATTATGCAATGAAGGCAAGTGATAAAATGATTTAAGATTGATGTTTTGTGTCTGCATAATCTTCAGCTGCCTAAGCTGAATTGGGGCAAACCTAGCTATTTAGTAGTCTTGACATATAGGAAAATGGTTCGTCTTGGGTATGAGCAAGGCCTGATCAAATTTTACCTTCCAGATAGGATAATCCTAGTGAGAATATGGAAGGTATTTTATTCCAGGCTGAAGGCCTGGACTTTGGTTGAGACCTTGACAGCAGCAGGGCCTGGCTATATTGTCTTCTGAGCTAGGTTACAGGCCCCTAGTGTAGTTATAATCTAACTGATATCAGGGAACTCAAAGTAGCAGTTGCAGCTGGGAAAATTCTCCCTCCTCTTTACTTTATTCTATTAATCCCCTTTATTCTATTCTTTATTCTATTTATATCCATTTTCCTGTAGAATTATTATTTTCCAAGGCAAATTATTCTGTTGTAAACCTTTTCATTTTTCTATTAATATATAATACTCTAAGATTTTTTTTTTCTTCTTTAATAGTTACAGAATAGTCTTGCATGATTCCAGTTATTCTTTGGTACTTGAATTGTTTCTGAATGCTTGCACTATTTTGTTGTAATCTGGGAGTTCTGGATTTTGGCTAATTCATATTCTTAGGTATTTTCAATTGGGGATTTCTTGTCAAGAGATTGATGGTAGCTTCTTTTCTATTTCCACTTTGCTTTCTAGTTCTAAAAGATCTGGGCAGTTTTATAATTTATTGGAATTTTTCATAGTTTGCACAAAGTCCCCAACTTTCCATTCAGTCAGTTGTTTTTGATAAGAGATACATTACAAATTCAAATTTTTCATTTCTTGACTTTGTTCTAATATTTTTTATTACCTCATAAAATATTTGAGTTCTAATTATTCCAGTCAATATTTCAGGAAGTCTACTATTTGGGTAAGGTTTTTCTAAGTTCCGTTCTGAGTACCTGTTCTTCCAGTATTCTTTTCTTCAGGAACTCTAATTTAATTTTAAAAAATCAAACAAAAAAAACCACTTGGATATCACTCTTGGATTCTTTGTGGACAAGCCATTCTTTGATGTCCATTGATAACTGTTGTGGAGTTACTCTCTACTTCTACGTTTATTTACTTTTTGGGCTTCTCTTAATTTGTAGTCAAAAGTTTTCTTTTGTTTAATCATATCTTAAGATGGCTGATCCCCATGGCTGGAATAGTCTCATCTTACTTATCTCACTTCTGCCCCACAGAATCCCTCTCTTCCTTTAAGATACAGTTCAGGCAAGACGTGAAGCTTTTATTTCTTGAACCCCCCGGCTGCCAGTAACCTCATTCTCAAAGTACCTTTCAGTGAGATCTCACTTCTGCATAAAGGAGGTGCAGAGTGTGCTAAGATGAACAAAATCACAAAATGTCAATATTCATTTAATTGTTGATATTCATTGTATAAATTTGATCCATTACTAACCTTGGGCTATGATAGAAGACAGAAGAAGGCTTCTAGTGCATTGAAGGAATTTTCTACAGAGAATTTACAGTATAAATAGACAAGAAGCATGCATCCATGAGTATTTAGGTAGGGTATTCTGACATCCTTCTTGCTGTTTGTCCTTTGTTTTTGAAAGGGACAATAACATTGTGAGGGTGTTGTGTTGACCTGTACATGAATTGGTTTTAAATGAGGTAGAGTTGCACAGTCATCAGCCATACTCTCTCTTCCTGAATCATCAAAGTCCAGTGACAAGACAAAAGTCAGAACAACCAGAAGTGGTCTAGTATGCAGTGGATTACTTTGGGGTATTTGATGTATGACCAAGCTCTCTTGTCTTCATGACTATTGGAACAAATTGTTTTGCTCACTCCTTTAGGTTTATTCTCCACATGTTTGGGGTAGATATCCCCCTAACTCATCAATAGGTTTGAGATCTCTTGGTTATCCTCAACTTCATTTAGCCCATCTGCCAAGACAGTTTACTGGAGTGTGCTACAACTTCTTCGAGCTACTGGTGAGAGTGAATGAATCAAAGGGAATACCAAAGGTGGATGGGCAGACCTAAAAAGGGTTTGGCAAATCCCCCCCTTAGAGGTGCTAGTCCTCCCCAAATACTCCACACACCCTAATGCTTACATGCAACTATTTAAATTTTTAAAATTATTTCCCCCAATTATATGTAAAAACAATTTTAACTTTTTCAAATTTTGAGTTCCAAATTATCTTCTTTCCTCCTGCCCCCCCCCATTGAGAAGACAAGAAATTTGACATAGGTTATATATGAGTAGACATACAAAACACATTTCCACTATATACAACTCTTGATGACAACATAAAGGGGATCACAGATGGGTCAAAGTAACACAGTAATTGAATGAAAAGGCATGATTTTGCTGACTTATTACCTAATAATTGACAGTGGTAGAAGGCAGTGTAGTGATCTGAATTAGAGGATTTGTCAGGTTTTTCTACACATATGTATGCTTGTTGTCTTTTATCTAGACACATAAATTCATGGACATGGAAATTCCCTTTACCATCACTGAGCAGTGTTCTGCATCACACTTATAGTCTTGAATTAACTGGGGCACCAAGAGGTTTAAGTGCCTTGTCCAGAGTCACACTGTAGCGGATGACCTTGAACACATAAAACAATCAGTTTTCTACCACGACCATGTTCTTCCCTCTACACTACTGAAGGTTGCCAGATTGAATCCAATTGTGTTTTCATGTGCCTAAGTTGGGAAACATCTTTCTGCATCTTCTCCACAGATGTCAGGAGTTGGAAAATCAAGGAGTGGATATTGTAAATGGGTGATTTGGGAGCTCGGATGGGGTTGAAGTTCCAACACAGTGGTCATTGTTATTATTAAAGACTTTATTGCAGAAAGATTTTGGTCTAATGGTCTATATGTAAGGTGAACTTGTATCTTTACTTGGCGAGGAAGGAAAAAACACTAACTAAAAAGGGAGGGTAAAATTGTAAGCATTTCAAGAGTAAAGTGAAGGAAAAAACTACAAGCACTTTAAAAAAAATTTTCATTTTCAGTTCCAAATTCTCAATTTTCCTCCAATCCCTGCCCGACCCATTAGAAGTCAAGAAATTCAAGATCCATTCTACATATGAAATCATGCAAAACAAATTTTTGCATTAATCATGTTCCAAAAAAAGAAAGCAAGGAAAATAAAGAGGAAAAATTATGCTTCATTCTATATTTTGAGGCCATAAGTTCCCATTTTTGGAATTGTACTGGGTCATAAGTTTGATCAGAGTAGTTAAGTCTTTTACCGTTGATTATTGTTAAAAATAATGCTTGTTCAACATGCGGGTGATGACCAACCTTGATGGACTTGCTCATTCCATCAGTACAACAATCAGGGACAATCCTGGGCTATCTGCGATGGAGAATACCATCTGTATCCAAAGAAAGAATTGTGGAGTTTGAACAAAGACCAAAGACCATTACCTTTAATTTAATTAAAACTGTTCTCTTATTATGTAATTCTGCTATCTCTTATACTTTATTTTTCTTCCTTAAGGATATGATTTCTCTCTCATCACATTCAACTGTATATCATGGAAACAATGTAAAGACTAACAGACTGCCTTCTGGGGGGGAAGGAAGGAAGATTAGGGGAAAAATTGTAAAAACTCAAAATAAATAAAATCTTACAAATAAAGAGAAAAAAGAAAAAAATTGCTGTAACTGTGTATGTTATACTCCTGGTTCTGCTCACTCTACTTTGTATCAATTCATACAATTCTTCTTAAGTTTTTCTGAAACCAGCCTGCTTGTTATTTCTATTGGCACAATAGTATTCTATCAGATTCATATCCTACATGTTGTTCAGCCATTTCTCAGTTCATGGGCATTTTTCTCTCCAAGTTTCTAATTCTTTGCTACTACAAAAAGAGCTGCTATAAACATTTGAAAACAAATGGGTCCTTTTCCTTTTCCTTTGATCTCTTTGGGATACAGATCTAGTAATAATATCACTGGGTCAAAGGATATGTGTAGTTTTATAGCCCTTTGGGAATAGTTCCAAATGGTTCTCCAGAATGGTTGGAACAGTTCCTAATTCCATCAACAATGAATTAAGTGTTGAAGTTTTTCCACATCTCATCCAGTATTTGTCATTTCCTGTCATCTTAGTCAATCTGATAGGTATGAAGTGGTACCTCAGAGTTGTTTTAATTTGAATTTTCTAATTATTAGTGATTTGGGGCATTTTAAAATTTATTAACTGATTTTTCCTCTGAAAACTGCTTTTTCATGTATCTGTAAATTGGGGAATGATTCTTATTTTTATAAATTTGGTTCAGTTCTTTATATATCTGAGAAATGAGGCCTTTACTAGAGAAATTTCCTGTAGATCCCCCCCCCCCCCCCTTGCTTTTCTGGTAATTTTAGTTACACTGGATTCTCAAGCACTTTAGAAAAAGTGTTAAGTCCTGTTTTGAGGCTCCCCCCAGTGGAATCTTTACTATGTCAGTTGTACTTATCAGACTCTCTTTTTCATTATGGGATGGAGAGGGGTATACAAGGTCCTCACACTACTCTAATTTACTGATTAACTATACTAGAAAGCTAGTCTAGATATACAGATTCCACAGATAATTACAAATGCTCATTTTTGGTCATGATTTCCTTGTCATCCTGCACCCTGACTTTTTTGTTTTAGTCCAGATTTGCTATTTATCAGGTTTGCAAAATGAACTTATGAACCTTAACCCTTTTTTTCTTCTCTCACAGAAGGGGAAGAATGACCAAAGACCTTGAAATCTCCAAGATGAATAAGAAAGAATCCATGTTTCAAGTGAGAGTCAATTGTAACTTTCAATTTCAAAACTATATATCATAATTATTTTTCAGCTAAACATGGATAAAGAAGTCTTTAGAAACTCAATATACCAGGTGTGATTTTGCTCAAGTGAAACAATGAGAAAAAGTAATATTGTTCCTTTCAGGATCCTCTACAGATGCCTCATGTTTTGACCTAGAGATGGCCTTGGGTTAGGGCTAGACTCCTACTCTTCTTACAGCTTCTAGTATTCTGGAAAAGTTAGGAATATGGGGATCACTGATAGGCTCTGCATACTGAAACAAGCTGAATCATTAGATGATGAATTCTTTGACCCAGGCAACCCCACAAATCATGAAACAGTAGAAAAAAAGGAAAATTTAAGGTGACTACTTCCCTTAACTTTCAGGTTGAAAAATCATATTAAGAACCACAAAGACTTCTCTTAAAACCAAAACAAATTAATTTAAATAGGGAATTTAAATGGGGAATTTCCTAATAGGAAATCCAGACTTATAAGGTAATCTTGTGAAAGATAAGGAGAGAGAGTGAATTGATAACGTGTCACGAAGTGTTTAACTTCAAGATGTAAGTTGGTCATAAAAGTTAATTGCCAGCAGAGGGCTTACAAAAGGAACTTATCAGAGAGGGGAGTAGACCCTCCTGCCCTTTAGAAGCAGGAGACCAGAGTAACATCCCTACAGCATGTATCTGATCTTTCCCTGAAAATATGGTTGAGAATAACTTAACAGGCAGGCATAAAAATCATAGAGGAATTGAGAATTTTCACACCAACATCAACACTTTTCCTCTTTCAAACTTGCCACTTCTTGTCTAGGACACCACCATCTTGCCAGTCATCAAGAATCAAAATCTAGGTGTCAACCCGGTCTCCTTTCTTTCACCCCCCCTCCCATATCTATTGCCAATGTTTGTTGATTCTATCTTTGAAACATCTCTAGTGTGCCCTCATCTCTCCTCTGACACTGTCCCCCCAGTCCCAATGCAGTATGGTGCAGGCCCTGATCACCTCATACCTGAACTACTGGAACTGTCTACTGGTGGGATTGCTGTTTTTCCTTTACTCAGTTGTCTGTCAAATTGATCTTCCTAGAATTCAATTCTGCTCACATCACTAATCTCTTCAATAAATAAACTCAAGTAGCTCCCTATTACCACCTCTGGCATATATAAAAATACATGTATGTGTATATACATTTACATAATACACATATATGTAAATGTTTAATATATATATATATATATATATATATATATATATATATATATATATATATATATATATATGTAACCAAGTATAAAGTCCTCTTGTTTTTAAAGCTCTTCATAATCTTGATCCATCCTACCTTTCCACATTGTACTTTATTCCTCTCTACGTACTGTGTTCTTCCTGGAACAAGACACATTTTTGCATTTTGAACCATTTTTTTTGGCTCTCCTCCATGCCTGGAATTCTCTCCCCTTCATCTTTACCTCTTAGATTCCTTTAAGTCACCACTAAAATCCCATTTTTTCCACTAGAAGCTTTTCATGATCCTGTGTAACAGTAGCATCTTTCCTCTGAGGTCACCTCCAATTTATATTTCTTGTTTGAACATAGTTCTTTGCCTGTTTTATTCATTGTTAGACTGGAGCTTCTTGAGGGCAGGGGACTGTCTTTTACCTTTCTTTGTATCCTCAACTCTTAATATAATGTCTGATACATAGTTGGTATATAATAAATGCTTATCAACATTGCTGGGGTTGGATTGTAGATGGTCTTGTAATTTTTTTTTTCAGGTAACATAGCAAAGTGAAAGGATTCCTGTCCTGTTTACAATGAGAATCTCTTTAATGGGTTAAGAGGTTCAGTATCTTTCACTTTCAAATATCTTTAGTTTACCCAAGTGCTTTTTTAAAATTTATTTCTTTATTTTTCTTCCTTCCTTCCTTCCTTCCTTCCTTCCTTCCTTCCTTCCTTCCTTCCTTCCTTCCTTTCTTTCTTTCTTTCTTTCTTTCTTCACAGCTAGACAACTACTATACTTCTTGTTAGGAAGGAAATCATTGTTTGTCCATAAAGAACACATAAGGAATATTCATAATAATTATAAATAGTTAATATGTAGTGCTTCCTATTTCATTTGATCCTCACAACCTTGAGAAGAAGGTGCCATTCTTATTCTCATTTTACAGATGAGGGTACAGGGTGAGGCAAACAGGATGAAGTGACTTGTCCAGGATCTTACAACTAATCTGAAGCTGGGTCTGAACTCAGGACTTTCTGACTCCAGGCCTAGTGCTCTATCCACTGAACCACCTTGCTATCTATAATCATTCCTTTCTTGTAGAACACATTAGGAAAGATGATAATGATGCCTTGAAGTCAGAAGCTTTCCCAGCCATGAGATTCAAAGAGATGAGCTACTGACCTGTTTTTGTGCCTTCTTTTTTCTATCTAGAAAATGGTAGTGATAGAAACTTGGGACTGTTGACCCGGTAGGGTTATTTATAAATGAAACACTCTATAAATGTGAGGAAAACATTTGTATTCCTAGATTAACTCCAAAAGAGAAGACAGTAGACTGTATTTTGCTATTGTCTTCTGAAAATGTCTTCCTAAAACAAATAATAATTATCCTTATCAAGGGAAAGGGAGAAAGAGAAAGAAGCATTTATATGGCACCTACTATGTATCAGGTTTTGTACTTAGTACTTCATAACTATTTTCTCATTTGATTTTCACATCAATTAGAAGGCAGGTGCTGTTATTACTCTCATTCTACAGTGAGGGAAACTGAGGCAGACAGAAGTAAAATGACTTGCCCAAGATTACATAGTTTGCAAGTGTTGAGGCAGGATTTGAACTCAGGTCTTCCTGACTCCAGGTCCAGCACTCTGTCCACTGTGCCATCAGCTGCCTGTTTAAAAAAAGACATTTTCATCATGCTATAAAAAATTATTTCAAACCTAAACTTCTAAACAAGGGGGGGGGGGGGCCTTTTTTCCTACTAAGATCCATCTGAGGAGTAGCTAGGTAGCCCAGTGGATAGAGCACCAGCCCTGGAGTCAGGAGTACCTGAGTTCAAATCCGACCTCAGGCGCTTAATAATTACCTAGCTATGGGACCTTGGGCAAGCCACTTAACCCCATTGCCTTGAAAAAACTAAAAATATATATATATCCATCTGAATATTTATATCATCAATTGAGGGTTATATTTGGTCAATTAATTAGCCCTTAAAAAGCTCCTAGAGTTATTGAATTTTTAATCTCACCTGCGGCTGCTTTAGCAATGATAGACTAATATGGCCCACAGGCCCATTCCAAAAGAACAGGAAATTCTCAGAACAGGTATTTAGCATTCATAACTATTACAAATTACCTGCTATAGCACAATAGGGATTAGTATTCTTTTATGGAATATAGTCTTAAAATTCAAGTCTGAATATAATTTGGATTTTTGTAGGCATCTTTGCTGCTACTTTACCTTTCTTCCTTGAGTCATGAGGAGGCCCCCTCCCTTTAATAAGAACCCTGCCAGTGCCACTAGTAGGTCTGAATCCAGAGTTAAAAAACAAAAGGGGAAAAGGACCTATATGTATGAAAATATTTATAGCAGCTCTTTTCTGGTGTCAGGAAACTAGAAAAACCCATCTATTAAGGAATGGCTGAACAAATTTTGCTGTGATTGTGATGGAATACTATTGTGCTTTAATGTGAAGAGCAGTGGGCTCAGAAAAAACTGGCACTGATACAATGTGAAAAATACTGCGTACAAAGTAACAGCAATGTTATAAGATGATCAACTGTAAATGATTTAGTCATTCTCAACGATACAATGATCCAAGACAACTACATAGGGCTTATTAAAAAAAAAAAAAGTTATCCATCCCCAAAGAGCTGATGGTGTCTGAATACAGATTTGAAGTGTACTTTTAAAATTACTTTTCTAGAGGTTTTTTTTTCATATTTTCTTTTACAACATGATGGATATGAAAATGTTTTAGCATGACATATAATCCATATTGAATTGCTTGTCTTCTCAATGAGGAGGGTGGGGAAGAAGAAAATTCAGAACTCAAAGTTTTAAAAATGAATGTTTAAAATCATTTTAACATGTAATTGGGGAAAAATTAAAATACCAAGAATTCAAAAATTAAAATAGAAACATTGCTACTTAGACTGGGCAACCATGTAAGCCATTTTTCCCTGGTTTGCAGTATTAAGTTCCTAGATCATGAAAGATGTGACTTGAGATCTTGTGAGAAGACTTTAAATTGAATTTGTAAAATGTTTTCTACAACACTGGCTTAATATAGCTTTAGTATTCTTTGAAAACATCATTTTCAGGGGAGGCTATGTGGCATAGTGGATAAAGCACCGGCCTTGGAGTCAGGAGTACCTGGGTTCAAATCTGGTCTCAGACACTTAATAATTACCTAGCTGTGTGGCCTTGGGCAAGCCACTTAACCCCATTTGCCTGGCAAAAACTAAAAAAAACAAAAACAAACAAAAAACCCATCATTTTCCACTGACATAAAACAGCCTGCATGGTTTCATTAAGAATAAGGCCAAACACTATTAAGATTATTTCTTTCTTTTATGGCAGGGCTGCAAAGCTGGACAGTGAGTGCTACAGTTGTAGTTTACTCTGATTTTAATATATCTGATATTTTATTTTTCCCCCAATTATATGTAAAAACAACCTTCAGTTTTTAAAATTTTGAATTCCAAATTCTCTTCTTCCTTCCTTACTCTCACCATTGAGAAAGCAAACTATTATAGGTTTTTTAAAAAATCGTATTTTAGCAAAGAATTTGTTTTAATCTCTCACATTACTGTACTTGAGGAGGTTTTGACTTGATGAGTTACATCAGTTACATCCCCCCTCTGGGGGAATGTGCCAGGGATTCTTGCTGTTAAACATTTTTATCAGAGACTTCCAGGCCTAGATGAAATGCTTTTACAGGTAAAAGGCAGGTACAGGTAACATATGATTAAAAAATATTTTGAACATTGTGCTGCACAGGATATGATGGAATTCAATAGGGGTAAATGTAAAGTCTTATACTTGAGTTCAGAAAGTCAGCTTTCCAAGAGCAGGATAGGAGAGGCCTAGTTAGAGAGCAGCTTGTCTGAAAAAGATCTTGGGGATTTAAAGGACTCCAATTTCAATCTGAGTCAACAGAGTAAAGTGACAGCCAAGAAAGTCCATGGGGCCCTCAGAGTCGACTACTCTCAGGAGGCAATGGCCACATGATGCTCTTAGTCAGGTGGGGTTTGGAGGACTGGGTTTGGTTCTTCAAACCTCATTTAGAAAAGAGAAAGATAAGCTTGAGGCTATCCTGAAGTAGTCAGTGAAAGGGGTGGGGTCAAAGGCCTGCCAACATGTAAACTGAATAAAAGGACAGGATTGCTGTCTTCAGGGTTAGAAGATTCCAGACCTATATGGTGTGTGTGTGGGGGGCGGGGAAAGGACAGATCTCTTACAGGAAAAGCACTTGCTCTCTTTGGCATCTTAGGACAGAATCAGAACAAATGAGTGGAAGCTGCAAGGAACCAAACTGAGGTCTGTAAAAGTACAACTTACTACATTTAGTAGATTTACAGATTTACTAGATCTAGATTTAGAGCAGTCCCCGGCAGAAATGGGCCACTTTGGGAAGCAGCGGGCCTCCTCTCACTGGAGGTCTTCAAGTAAAAGCTGGAGTAGCAATTGGTAAATGAAATTCTTGGACAGGTCCCTCGCAACTTTAATATTCTGTCTGTGATTCTATGAAAACAATCAACCTGGAATTTTTCTTTAAAAAAAAAGTATAACAGAAAATGGCTTAATATCTCAAAAAGAAGATTTCAAAGTAAGGGTGATGTTTTGTTAGTTTTGGGGATAAACCACAAACTTAAATATAAGCTACAGTTCAACCGCTTTTTAAATTTCATGTTTATTCATACTTTTCAAAATATATGTACATAAAAAAGGAAGATTTACAACAGGAAAGATTGCCTTACATGCAACACAAATTCCAATAAATTCATGATGGGATCACAGATGAGTATGAATCTAAATCAAGCTAATCTTTGCAAGTCCATTCCCTAGCCAAACTGAAGCTACAGAAAGGATCCCAGAAAACAGACTGCATGTGGAATGAATATGAAACAAACAGATTTAGCCTCTGGCAGTACTCAAAGGTCCAGAAGATGTACATTGAATATCTTAAGACAATAAAAATTTTAAGTGCCACAGGGAAGTTAAATTAAGAATCAGAAATGGAAATTTCTCAAGATAGAAAGCTTAGTAATATTTAACACAACCTCACAATATCAAAACAAAATACAAAGAAAAAAGGGTTAGGTAGTCAGGCTTCATTTACTTAAAAAAAGAAATCTCAGAGATGAAGTCACTCAAATGATGTCAAAGGTGCTGAGGAAAGAAAGGGGGGATGGGAGGAGGGTACAAGATGGGTCTGGAATCTAGTTTCATTTATTTTAGCAAACTGCATGTTTTTCCACTTTTCAGTATCTCTATATTAGCCTTTAAAACAGCAAACAAGAAGTGATAACTCAGGTGCTTAGTCTTAAAAAATATATATTTAAAATTTGATTTAGAAGATTTTTATGCTGTGTTTTTCAGTTAACAGACTAATGACATGAGGAGTCATAGCAAAAATGCTTTTCTGTAATGCCATTTAATCAAAAAACCAAGCAATTTAAGAATTGTGCTTGATGTAGAGGGACTGCACTGGGTCCTCCAGGGAGGGGACCCAAGACCAAGGAGCTTCTCCTTATGACAAATAATTCATGGGATTTCAATTCATTTCAGATTTCAATGGGATCATAATATATGTGTCGATTTCTCAAAAGTGAAAGAATCCCTTCTGTTTCCTGTTGGTGGAGAGTTGGTGCAGCAGTTTCACAAATAAAAGAAAGCTACAACATAGAAGACCCTGAAGGCAGAAGTGTCACATTGCCTCCCTCTTTATTTCTAGTACCTGATGTCATGTCATTCTGTTCCTGAAGCTTTCTAAAAATATAAAAATCTTCTTTTCAATCGTTTAAAAGAAAACCAAACAATAAAGCCTAAGCTGACCACTTAAAAGAGAAAAAAAGGGGTGGGGGGAAGAGGGAAAGGCAAAAAAAAACAAGTCTAGATTACATAGTCTAGAAAAATCCTGAATTGTTGCAGAAACTAAAATGACTGAGGGGAGAGACAGGTACTGAGGACAGTACCTAAAGCTAACAAATGACTAAGTTGGTTTATTTTATCATCCCTCCCCATGCTTTTTAAAGAAAAAAAAATGCAATTTTAAAAGCATCAAAACTAAAACAAATGCACAATGACCTTAAGAAACAAGATTTTTGAATTCCATTGCAGTAGCCCTGCACCTCTAGTTTCATTTCTTTGCTCTGAGAGATTTCCTGGATTTGCCCTTGGTGGAGGATTTCCCATCTTTCCTTCCACTTGCTGCTGGCTTCTTAGAAGAGATGCTACCAGACTTCTTGACAGCTGGTGGGGCTGGTTTGTTTTTCTTGGCAGGGGTTTTGGCCTTGGGTGGAGCTTTCTTGGGTGGGGGTCGTGCTTTTCCTCGCTGGGCAGCAGGGGTTTTGGGCTTCGGTTTTGACTCTCTTTGTTTTGTTGAGGTGGCCTTCCCTCGGGATTTAGCTGGGGCTTTAGCTGGGGCTTTAGCTGGGGCTTTCTTCTGCAATCTGTAAAGAAGGAAAGCGAAAAGAAAAAGCTGAGCATACAAATGCTCCCATTTTCTAGAATGACAAAGAGCCTACAGGCTTTGCCAAAAAAATCATTATAAAGGTGAGAACTCTTATGGATGATTAGAATCACATCATGAAATGAAAGTCACTCAAGTCCTTGCCCAGTTCCAATTTTGCCAATAAGCTTTTATTTGTTTGGTCAAACACCAAGCTAAACATTCACTAGACTTATGAATATTATTCCTTTGGCTTAAAGTTTGGAGTTTGCTTTCAGAACTCAATAACTTTAAGGTACCAAAAAAGAAAGTTCAAATAAACAAATTTTCCACTTGTTAAAACACTCTCTCAGTGGATGGGCAGCAGAGAAGAGTAGGCAGAGGGCTGGATGCAGAACAAATCTAAGCTATGTCAGTCATTATTCAATTCAATAAGGATTTATTAAGTATAAGTCACTGTGCTAGGTCCTGGGCATACAAAATGTAAAGTAATCTCTGTCCTCAGGAAATTTACCTAGGTTGAGTAAAGTCACCTCAGTTTCCTCTTCCATAAAATGAGGGGATGGACTAAATGATCTCCAGCTCTAAATTGCTATGATCTTATAATTGATAAGAAGATTGTGCAGTAAACTATATATATTAGCAATAAGCAAGATTTTGATCACTCTTTGACCATCACAGTAGGACAAAGTTTGGAATAAAGAACAGAATTTGGTTTAGGAGTATTATTAATTTACTGACTTAAAATGGCAAGTAGTGAAAGATGACTCAAGGCAAAGTTTAGAAAACAAATATATCATTTAATGAGGAAACAGCTAGTGTAGCTAAAGGAATTTCTGTCATTGCTTGTCACATTCAGTAACTTCAACTCTTCAAGCATCTATTTCCTATTTTGTAAAATAAGTGACTGAAATAGATGACCTTTCAGTTCCCTTCTAACTCTAAATTTATTCTCCTAAGAAACCCTTGAGCTTGAATTTCCTCATCTGCAAAACAGAGTGGATGGAATATATGAACTCTAAAGCTTTTTCTAGATAACACTTAGCAATTCTGTGATATATAGATATATATATATATATGTGTGTGTGTATATATATAATTATTTCTCCAACCACCACTGGTTTCCTCAGATAAAAGTAATTTCAAATTTCTATACCTTTTCTTAGGTGGTGGTTCATCTTCTTCAGATTCTTCTTCCTCAGATGAATCTTCTTCATCTTCCTCTTCTGAATCATCATCCTCAGACTCTTCAGATTCTTCACCTTGTTGCTTTTCTGGAAATAATATTCCTGGGCTGTGAAAAGAACTCAGGTTAAAACAAAAAGGCCCATGCAGGACAGTTAAAACAATGAAAGTTTAAAGAGCAGATAGCAAAAACAAGCAAAATAACCTAGCTCCATACATGATTACAAATGAGGTTACAAATTATTCTGCAAATGGAGGCATGTACACACACACCTTTCTTTAAGAAATATATATAAGCAGCACAAGGACTCCAGGCTCCAGTTTTCCTAATGTACCTCCCTCACAACCACAACCTTAAAACAAAGCATCATGCCTCCAAAAATTCCAACAAAGCAGTTCAAACTTGAAATCCCAAATGGGACTGAATATTTTCTATTTTGTAAAAACTATATGACACCAAAAGCTAAGATCTTTCACTTTTCTCCATCCATAAAAATAGGAATTCTTGGTTATCCTGATAAGTAAGCCTATAAATAATATTACAGTATGCTAGGCTTTGAAATCTACATTTCACTCATAAAATACAAAATATAAACATAGTTAAGCCAAAAGGGTTGATCTATTATTTAATAAGTTCACTAAAATTTATGCTTGCCCCCAAAGTGGAATAAAAACACAAGAAAGTCCCCCTAAAATATTAAATATTCATGTCATGGAACTTTATTAATTAAAGATTAAATTATATTACTCAAGGTGAGAGGGCATGGATGGGCTGGGCTTTCCATCACTGGGTATACTGACACCAATAGGATCCCAAGCACTTGCAAAAGCAGCTAAAAGAAGTACCTGGATTTCTCCCCTTATTGAGAAATCACAACATGTTTCAGTTAAGAATTCTTAACTCTCCTGCATGTAACAAGTTAAGAAGCAAAACTAAAGCACTTGGAAGCCTATGATGCTGAATCCCTCCAGTTCTCTAATGCTAAATGACCACAGTACAGGACAGTTTAAGTTAGAAGTTGCAGCATCAGATAACAAAATTTAATTATTCATCTGATAGAGAAGGAACAGCATAAAGACTCAGAGACTAATGGATTTGAGGAAAGGAACTGCTAAGAACTACCTTAGATACCTCTAGCTATGAAAACTTATGGCTTGATCTCCAGTTCATTTACTCATCTGTAAGATGCAGGGTCAGCTTAGAATCTAGGCTTCAGATGATTTCTAAGGACTCACTCTGTTCAACAAGATTATGACTATGAATTTGACTGAATTTTTCAATGGGTTGTGTTATATGTGAAAAGCTTTCTTTACCTGGGGTAATATGGAAAACAAAGCTGGAAGGTGCCACTGAATCCTTTCCCGGAGATCTGTTCCATCCATCCATTCTTTTCGCATTTTTGTAGGGTTCTTTTCAGTAGATGCACTGAGAGCAAAAAGGAAAAATCTATCAACCAATACTCTAATTTTGTAAAAAACAACTGATGCCTCTAAGACTTCTTAATCTTTTTTTATGTCATGGTTCTTTTGGGCAGTCTGTTTTTAAAAATTTTTTAACTGAATAAAATAAAATGCCCAAGATTACAAAAGTAACAAATTTTACTGAAATAAAGGTGTCCTTTTATCTGATTAATATTCACAGATCCCTGGAAATCAATCCACAGACCCCAGGTAAAGAAACCCTGCTCAAGGAGAACACATAATAGGCATACTCTTTGATATTCCAAGGATCTCAGAAAGCAGAATTTGGACCAGAGCCACCCAAAGGGGACATTATCTTAGGCTGCAGTAAGGACATATTGAAATTTACTCCAGTGCTTTCTAGTTCTTTAAGATCAAGAACTGAACTCCCTCAAGTAGATAGGCATTATCTCTTGGTAACGACCTCATGGGGCATGGCGCAGTTTTATTTTTTTAATGTGGATTTGGACAAAAACTGCACCAAAATTCTGTGTTTAAATTAGTAAAGCTTCCATCTGTTAAAAACTTAAATGGTCATAATCATCATAGAGTATAATACAAGGGAATGATGAATACATCACAGATATTTATCCATAAGATGAACAATTACCTCCTCTAACAAAAGTCACCTTAGACTGAAAAGAAAAACATTTCTGGAAAGCATGCATATCCCATAAAAAAAAAACTCTAATCAGATTCCAAGACCATTTTTTAAACTAAAAATAATTTGCTTTGGTTCATTCTGTAATTTTCTGAGTTAATTTAGTTTTATTAATTTCACATATTTCTTCTAAGGTGCTTGCTTAAAATTAAAGAAGTCTCAGAAACACTTATATAAAAAAAGACAGCTGGATGGTACAGTGAAAAGAGTGCTGATTTTAATTCAGGAAGATCTCCCTTCATACTCCGTGCTAGCTATGTGACTCTGAGTGAATCACAATCTCTCTATCCCTCAGTTTCCTCCTTTATAAAATGAGATTAATAATGGCATATCTCCCTCAGAGTTTTTGTGATAATCACATGAGTTAGTATGTAAAGTGCTTTTACAAACTTTAAAGAATTATATAAGTGCTGTTGTTTTTTTTTCATTTTCAAAGAAGACCATAACAGGGAGGTGAAGTGAATTGGATCTGAGTGAGGAGGTGCTGTGTTAAGTCACCAGCCTCATTTTCTTCTCTGGAGTCATTTGGCTCCAGAGACCAGATATGAATCAGGACGGAGATGGTCCTGGTCTTGAGGCAATCAGGGTTAAGTGACTTGCCCAGGTTCAAACAGCTAGTAAGTGTCAAGTGGTTGAGGCTGGATTTGAAGTTAGGTCCTCCTGACTTCAGGATCCATGCTCTAATCACTGTACCACCTAGACATCCTCATATAATTGAAAGTTGTTATTAACTGAACATTCAAAAACACCATAAACAACTGTGCTTGAGAACATAAAAATCTTCATGTAGTTACCAATCTTTTTCCATTTATGCACCCTAGAATGTTAAATCTGACTTCTGTTATACTTTAATTCAGTCCTTCACTTTCCTGATGAGGTATATCCAGGCACATTGTAGCACTTTCTTTGAGGTCCCTGAGTCAAGAGAAGATAACAGAGCTGGACTCTGAAATGAGGTCTGGTGACCTTGAGGTCAGTGGTTTTTTTAAGGAACACATGGGGATGACCAGCCAGAAACAGGGTTTCTCCCAGACTCCACCTCCTTATCTCCTATTGTACTGGGCACCAATATCACCATACCCAGCTGGACCAAGTGTTTAGTGGACAATACAGTCAGTGTGTCATGCTATCTCTCCCTCTAGTCTGTGCTGGCATGGATGGCAGAGTGCTTGGGCAAACATAGTGACATGCTCCTCAGCCATGCTGTGGGCACATCTGAGTCTTACCTTGGAAATTAGAATTGGTCCCTGGGTGGTTCTCCAAGACATATTTCTTCAGAGCAGTTGTTGAACAGGTCTTCGGTTCATTCATGGCAGCAATAGCAGACAGGATTGCATCTTCCATCAGACTTCCACCAAGCAGGGGTTTCTCCCCTGATCTCTTCAGCTGTTTTCCAAGGAGGAAGAGAAAAGCATCAAGACAACACTCTCCCAAAGCAGGTCAAGACAAGACTCCTCTGCACCAGGTGGGTCGGAGCTCCTGCATCAGCACAGATACGTTTTAAATTAAAATGTCGCATTAAGGACTTTTGCTTTCCAACCACCAAAGAACTTTAACTAATTTAAAATCCTCAAACCCTTTTATGGACACTCTCAGTTATTCTTCCATTTGCCACTTTTATTCAATGAATAAATAGTTGGCAATTTCTCTGGCCTTGGTTTAACTATCCCAATAGGTATATTAGTTAACTTGTAACTTTCATGTGAATTATAGGCTAAACTATTGTCTAACAGCACTTAACAGACTCCATATGTGCTACTTTTGAAAGAATACGTACTACAATTTCATAGATGAAATGAATTAAATCCTTTTTATATCAGAGAATACTTCCCTTTAGCAATCTGAAAAATGAAGAAGCTGTGTAATAGTGAATATAACATATAACCCTATAAACCCTGTAAGGATAACAACAAAGAGAAAAGTTTAGCAACAATTAAGGTACCTTACTAAAGTAAAATATATGTACAGGATATTTCAGAAGTGGGTTCAGGTAGATATAAAAAGGTAATATTAAAAAGAAGGAGGGGGGAATAAAAGGATTAAGCCAAACATGTTCTAAAAATGAACTTTTGGCCTCTGACCTGGAATGTCCCAGAAGCTCCTTTGCCTGTGATCTGCTCTAACTGGCCTTTCTCAACTGCTCTCTGCAGTGCATTCTTTAACAGTTGAGGTCTGTGGGGGAAATAAAAAGCACAAAATAGGTAAAAATCCTACAAATTCAAAGCAACAAACAGGTAGACATAGTTTTCTAATGTTCCTTCAGCTGTAAACTCTTATGATGTTCTGTTGCCTTTTTTAAACCAGACTGGCCAAACCACCATTTATCTAGAGATACCTTAGTTTTCTGAATGAAAATACTCATCACTCCTTTTTTGGGGAGTTTGAACACGTACAGACTTCCAAATGATGAGAACTCCCATTATTTATTCATTCATTTCATTTCATTTCATTTCATTTCATTTCATTTCATTTCATTTATTTATTTATTTATGGCATAGTTCCAAATTGCTCTCCTAAATGGCTAGAGGAATTCACAATTCCAACACAGAGCATTTTAGGTACTTATTTTTCAACAACCTTTCTAGCATTTGTCTTTTCCCTCTCTGTCAACTTAACCAATCTGATAGGAGTGAGGTGGTACCTCAAGAGTCATTTAGTACTTTCATATTTATTATATTGGCTTCAGCTAATCGTAGAGCAATTAATCTATCACAAATTGTTTAAATCTGTCTTTTTTGTGTTTTGTAATTGTGCTAAAACAGATCCTGTGTATAAATTGACAGATATATTTCCAAACATTTAGTGCAGTTTGCAGATATTTTATATGGAATTTCTCTATCCCTTCCTGCTGGGTTTTGTTAAAAATGCATAGAAAAGCCAATGACTCATTTGAGTTTATTTTATATTCTGCAACTTTGCTAAAGATGTTAATTGTTTTGACTAGGTTAGTTAACTCTCTAGGGTTTTCTAAGAATACCATTATATCATAGGCAAAAAAGTGATAGTTTCTACATTGCCTATGCTTATTCCTTCATTTTCTTTTTTTTTTCTTATTGCTATAGCTAGTATTCTACATTCTATTTTGAACTGTAATGGTGATATTGTACATCCTTGCTTTAACCTTGATCTTATTGGAAAGATTGCCATTTATCTCTATTACTGACAATGCCTGCTCTTGGTTTTAGATAGATAGTACTTATCATTTTTTAAAAAGCTCCATTTATTCCTGTGCTTTCTAACATTTTTAAAAGGAATAGCTGCTGTATTTTGTCAAAAGTCGTTTTGAGGTTTTTGGCATCTACTGCTATAATCTTATTATTTTTGTTGTTGATATTGCCAATTATTTTAGAGGTTTTTTTAAAAATACTGAACGAATCTTATATTCTTGATAAAAATTTCAAATGGTCATAGTGTACAATTTTTGTGATATATTACTGTAATATCCTTGCTGATATTTTTAAAAACTTTTTGAATAGATATTCATTATGGAAAATATATTTCCGGTATCTTTTGAAGGATGAAATTATAATTTAAAGTGAACCTAGAATCAGTTGTTCTTTAGCTTTAGCAGCAAACAGCTGTCTGAATAACTGAAGTTGCTATATGATTACTACTAAATGTAATTCCTAAATACTAAGCTTTTGAAGATTTTCTGAACTTGTTTCCTTTTCTATTTAAGTACTTTGAAGCATACTTGCATAATAATATAGTTTGATTCTCCTAGTATAGTGCTTGGTATACAGGAGCTTAATAAATGCTTGATACTTAAATGCTTCTTCTATTGATCTTCATTCAAATACTTTCCACCAGGCTTGTCTCTTCCAAGTTTCTTCATAGTAGTGAATCTTCTTAATACAGAATTCTATCTCCTCCTCAATTTATTCTCATTCTTTTGAATAAGATGTATTCTTCTAGAGTCATGTTACAATGATGGGTTTCAAAGAGGTCAAATTTGCCTTCCTGCTTTGGAATCTTCAAGATTTATATAAATGTGTCTAAGGCAATGGGTTTCACTGCTGGCTCTTTTTTTTTTAAATTTTTGTCTCTGGTGAATTACTGGGCAACTCTTTCTTCTGTTCTTCTTATCCACTCTTTTCAATTTAATGCCCTTTTGATTATATTTGCAAAACTCTAGGCAAATATATCTTAAACATCCCTTTTTATGTATATTCATCCAAGCTCAGGAACTGGGTATGGGAAACCAACACTGTCCTGAGATGATCTTAACTTATTCTTTTGGCAAGACTATACAGTATTAGTGGTAGGAGGGTCACCAGACAATCTAGTTCAGGTTCCTTTTCACAGCACTAGTTCTTTTTCATACAAATGCTTTTTTCCCTAGCTACACTTCAATAGAACAGACAGCTGCTAAAAACATGTCATGTTTCCCAATTCGTCTTTCCCTTCTTTAGCCTTTGACAGGACAATATTAATAAAATATTCACCTGTGACTCTAAGACTGCCCAGGATTTCATAAATCTTAGCTGGGTTTTCTATACTTTTAGTAGCATCATTTGTGTTCCAATGACTCACAAGAGGTGGTCAATCTGAGAAGTAACAGGCAGTCCTCCATTATAACCCAGATATACAAGCTGGGAAGACAGCAGAACTTTGTACTGTTAACGTCAATTTCAGTACCCTTCACCAAAGAATTAAAAAGTAGTGTTCAAATCTTTTGCCTCTGACTCTCATGGGATTTTATATTTGACCACTCCTTGAAATATAGGCCAGTTTTTTCTTCAGAGGATGAAGTCACTCATCTCCCATTGCTATGGAAAGCATATCATAGTTAATCCTTACATCCAAGTATTCAACATTCCCTTTCCCCTCCCTCCTTACTATCAATTTTTTCCTCCTGACACAGGTCAGGGTTGCCTTCTAATTCTTTAGATGTTTTCTCTTCTTTTTTCACAATGAAATCTTTCTTCCATTAAAAAAAATGAAACCCATAGAGTATATATTTTCCCTGGTAACCCAGAGTAGAGATGCATTCCTCAAGGCTAAAGAGGCATACTGGATGATAGTAAATCCATGAATTATGCTCAGCAGGTTGTTTATAAATGACATTAAAAATGTTGAGATGAAGAAATATGGAGGTCATCTTCACAGATGAAACTATGAGAATCAATGAACTATTTTATTTGGAGAGAATTATGAAAGAATGAAGCATAAAACCAAGGACTAAATATTGGGATATCTACATTTAGGTGACAGGACACAGGAAAAAAGCTAACAAAAAAGTAGAAGGAAATTATGAGTTGTATGGTTTCATAAAAGTCAAGGAAAAAAGTTTAAAGGATTATTAACACTGTTAAATGACACAGAAAGGTCAATAACATGATGAACAATAAAAGGCCTTTGGATTTATCGTCTTCGATGTACTGATAAGTAATCTAGAAAACTACAATGGAAGTAATTTTGGTCACACCGAGACACATATTCTACATTAGACAGAAAGGTACCCTTATATAAAGTGTGAAGGAAAAAATATTGCATAAAAGGTTAAAAGAACTGGGTTCAGGTCCTTGCTCTGCAATTTTGGATAAATATCACTACTTCTTTGCGGTTTTTGTTTCCTCACCTATGAAATAAGGAAACTGGATTAGACCTCTGAGATTCCTTCTAGTTCTAACATTTTATGATTCAATTATATACACAACAAGTTAAAAGTCCTGTTGGATTTTGTCTCTTTGTTCAAGCCCTACAGAATCACACAGAAGAGAAAACTTCTGGGGAGCTACTGCATGTACCTATAACTACATCAGTAATTTTTGCAACAGAGGGATTTTAAAGTAGAATGAATTTCCATGTTCAAATGTTCATACTCTATTGCTTTCTCTGAGTTTTGCCTTTGTGGACACCAGAATGATTACAAACCTTCATGATTAAGTGTTAAGTTCTAATAAGTTATTTAATTAATGCTTAAATTTTAAATCAAAATAATTCAATAGTTTTCTAAACATTTTGCTTCTGGATTAAAATTTTAGTAATTTGATTTGCCTTGGTTATTCTTTTTCTTTTCTTTTTTTTTTTTTGCCTTGGTTATTAAAAAAAGAATTGATACTAGACTAAAAATTATTCCATACTCTGAATAGTAAGAAAAAGTTCAGGGCATATCTTTTTTTTAAAGTTTTTTTTTTTGCAAGGCAATGGGGGTTAAAATGACTTGCCCAAGGCCATACAGCTAAGTAATTATTAAGTGTATGAGGTCAGATTTGAACTCAGGGCTGGTGCTCTATTCACTACACCACCTAGCTGCCCCTAGGGCAACTCTTTTGAATTCTATTTCAATAACAATATCTGATACTTTGGACTGAAGAAGTGTGCAAATAAATTATTAGGTAGCACAACACAACTGTGAAATAACCACTCTATCTACATTTTATTTTTAGGGTTTTTTTGCAGGCAATGGGGTTAGGTGACTTGCCTAAGGTCACACAGTTAAGTCAGTATTAAAGGCCCGAGGCCGGTTTTGAATTCAGGTCCTCCTGATGCCAGGGCTACTACTCTAACCACTGTACCACTGGTTCTCTACATTTTAATGTATAATTTTAACTTCAGCTCCAAAGTGAAAGTCTAGTGACGCAAACTTCAATAAATTCATATATATATAAGCTCAAATTTGCAACCAAGCATAGGAGATAAACCCAATGACAGTTAAAAATATTTGCAAGTCATATCTTTTATACAGCTTATGTGTGTATGTATGTATATATATATATATATATATAATATATATAGTTTTATAAATTAACTATATATTTACATATATCTTTTCTAAATTAACTACTACAAAAATTTGCCTACAATTTTACAATGGAGAAATCACACTGGACTAGAAGTATAAGATTCCAACCTCCTGTATGTCTAGAAGAGAATCAGTTCTAACAGCTGACAATTCTCACTGACCTGACCAAATTCCAACCTTGGAAAGGGTCAAAGGAAAGACATTTTTAATCCCAACATTTCAGAGCATGCACGTTTTCAATTTTACATACCTGATATCCACCTTAAGTTTAGGATAATACTGAGATACATATTTCCTGATCAGGCTGTAGGAAGCTTCTTTAGGTTCACAAAGACGAGTGAAGGCCAGTGGAAGAACATCTTCCAATTTTACTTGCTGTTCTGGAGCTAATGTAGAACTACTCTTCTAAAATGCAAGAGATCCCAAATATAAGTCACTTCAAAATAGGTAAAATTTTGTTCTGAAATACTCTAATATATAAAACACTACATCAAATAGAGTAGATGATGTAGGAGGCTTAACTCTCTTCAAAGATGTGACAAATTCTAAATTTATGTCTTTTTCTACATTTCTTTTCATACTATTTTGCTTCCACAAAATACTGTTAAATCAATGGAGCTGAGAAACATTAATTTCTTTCTAGATATCCAAAACATATTACCCATCAGAGGGTACAAGCATATGTATACTACATACATTAGGTCTGAAAACATGTGGAAGTCTCTAGGTCTCCATTAGGACATTACACCCAGATTCAGGGAGCCCAGAATATGCAGACTAAAATCATGGCAAATTTTTGGAGTCATTTAGGAAATCATTCCCTATATGCAGTTAACAGAGAACAGCAAGAAGTTTGCATTAGATGCTCACTCTGTGCTAAGTGACATGGTAAAAATTCCCACAAGTGAGCTTATTCAGAATCTGGATGATGCCTACCATAAGAGATACACATGTGGAAAAGGTGGGAAGGGTTGCAAGGATGATGATGAAGGGGAAAGTCTTTCCTTAAGCCCTGAATCAACCTCAATTTATCTATAAGTTATTTTCAGAATTTGGTTTGTTTAAAACTCCTCTGCTCTATGCATTTTTTTGCTAGCCACATGATCTTAGACGTAGTGATTAGGTTTCCAGTTGACTCCTTGAGTTTTTTAATTCACAAGGTAGTTTTAACTATAGTCTCAGTAGCCTTCTAGTTTCCAATTATTTCTGTGGGAACAGAAGTTCCAAGTTCCCACTCTGGATGCCAATTTTGCATTTTCTCTCTGCCGAATTTCCCATAGTGGCCTCCTGATTCCTAGCTACTCCTGAGACCAGAGCTTAGACAAAAGAAGGGACTGGGAGGGAGCAGGTAGCCATCTGTCCCTCACCTTGAACCAGGACTAAGGGGACAGGGCAATTTGATAAGGAGCAGGGTCAGTGTAGCATTTCTCTGGCACACTCTCCTAAGGGTCCCAGGCACTGGCTGTTTCATTTTTTTCCCAGTAACACTTCCCTGTTGTTTTCCATTATCACTGCTCTTTTTTCCCCATTGACTGTGACTCTTTTTGTCCTACCACCTTCTTGTCCCTAAAGCACAGTTACATAAAACTTTTGAATGAAACAGTGTAAAAAGATTCTTGAAGTATCTATCTTTTTTCCTCTCTCTCTCACTGAGATTTGGAAAGATAAAGGCCACACTGATAATGGTGAGGTTTATATATTGTAGTAGGTTTGTGTGAACTGAATTTGAGTATACAAAGGACTAAATTAAATTTCAAAAGAACATATAAATCATCCCAAGACATTTGTCCCAGAAACTTGGGGTGGGATGGCATGGGAAATCTCAAGGGTTGAGGGGTGTCCTGTTGAGTTAATATCCACTTCTCCTTCTATCGCCACCAAATCTGCTACCTTTGTCTTTAAATGATACTCAGAAGAAATAAAATGCAGAGATGGATGAGGTAGGGGTTCAAGGAAGTCTACAGAAGCAAGGAAACAGGAAAGGAAAAGTGTAAGGTGGGCAGAATAATAGTTTTTATGGCCACCTGGTCCATAGCCTAGATTGGCTGTTTATATCTGGGAAGTATATGTCAATAATTTAACACAGAGATAATTTAAATATCATGGTGTTTCACAAAACCTCTGTGTGTGCGTATGTGTGTGTGTGTTCTTGTGGATGGGTGTGTGTAGGTGGGTGTATAGGGGCTAAGGAAAGATCCAAGGATGTGAGAGAAAAAATATACAAAATAAACTAGGTGCAAGTGTAGGGAAAGCTTGAAAAACTTTACAACAAAACTTATTAAACCAAAATAGATAACTATAATAATAATAATGATGATGATGATGATATAGCCTTCAACTAACCTATGGACAAATACATCTTACCTTTCTGTCTTTAGATTTCTGAACTGTTTTTCCTGCATTTGGGACCACCACAAAACTCCCAGAAGCTCCTTTTCCTTTTACCTGAAAGTTTTTAATTACAGTAATAATTATTTCTATTGTTAAATAAATTTATAATGAGATTTAAGCCTTTACACTACACTAAAAAAATTATAGTGCTTTTGTCATTTCAGACCCAAAATAAAGTCCTTAACTTAATTCTACAACAAGGAAGGGGGAATCTCATGCTTTCTAAGTAGTTTAACGAGCTACATTAACAAATGCTAATTGTGAGGACCACAAGGCTTCTTTAAGAACTGTCAGTTAAAGAGAGGAAAAGACTTCTTATGTGAGGTAAAAAAAATATACCCATACACATATATGTGTAGCATTCCTATAAAGATAACCACTTCCAAGCAGAAGTCTCCCTATGATTTCCATCATGAGAAACCTTCCTCTTTTTAACAGGCAGAGATTATTATTCTTCAAGATGATTTTCAGATCTGTTTTTTTTGCAAGGCAATAGGGTTAAGTGACTTGTCAAAGGTCACACAGCTAGGTAATTACTAAATGTCTGAAGCTGGATTTGAACTCGAGTCATCCTGACACCAGGGACAGTGCTATCTACTGCACCACCTAGTTGCCCCCTCAGATTTTTTTAGTATTTACAGTTTTGTTTTCATCATCTTTCCTGAGCTCTTGCTATCCTGGCTTTCTTTACATTCTTTACAGTAAGAACTTAATCTAGAGGATGGGGTTATCTAAGTCAATTAACTGTTAAAAAGAGTAATCAAAAACTCATCTTTCAATTAAGGAAAATTCAGATTAATACTTAAATAGGTGGCACAGTAGATAGAACACTGAGTCAGAAGGACTTGAGTTCAAATCTGACCTCAAACACTTAATAATTACCTAGTTGTGTGACCTTGGGCAAGTCACTTAACTCCACTGCCTTGCAAAAAAACAAATACTTAAATTGATTTAACACAAAACCAACTTATGTGCCTGTTTGTTAATACAAACTATATCAACTGTTTGTGCCTCTTGTTAATACTTTTTAAAACAATTTTAATCCTCTAGGAACCTCTAAGACAGAAGAAAGATCTTTAATGCCAGATATGTGGTATGGTTCAAATAAAACAGATTTTCCCCCAAATAAGTGATATACTTTAGTCTGATGTAGTTCAAAGGCATAAACTGAAAGATCTGGGTTTTAGACCTGGCTCTGCCACCACTGTAATGACATGAGTTTAGACAAGTCTCTTCTCCTAAGTCTTCATTTTTAATTTATTATCAACTCTGCCAAAGTATCTGAGCCCTCCCCCCCGCCAAAAAAAGGAAAATAAAGTCAGTTGAAATCCTAGTTTATGAAAACTCTTCTCAGCATACTGAATTACAATAAGAGTAAATTAACTGTTCACCATGAAACAATAATAGGTTTTTGGGAAAACAAGTTGAGAACAAGCTTCCTAACCAAATACAGGAATGATAATCATCAATATATATTTCATATAGTACAACATAATAAGCTATATAATAAAATATCTGAATATCCCCTTTGTTGGAATCATCATTACCTGCCTGATGACTCCTCTCTGTAATTCTCTCTTCAGTGCTTGCTTAAGAAGATAGCCTCTTCTCTCTAGCTCCAATGAAGGATATTTGTGAATGATATATTTTCGTATGGCAACAACTGATGCTCCAGTCTTCTGAAAGCATGCCTGGAAAACAATCAATCTTTCAATCAACCAACATTCATTAAGCACTTACTATTATCACTTACTATTTGGCAGGAGCTGAGATTCAAAATTAAAAAAAAAAGTCTCTGCTTTTAAGACTGAATTTTCATTCTACTGAGATAGACAATGAATATATGGATAAGAACAGATCAACAAAGCATCATTAATTAAGTACCAACTATGGTCTAGACACAGGAGATACAAAGAAAAAGATACTCCCTACTCTCAAGAAGCTCAATGTGCATAATAGACGCCAAATCCTCTAATAAAATGTAAGCTCCTCAAGAACAGAGATTGTCTTATTTTCTTTTCTTTGTATCCCTTGCTCTTAGCACAGTCATTAAGTAAAAGGGAGTCAAAGAGCTATCAGGTAGAGGACTTCAGAAAAGAAGACAGTGCCTAAGCTGCATCTTTTAGTATGGGAGGGACGTTCTGAGGTACAGCAGAGGAAGACTGAAGATGGCCAGTATCAAAGTCAGATATATGTGGTGGGGTGGCCTAGAGAATTATGTGAACTAAGACTAGAACCTCAACTGGGACCAGATTAAGGGGCTTTCAAAGTCAAATACTGGGATCAATAAGGTAGTTTTTGAAAAGGAAGCAATCAGTAGCTGGGGGTTAGGTTCAGGAAAAGCTTCAGCACAGAAGATTCAAGTTGAGTCTTGAATGAAGAGAAGGATTCTAAGAGGTGGAGCTAAGAAGAGAAGGGAGCAGATGCAAGATGGAGCAATGGGGATGAAGGACTGCAAAAATAACTTAATTTGGACTATGGAACTCAGGAAGGGGAACAATGCATATAAGACTGTTGTGAAAGTCTTTAAACACCAGAGAACTTATATATTATATGATCCAAAAGCTAACAAGGAACTCCTGGGGTTTATTGGTTAAGAGCATGATGTAATCAGACCTATCCTTTAGAAAATCAGTTTGACAACAGTGTGGAGGATGCACTGGAGAGAAGAAAGAACAATTCAGAGGCTATGGATGAGAACCTGTGCGAATAGATGGAGAAGGGGTTGGGTGCCAAAGATACAGTAGAGATAGAAATGGCAATATTTGACAACTGTCTAGTTATGTGGGGTGAGAGAAAATGAAGAGCTGAGGATGATGTCAAAGTTGTGAGTTAAGAAAACTGGAAGGGATCTCAACAGAAACAGGGAAACTTGACATAGAGGTAGTTTTGGGAAAGGTTATAAGTTTTATACGCAAGATGTATTGGAATATCTCTCAGGAAATACAGTCTGAAATACGCATCAGGCGCTGGAGATAGGACTGCAGCTCAGTCAAGAGGCACTGGCTATCGAGAACTGAGAGTCATCTACATAGCTGATACAGATGACTTACCAGGAGAAAGGATAGAGAGAGAAAAGGTTGATGACAGAGTACATACACACTTGAGGTCCATTTACAAGGAAGGATATGAATGATGAGCCAGCAAAGGAGCAGTCAGATAGGGGAAAAAAACCCAAAGAAACTAGAGGAGAATAGTACTTAGCACAGTATCTAACATCTACTTAATATTAATGCTGGCTGAGAGGGTCATGAAAATCCAGGGGGAAAAAAAAACAAATAGAGAAGCGAGGATGAAGGAGTGGTCAGCAGTGTGAAATGCTGTGGAGAGATCAAGAAAGATGAAAGTGAGTACAAAGTTACTAGGTTGTACAGTTCAGAAGTCACTAGAAACTTGGGAGAGTAGTTTCAGTCCAGTGATGAGGTCAGAAGTCAGACAGCTAAGTACCAAGCTGTTGACAGGACAGTATATTGAGGAAAGAAATGCAGATTGCTTTTTTGTTTTGTTTTGGTTTTTGCAAGGCAATGGGATTAAGCGACTTGCCCAAGGTCACCCAGCTAGGTAATTATTAAGTTTCCGAGGTCGGATATGAATTCATCAGGTCCTCCTGACTCCAGGGCTGGTGCACTATATCCATTGTGCCACCTAGCTACCTCCAGACTGCTTTTTCTATAAATTTGGCTGAGAAAGAGAGAGGGCAGAGTAAGGAAGTTTCAGAAGATGACAGAGCAAATCTTGGAAAAGATTCTTTATTAGAAATTGAAGCAAAAAAAAGAATCAGATGTATCAAAAAGCTCTGAGGGAGTTCTTATGGAATGGTCTTCCTTAATAAAGTATGAGCAGTGATTCTTAGCTGAGAGAAAGGGGAAAAGATGTGAGAAATGAATTTCTGTGGGGAAAAATAGGGAAGAAATAGGCATTATGGATGGCCTTGCTACAGTGAGGACCCAAGTGACATGAACCAAATACATGGTGGACTCAGTCAGCTCCAATTCTTCCAGTTCTGTGCAGAGGAGGGAGATGGGGGCAGTAATTCTGGATTCGAGTTGAGCAAGGCATCTATCAAAGGTAAGACAAAGGAACAAGGGATTTAAGAGGAGAGAACTGTAGAGCACTGAACTGGTGAAATCTACAATTGAGTACAGTTCTTGGTGTCTCACAGGTCTTCTCTTCTCCAGGCTAAATATCTCCCACTCCTTCAATGACTTCTATATGACTCAACACTTCATTATCCTGGCTGCCCTGTTCTAGACTTTTCCAAGTGGCCACAATATCTTTGCCTCTTGGCCCAAGATTGAATAAGCTTTTTTGGGGGGGTTTGTTGGCACCATATTACACTGTTCAAGTGTTTCTAACCACATATCCCAAAGTGAATGAAGATGAAGTGAATCTGTTAATGCTTTCATCAGAAACTCAGATGTGAGATGGAAATGAATACAATAAAAATATTTTGTTATTGTTGTTTTTAAATAAAACATGATTTGCTTAGGAACAGTCTTATATTACCTTGAAATATGTTCAGTCCACAGAGTTATTTGCAACAGTATAATAAAGTACTAATCTAAGAACATACTTAAAAAAGAATACTTACTAATTCTCATAGCTATTTATAGTGATTATAATTTTTTAATCTTACAGCTCCTTAGTCTTATTACCTTAAAAGAGAAATTTTGCAGGTAAGCTAAAAGGCATGTGCTGTGATATCTTTTTTAATAATAGTTTAATTTTAATTAACAATGCTCAGTAAATGCAAATATGACTATCGTTTTTAAAAGTATTAGGATATTACATTGGTTCTCTACTATTCAAATCTTTGCAGAGAAGAAAACATAAGACAGATTTTTTTTGTAAAAAGTCTTTAAAAAAAAAGTCAAGCAAATGGGGCAGCTGGTTCGCAAAGTGGTTAGAGCATCAGCCCTGAAGTCAGGAAGATCTGAATTCAAATCAGACCCCAGACACTTAATAATTCCTAGTTGTATGACTTTGGGCAAGTCACTTAACCCACTGCCTTGCAAAAAAAACAAAAACAACCCCCTCAAAAAAGTTAAACAAATGATAAAACTAACATAAAAATAAACTGTCAAGAATATAAATTTAAAAAGAATTTTCACTTGCCTTAATGGCCTCCATTAGGATTGCATCCATTTTGGGACGTGAGGAAGCAGCCATGTGAGTTTGTTTCTGTGCTCTAGCAAGTTGACTGGCAGAAAGAGTAGCCCAGGAAGGGATTGTTTTTTTCACTTTCTTTTCCTTTTCTTTAGTCTGGTCTTTCTCACTTTATAATAAAAACAAAAAGTTCAATTAAGCGAGATAAACTTTTAAACAAGGAGGGTCATTTCTAAAAGGAGAGGCAATCAGGGTAATATTATTTTTTAAAATCTAAGAATTTATATAACAGTATAATTTTTAACACATCGAATTTTATAAACAAAACGGAAGGTGTTTGTTTTTCACGTAGAGAAGAGGAATCATTCAGATTGGCAATGGCCTTCAGGTTCAGAACATAGAAGAAATTAAGTCAAATAAGGAAAAAAGCTACAAATACAAGAACAATTTCAATAAAGACCTAAAGTCCAATTAGCACATTCTTTTAGATTACTGCTTCACCCCATAATGAGTACAGTATCATTAAAATACTTATAAACATAGAGGAAGACCTTCTGATAATTTTAACAGGTTGTTTATATTTCTTTCTACAGACCTGGAGAAGGGTAGAGGATTCCCAAAAGATTTAAACCTGGAATTTATAGTTCCTGGGGATTTTTTACTCTCTCTCTCTCTCTTTTAAAACATATTAAACATGAGGATAATTAACATTGCTTAGGTCAAGAACGAAAAGGATGGAATGAATCTGAGAATCAACTCTTTGTCATCTAAATTCCATATTTTGCAGATTAACAATAGAAAATCTTGTTCAAAATTTTAAATCTATTCATATTATTACTGTTTAAAAAGACCCTCTTTTAGATCTTTACAGTACAGTTATTATTTTGTCTCAAGAGTTACTTTATGAATAATAAAACCAAACATGTGCATATTAAAAAATTAAGTATAAAAACACTTTCTAAAGCCAAATATGAATTATTTTTGTAATATCTGAATTATCAGCTTCATTAGTTCAAGGTCTAAGAAGACCTAACTTCAAACCCTTATATGGGTTTGAAAATTATCTATTTTTCTTCTCCAAATCTGCAATGGAATAATGCTATCTCAATTTCTTTTACAAGGAATCTGATTCAATATTAACTAAGATAAAGAGGACAAAATTACTTACTCCTTTTTGGTTTCTTCTGAAGGCTTGTTTTCTCCCTTTTCCTCTTTCTCTGGTTCCTTTGGCTGTTCAGTTTCGCTTGATGTAGCAGGTGGAGTTTCATTTTCTTGCTCTTCTCCAGTAGAAGCAGACTCCTCTGAACTTACGTCTGGTTCTAAAATGATATTTTAGTAGAATTACATGAGTATTTAGAAATCTCAGACATAACCCTCTAAACAGGAAAAATGAAACTCTTATTAAAAACAAAACAATCACTTTTAATATCCAATAAACCACTGAATACTGAAATCAGCCCCAACTGGGTATCATGAATTCTGAGTCATTCCCACACTTAGCTAGGTTGGTCTTCAGGTAAAACAAACAGTCCATAACGAGACAAACTTAATACCTTTTAGATCAACAGTATTTAACAGCTTTTCTTCTGCTGGAATAGGTTTTTCTTTTTGCAAGGCAATGGGGTTAAGTGGCTTGCCCAAGGTCACACAGCTAGGTAATTATTAAGTGTCTGAGGCCAGATTTGAACTTAGGTACTCCTGACTCCAGGGCCAGTGCTCTCTCCACTGTGCTACCTAGGTGCCCCTGGAATAGGTTTTGAGAACCGAGTCACTTTCTTGCCATAACAAGTTATCAGGAAAAGGATGGATATGTAATGAAGGATAGGAATACTTTTGTGTATTCCTGCCATCTCACTTGTCTCTTTCCTGTTGTTATATAATAATAAAAATGAATATCACAAATAAAAAGCCAGCTTGTTAAGAAGAGCATAAGGAATACATAAAAATCAAACATTTTCAAATGCAAGTTAGGTATGAAAAGGAAGAATAGACACAAAACTACCATCCTACAGAAGGCTCAAGCTAAAAGAGGAAGAATATCTGCATTTACCCTCAGTTTTAGTGTCAGGGTAGCAACCAACTATACAGCATTTTCCAACTCTGACTAAAATGTCTAAATAGACAGCTTCTTTCAAAATGCTTTTACTGATACACAGAATCAGTTCAAGTATCAGTTTTAAGGCACTGAAACTTTAAACAGCAATAAGACTTTGGGACACAAATTGTGAGAAACGAAGTAAATTCACAAACTCAACTTGCAAACAGTTGTCTCTGTCACTTTTTTGAGGTCTGTTTATCCATTCCTTTTCTCCATTTGGGAAGTTGATTTGTATTATCTTTCTGATATGTTACTTCAGTGTTCCATCCTATACAACAATACCCATTTATTTGTTTTCTCTTTTCCAAATTAAAGCATGTTTCAACCAAACTTCTTTAATGGCTCCTATGTGAATTCCTGCCCCTGCCCATTACACTTTCAATTCTAAAATATTACTATCACAATAAAGTCCTTTTGTAACAGTGGTAAGGGGTGGTGTTGCTAGATACTAACTGTGATAGATAGGCTTATGCTAAGAGTTGTATTAAGATGTATTATACATTTGACCATTTATGGGGAACATAATTTAACCAAAAGTGTAACTGAATCTTGTGGTATGGAGTTTTGCACTGTAATTTTACTCTACACCTAAATAACTGAGATCTTTCTTCTCTCTTTATGTTTATTCATGAAATCATATATTATAATCCTGCAGAACAGCACACTCAAAAATGGCTTTTAAATTTCCTTCAAGCTGAAATGTGGGATCACGTGTTAAAAATTTTTTAAATATGCTATACATTTACTTATCTGTGTGCACAGGTTGTAATCCATGTAAATCTCCTTAAAGATTGGGATGGCTTTCTTGAAAGACTTGCATGAACTCATGTCAAGTGAAGTGAGCAGAACCAGGAGAACAATGTACATATCAATAGGAACATTGTCGGGTGATCAACTATGATGGACTTATCTCTCTCGGCAGTTCAATGATCAAGGACAATTCTTAAAGACTTGTGATGGAAAATGCCATCCACATCTAAAGAGAAACTATGGAGTCTGGATGCAGATGAAAACATACCATGGTCACTTTAAAAAAAGTTTTGTTTTCACTTTCTCACAATTTTTCCCTTTTAATTCTGATTCTCCTTTATCAACATGGCTAATATAGAAATATATTAAACATGATTGTGCATGTATAATCTATATCATATCACTCACTGTCATGGGGAGGGAGGAGGGAAGGAAGAGAAAAATTCAAAATCTTTAAAAAAATCAATGTTGAAAACTGTCTTTACATGTAATTGGCAAAAATAAAATTAAAATTAAAAAATAAGACAGGAATGGTTGTGTACCCTGTTTAGTAAGCAACTGATAAATGTTTGTAAATTGTCTCTTCTATGAATAGTTAGCCGAAGAAAAATTTGTATATTGAGATCAATAATACCTTTATTTAAACAGTACTAGTTAGCTTCTTAATCTCTCAGCAATTAGCTTTGCATACAAAAGAATAAAGGGGGGCATTATTCACATGAATTACTTTTGCTGTTTTCCCCTAATATAACTACTATGCTCACTGCTAATATAACTACTAAGCTCACTGTCCTTCACTCAGATCAGCATTTGGGATTTCTTTCCCTTGACAGCTGGAATACACTCAGAAAATTAAAACTAACTGTAAAATCAATCTAAGCCAACCAAATCTAATCCTTATTCTGTGAAAATTCAGGTTCCTTTTAAATATCTCAAGGGGATAGTTAAGAAACAAAAACAATTCATGTATATCTCATTTCCAACAGAGAGAATACGTTAAAATTTTAAGCTGAAAATTCTTCTAATGATCTACCTGTCAAATAATTTCATTTACATTATTCAAACAATTCAGGAGATTCTACTCCTTCATATTGCCAAGACCCAAAAACTTTTCCTACCGATGAACTCTGTGAATAGAATTCCTGTGACACTTAGAAGGGGATTCTTAAAAATCATCTAGTCCAAGTCTCCTCATTTTATAGTTACTTATTTATAGTTGACTTATTTATTTTTTTTAGGTTTTTGCAAGGCAAATGGGGGTTAAGTGGCTTGCCCAAGGCCACACAGCTAGGTAATTATTAAGTGTCTGAGACCAGATTTGAACTCAGGTACTCCTGACTCCAAGGCTGGTGCTTTATCCACTACACCACCTAGCCGCCCCATGACTTATTTTTAAATGACAATTCTATATCAGGTTTAATTTGGAAACATTCTAAAGAGTAAAATGACACAAAAACGACAATAAAACAATCTCCACCTCAGTTTCACTTTACCTGGCTTCTCCTCCCCACCTTCAGCTTTTTTGCTTTTGGGAGGAGTTTCCCGGGTAGAATTCACAGCTCGACGAATGGGCATGGTGTTATCTTCACCCTTCCAAGAGAAGTTCAGAGATAGACAAAATCAAATGATTATGACAAATTGCTGAATTAAATCTTTACTGGTATTATTAAGGGGTCCTAGTTGGGTGTTAGATGTTGGAGAAATCTTCAAGCTGACTCCAGGGTAACTTCTCTGAAGGTGAATGATTATTTTTAAGGAAATACATCTCAAGCTTTTTTATGTTCTTATTTAAAGTGACAACTAACAATCAATTTTGTTTTATTTTGAATATGCTTCAAAGGATTTCATGAATTTTTAGAAGAGTGGGAGATGAAAAGGATACCTGTGCACCTTTGGTTTTGTCAGACTCATAACCCAGGCTCCTAAAAGTAGGGGAGGGAAAATGTACCACCACGTAGCCCCTGGCAGGACTGGAAGTCAGGGATAGATGGATCCAAGGGCGAGAGCTTCAAGAACGGGCCAGCCCCTACCTCACCTAACTTGTCCGCGTGGATCAGCTGAGCTCCTACTCTGAGTGGGAGTGCCTTAGGATGGACGAGTTCAGCTTCAGACGTATCAGTCGCCATTTAAATTAATTTCTAGGCCCAAGTGCAGGTTACACTCTGAAGCCTCAGCTTTTAACCACAAGGATTTTTCCTAATGGTTTCACAGTGCAGTGAGGAGTCAACCTAAAGTACAGAAAAGATCTGGTGTGAAGGTTAACAAAAACAAAACTAAACTAAAAAGTCTAAACTTTTTGTAAACCCAAAGGAAAAGCATATGGCTATATAAATATATATTTAAATGGAAAATGACTTGGTCATCTTCAAAAAATATAATTAACAAAATATAAAACTATTGAAAGCAGCAACTAAGACAAATGCAGAAGCCAAAACAGGAGCCTAGTCAGCATTGAGCCTTCAGGTGAACAAAGGAGAAAAGGCCAGGAAAAAACTCAATAGAGAAGTAAATCTACTTTCATCTATGAATTTAAAGAGGAAAGCATATGATTATAAGAAGCACTTTTCCAAAAAAAAAGAGAGAAGGCTTTTAGTCTAAAGTGAACAGTCAGGGAGAGTCTAAACTTTCTGCACTAGAGTCTTACAGTAAGAGAAGCAATTTTCTTCTCCTTTAAAGGGAAATCCACTCTGTACTCAGAAGGGTGGTGGTGGCACAGAATATTACATCACAGGGAGATTTGAGAGACCTGGGAAGCAAAGCTAGGATTTAAAAGAGCAGCACTACACTAAATTCCAAAGATTTTACATTTCACATTTCTTAAGTAATCAAAAGATGGAAAAAATGCACAATCAAATATTTGTATTTAAAAATCTCTCGATTTTTAAAAATTGTGACAAACTTAGTAGCTGGGATATTATATTTGTAACAAAAACACAATCTACCCTCAAAGTGTCTAGTTTTTTTAATAAAAATTTTTGTAGATTTGCACTTGTGAAAAAAAGCATAAATTAGCAAAACGATAGAATCTGTTATTCCAAAACTCCTAGATTAGGTTCCAAGTCTAACTAGAAATGTACAGGTCTTCAATTCTAAGGGTAGGATTGAGGAAACTCAAAACCATAAATGTAAATAACTGTAAATAACAAGGAAAATAACAAACTTTGAGATCATTTGATGTCTAATCCTAAAGCATTGTTTCTGATACATAATAAAGATGATGATGATGACAGTCTTTAAAAGTTTGCAAAGTGCTTTATAGATATTATTTTTTCCTCAGAACAATGCTGGGAGATAGATGGGATTCTTCTTTCTAGCCTAATGAAGAAACTGAGGTATTGAGGAATGAAATGACTTGCCCAGAGTTACACAGCTACTAGATTTGAACTCAGGTCTTCCTGGCTCCATGTTCAAGGTTTTATTTATCCTCTTTCCTGGTTACACCACCAGGAAGACTGTTCAATGACTGTATTCTATCAAAAACTATATATTTGAAGCTGAGATGACATAATCTCAAGATATGGTCACTTTTTTAAAGTGTAAAATGCTTCAGAAAGTTCTTTTCAAATGAGTTCTTGATTATATGACCCTATCATGCACCAAGGGGTATCTTGTTTCCTTTCTAAAAATATTAAAAAAGAAATGTGACATTCAATAGCATAAATGTTGAGGAAACACAAAAAAATCTTTCTACTAAAAATGTAAAGGTAGGTGCATCCTTAACGTGAGTGTCTGCATATCGCTGCACAAATGAGTCCTTGCTTTTACCCTTTTTTCCCCATTCAAGAAATCTAAGGCCAAGAGCTCTGGAATCATGAAAATCTAGTCATCTTGAAAAGTTACAAATCAATACAAATATGTACTGACACATGTTTCACATTTAGTAATAACACTGTTGCTGATTTCAGTTGTCCAAGGAAAAAAATTGTTTTTAGTATGGAAGGTCTAAATCCTTTCTAAATGCTACTAACATTTGAGGGTATGTTTACTATTTTTTAACTGAATGTCACAACATTCTTGAAAAAAAAAGATCATTTTTTAGTGATTAAGCTAGTCCTGGAGTTATTACCCATTCTTAAATTCAATGGATTAAAAAAAATAATGAAATGCTGAGAGATACTCAGATTCTAAGTACTATAGCTAAAAGAACACCCTATACCACTAAATTCCTATGAAGGTGGTAGGGAGAGAGCAAGCACTTATTAATCATGTACCATGACTGTGCTAAGAACTTTACAAATCTTATTTCATTTGCTCCTCACAATTTTATAAGTTAGATGCCATTATTCTCATTCTCACTGTCTGAGTTGCAAAGTCCTTCAAACCCAGATCAATCTTCCCTCCCTTTCCAGTCTTATATTTTGCTCCTTCCTCCATGCATACCACAACCCAGTTACATAGACCTTGTAGGGATGTTGGTTTTGTTTTCATAGTCTTTCTTATAGTTGGTGAGTCTCTCCTTTTCACTGATTTACATGTGTTATGTCCATTAAAATATAAGTTCTTAGTGTACAGAGTGTTTTTGCTTCTTTCCACTTCCTTATCGGTGTCCCCAGGGCCACTGAAGTGTCAGAAAGTAGGAAGCACTTAATAAATGCTTGTTAATTGATAGACACCTTGTGAGGGACCCATTCCACTACAACTATTAGGTTCTAGATAAAGGAGAATGTAAAGAATTTCACTTTAGATTTGTGACATAGGACACTTTAGACCAGTAGTATCAAACTCAAAAGAAATATATATATATATATATTATATATATACACATACATACATATATGTATATATATTCATATATGAAATGACTTAAGAAATCACAAATTAACATTATTCACATTGTATTGTAATTTTATTTATCTTATATTTTCCAATTACACTTTGATCTGATTCTGGCCACACCAGAAAACTGGGGAATTTAGAAGATGGTATCGAGTTTGACACCTCTGTCCTGTAGCGCTTCTGGAAGTAACCCCAACCCCATGAAAGAAAACATATTAAGTTTGTATCATGGAACTCTATGCAAAACGGGACATTGCGTAGATATTGCAATAAATTGGTTTTGCCTCTAAGGATTCACACAATGCAAAAGAAATATTCTGTACTCTCTTTAAAAAAATACTTGCAGAATTGTATAATTATGTTTACTCTTTTCTTCCTATCAACTAAAATAAGCTTCAGAAAAAGCCACAAGGAAATCTAAAATCATTTAACACTGTATTCTGAATGCTCAAAAAGAACCTGAAAAATAAATAAAAGAAAATTGGGGGGGGGATAAAAAGAAGAAAAAAATGTTTCTTAAGTGAAAGTAAAGGTGTATTTAAAACTGCAACTTAGAGTCAGATCTTTTTTCTAGAGGAATTCCGGGGGAGTTTTACAATGCAACTTAATTACAATAAAGTCTTAGCAAGATAGAAGGAAACATTAGCAAACCAAAAGACTAAATACACAAAGATCTAGGTGTGCCAGACAAATGCAAGTTTCACTTCAGGCTAGTTAGTGCACCACCGGGAGTAAGGTAGAGAAGAAAGGAGTCATTAACCTCTTTTACAATTTTCCAATTAACAAAGCTAACAAAACCCATTCACAATCCATTAGCTTTAGCCTTACAGAAAACAAACTACTTTAGTAAAAAGGTTGTAGTTTAAGGCTTTTTATGGAAGTCGTCAGAAAATGAACGAGGACTTGATTTCTTTCACAGCTTAGGTTATTTCAATTCGATCAGTAAAACATATTTACAAAGCAAAATTCTGATATGTAGTGGTATTCAATTCGGTTCCTTTCAACTGAAAAATACTAAAAGCCTAAGTAGGAATCTAGCAATCATTGGTTCAGTGTATTTTCATTATTATATGTTATAGAAAGCCCTGATACTTGAATCCAGTACATAAAGGTATGCAATATTTGGCATTGTACATAAGGTAGCAAAGAATAGATAACGCCAAAGGATTTGAATAACTGTTCAAATTTTTAAGGAATATACCCACAAATTTACCAGCCTTAAAATTTTGCTTTAAAATTTTGAAAAGGTCTCCTTGGAAAAAAGTCGACCTAAACCCAAACTTAATGGGCGACTTTTAACGTGAACACTTTTAATTAAATGATGGCCAGAAGCACACACTCAGATTGTAAGCAAGGTGCAAGTACTCACTGTCTACTTAGCATCTGTTTCAAGGAGGGCAGCAGGATGCGTGGAGGGCACAAAATAGTAAGTAAGCCACAGCACAAGTCACTAAGAGGCTCGACAGGATTTTCACACAAGAATGTGAATTTTTTTTCCAATTTGCTTGGAAATTATTTAAAAATCTCACTTGATGTGCTTTCAGGCCCATTATTTTTTTTTAAAGATAGTTGGTTAAAGAGCCATACAGGCATCAAAGAATCAAATCACAATAAGCATAAAATGGAATGCGAGGATCCCATCACTGCCTTCATGTGTGTCACCATTTTACTGACATGCTTCTGCCCATCTGGTCACAACAGATCCGTCTGCATGACAAGACGTGTTTGTAAAAGGAGTCCCCCAGGATTAGGAAGTTGGCCCAGTTAGAGAATTCTCAGGAGTTTCCTCCACAGGAGAAAACTGAGGCCCGGGAAAGCTGGGCCTGGCTCGCCACTCCCGACTGCTCACGCCCCGGGTCCGGCCGCTCGCTCTCTGCCCACATCACCTTTTCCCGAAACACCGATCCAATCCGGCGGGGCCCCAGGAAACCCCCACAGTCGCCGGGCCGGGCCGGGCCGGCGCCTCTACAGTTCCGTCCCGTCTTTGACTGGGACGGGGCGGGGAGGGTCAGATCAGGGACTTCTCGGGGGACTGAGCCCCTGTACGAGGGCCCCGAGGGTTCTGCACCGGCCCGGCCCGCCGAGCTAACGCGGGCCCCACACTGGCGGGGTCTGGGGGTGCAGGGGCGGCGCGGTGGCCCGCGGAGGCCGGCTGGCGGCCGCCGACACTCACCGAGCCGAGCCAGCCCCGGGCCTCGGCCTCCCCCCCGGCGCGGCCGGCTCCGTAATGGCGGCGGCGGCGGGGGGCGGAGTCCCGCGGGAGGGCAGGGCCCATCGCGCGCACCGCGGCCAATCAGCGCGTCCCGAGTCTTTCCGAGGGCCAAGGACGGGGAGGGGGCCCGGAGCGCGCGCGGGGGCCAGGCAGGCCCCAAGCCTCGCCGTTCCGAGGATGCGCAGCTCCGCCGGGGCCCGCGGGGGACGCGTCGGCCAATCGGCGCGGGGCAGGACAGGGCGCGCAGGCGCAGCCCGGCCTCGGCGGGGCCGGCCCGGGAGGGAACCTCCCTCTCGCCCCCCCCCCCCCGCCCCGCGCCACTCGGCCCCCTCCCCCCCGCGACTGCAAACAAAACAGAGGCGGGAGCGCGCGCGCTAGCGGGCCCGGGAGGACGCGCCGGCGCGAGGGGCCGGTGGGAAAGGAAGGGGGGCGGTTTCGGGGACGGCAGACAAAAGGCGCCGGCGCCCCCTCCCCCCGGGCGGCCCCGCGGCCCCTCGCCGAGGCCCGGCCCCGCCCTCCCGCCTCGGCTCGCCGGGCCTCGCCTCAGGGAGGGGCGGCCTCGGCCCGGCCGCTCGGGGCCCGCGGGAACCCGCCGCGACCTCCCCCTCCGCCCCGCCAAGCCCGCGGCCTGCCTTACCTCTGCTTCTCCCCCTTCCAGGCGCCCACGTCCCCCCGCGGCCCGTCGGCTCCGCGCCCGCCGCCGCTTGCCGCCGCCGCCGGCTGCCTTCCGCGGGTCCGTCCGTCCGCCAGGTCCCGCCGCCGCGCTCTGCAGCCCCGCCCCCCTGCCCGCGGCCCCGCGGCCTCCGCGCGCGCGCCCCGCCCGCCTCCCCGCCCCCCGCGCGCGCTCCCGGCGGCCCGCGGGGGGCGCGCGCCCTTCCCCGCGGCTTCCGCCGCCGCCGCCGCCGCCGCCGCCGCGGGCCCGGCGCGGCCTAACAAAGCCCGGCGCCCGGCGGCGCGCTGCCCGAGGCCCCGACACGTTCCGCCCTGGGCGCAGACCCCGGCAGGGCCCCGTCCGCGGCCCAGAAACAATTAGACCCCAACTCCACAAGAGAGGAAAACTGCTTTTCCTAGTTCCTAGTTAACGAAACCTCACCTTGCGCCCCGGCACCGGGCTCCCCGAGGATGAATGGCAAGCCGACCCTGAACACACAGAAAGGAGACACGAGGACCTATTGTCACGGCCGCACGCGGCCGTGTCGGCTCCGCGCAGCGCTGTGTCCTTGCCTTGGGGGGGAGGAAACGCCACAGACCTCGCGGGGCCCGACAGTGTAGCGGCGTGAAGCCCGCAAGTCGCCCAGCCCAGCCCTCTCCGCTTACACATGGGCCAGCCGGGGCCGAGGCAACGGGGGCTTCTGCAAGGGCAAACAGGTCATAGCACACTCCTCAACAGCACCAAGCGCTCCTCATGGCCTATATCCATCATCTATCCACCTATCTATCCATCTATCCATCATCTATCCATCTATCTCCTTTTCTTGCCCTTCATTTAAGCACTAAGTAGCCATGCTTTCAAACATAGCTCAAATGACCTTAAAGACAATTCCCTAAAAAGGTAATTGCAACCTGAATAGGATGCTTTACTATAATTTGGCAGTCTCCCAACAAGGCAGGGTCGCTTGTGTCTGTTGTGCTCACCCAGTGTTTGGTAGTAAACCAAATGGGAGATAACAAGGCATGTTTATGTTTACATGATAATCATATTTAACTAGTATCGATCTTGCTAATTCATCTTTGGAATTTTTCTGACAAGTTAGGGAGGCTTAAATTCTGCTGCTTCTGAAGCAATCTTTAATTCATCTGAATGTTTATGAAGCACACACATCCATTTCTGAAGCTATCTTTGCATTAATGTTTTTAAAAAAAGTGTGTTATCCAAGAGCTGGGATGAGCACAAAGGAGTATATTCACAACTTCAGAAAGAATATTAGATGTGAATTCAACAACTAAATTGATATTTAACTTGTTTCATTTGTGAAATGGGGCAGTAGTCCTGGATTAGATTATTCCTAAAGTCCCTTTTATTTTTGAAGCCTAGTGCCCTAGAGACAGTTTGAGATTAGCATGATTTTATATTTTTTCTGTGAAATCTTGAGCCACCTTTTTGAGTTTTAACAAACCAATTTATCAGCCCCCTGCTTTCATCCTAGGATTGTCATATTCAAAAAAACTTATCCTTCCAACCTTCAACTCCTTCCATTATCTAGCCTAAGAGTCCCCTTAAGCAAAATTCAAAAGACAACCCATGGGGAAGTGGATAAGGAACTCCTTTCCAAATTAACAGCGACAAAGAACTAAGGGAAAAACCCTTCCCTTAACAGTTACCAACTGGTTCTGCCATCTCCCTACCAGTGGGTTCTTCCTCTGCATTGGTCCTGGTCAGAAGAGTGTAATAATAAACCCTAGAACTATCGTATTCTACTTTCAGTCAGCGGACTTTTGCTGTTGTTCATTCGGGTCTGCAACCCCATGACCATAGTTTTCTTGGCAGGGATATTGGAGTGGCTTATTTCCTTCTTCTCTTTATGTATATGTGTGTGTGTGTGTGTGTGTGTGTGTGTGTGTGTGTGAATTTTGCAGATCTGAAACCAAGTCAAATAGGGTTAAGTGACTTGTCCTGGTTCACATAGCAAGTGTGGCCAGTCCAAATTTGAATTTAGGTCTTTCTGATTCCAGGTCTAGTGCTCCATTCACTGAACCAACTAGCTGCCCTTCATCTCAAGTGACTTTCTAATTTAAGGAAAACTGAGGAATGCAACCTTACAGAGATGACTGAACATCTACTTAAGTATGGTTGTGTGGTACCTTAAGACCCAGGATGACAAGCTCTCAGAAACGCTGGCCTTCCTTTTGAACTTGTGACTGTTAGCTGCTCTTCAGTAGAACTTTCAGATTATCAAAAGTAGGGGTGGGTGGGTGTTTAAAACTCCTATATATGAAAACTAAGTTTGTAAGACTGTTCTTGTGTTTGCTTTCATGAGAGCAAAATAACCAAAGATGTACTTAAAAAACCCTTTTATTCTTTTATGCCCATCAATCTCAATTGTATTCTTTCATATTGTGCCCTACACCAATCAGTGCTATTATGAGAACCTATTTAAGCTCCCACTTATAGGATAACCATTGCTGTCCACCTGACAAGGCCACCTCCCTTGACTAGAGTCCTGAGGCTAAGAAGGCATATTCTCCTGGTGTGCCAAATTCCAATAAACTTGTAAAAATGTCCTCACTTTCCCCCTCAATATTAAAACCATATACTGAGGCTACCACTTGCTGTGACTGTGCTAGAAGTTAAACTAAACTCTGTATTGGTTTGATTTTTTTTTTTTGCCTAGGATTAATTTTTTTTAAGTCTTGGCCTAGGCATTTAAATTTTGCCAGATGTTAACATCTGACCAGTTTTGTGACACTTAGGGGCTCTCCATTCTTCAATCTTCTTGTAGTCTTCCTTGGAGCCTTGCTAACAAAGGCTCCATCCATTTCTGTGTTCCTGTGCTTAGTCAGCACAAAGAATAGGACACACCTTATGTTTAGAATGTGACAGTGCCCTAGGAGCTGGCAAATAGAAACTTCCCCAAGTGATTGCCTAAAATGGCACCCTTGGGAGACTAAACTCAAGACTCCAAAAGACCCTAATTTGAATCCAGCCTCAGACACTGAGCAAATCACTTGCTCTCTCTGGACCCCAGGTTCCTTATCTGTAAAAGGAAAAAAACCTAAGTTTTTAATCCTTTAAATGCAAATACTCCTAGGACAGAAAATCTTATTCATGTTGAATAACATGTTGGCATGAATTAGTTGATTGGTACAAAGAGAGATGTGTCTATGTATGTTTGTGTGTATACATATATAGACATATATATGTATATATGAGAGAAACCACAATTTTTGTTTGCTTGATAGAATATATTTGATGTAACAAGAAACTAAGTAGGTTGGTAGTTTGCTGATATTGCCAAATTCACCTCAAATTTTCAACAATTAGGATACTTACCACAGATTGCCAAGTCCCAGTCCTTCAGACTCTGGCATAGTATGGGCTCTGCAGATTTCAGTTTGTAGTTAAGATGCCAGATTGGTTAAAGCTAGTCAGTCCATTTATTTGAGACTTTTGTTTTAGGCTTTTTGGGAGGTTGGGTTAAGTTTTTGGTAAAGTTAAATGGTAGCTATTTCAGTTGAAACCAAGTTAAGACTTGGAATTTCCCGAGTCCAAGTATGAACAAGACCAGAACTCATAACAGGTTGCATTTCCTAAGTTGAAGTAAATTTTCTTAAATTATCAAGCACAGTCATGTTGACTGCTCTTATGGTGCAACTGGTATAATTATGGAGAGGTTTTCAAGAACACATTTTTGTTGTTAAGAGTCCCCAATAGTATGAGATTTGCTGTTTTTCCTTCCCATTTAATTTTTTTTTTAGCACACTATGATTAGAATTAGGATTTCATAGCAAAATGAGAAGGAGCTTGATTAAGTCAGGAGCTTTCATCCCTCTAATCAATAGGCTAGTTTCCCATTTGCTTGCCTAGATTGATTTGTGGTCATTATTAAATTTTTATGTAACATTGACTTAGGATGGCAAGAAATAGCTTATTATCAAGATCCTGTATATGATTTAATAATGTACCTAAGTTTATGCAGTTTACAGTTATATGGAAATCAATTAAGCCCTGTTGGCCTCAAACAATAGTTTTGAATTTTTCCTGATATATACTGAAGATTTCTCATTGATTCATGAATAGGGATGGTTCTAAAAGTATTGGCTTGTGGAGATCAGAAACCTTCTAGCCCAATTCAAAAAAAAAAAAATTTGGTACCAAAAGCAGTCCGTTCAAAGAAGAAATTTCAACTTTAGTTGATTTTCAGTTTTTCAGTATGAGACTTCCATTGGGTCAAAAGATAGTTTGAGTCTTATACTTAGGACCTGCCTAAACAGAAGAACAATGCTTAGGAGAATTTATTAATTTCCTACCTAGGAAGTTACCTTATATAAAGCCTGAGTCATGTTGTGAGGGAACAAGAGAACATGATCTTCATTCAAAAGAAGCCTGCTATTCCGTCATGCTATTTTGTAGGGTTGGGCTCCCCCCTCAACCCAATGATGTTTAAATATGAGGCATAAATACATCCTCACATTTCAAATTATATTTTCACCATTTACCAGATCTACAAAGACTTTAAACCTGCTTTGTTTTAAATATACAATTTTAGTTTTACTAAATGTCTTTTCTCCTCCCTACCCCCATCTTTCTATTCCTACTTTCTGGCTGTGCAGGGGACTTTTCCCTGTTGGTGGAAGACAGAAAAGGGTTGGGAAAACAAAATCACAAGGAAAAATTCAGAGTCAGACACAGTTTGGTGGGAAGCTTTCTCTCTTTTTCTCTATATTAGAGTTTTAAGAAAGCTTTATTCTTTTTTTTCCCAATTTTTGCAAGGCAATGGGGTTAAGTGACTTGCCCAAGGTCATGCAACTAGGTAATTATTAAGTGTCTGAAGCTGGATTTGAACTCAGGTTCTCCTGACTCCTGGACCAGTGCTTCACCTAGCTGCCCCTGGAAAGCTTTTTTCTTAAAAGGGGAGGGCTTTTTTTTTTTTTAAGGAAAATATTCTAATACCACACTACCAGAAGAAAAAAGATAAAATCCAAATTCACTTGTGATATATGCTTTTGTGGTTAGCAAGTGCTACAAACTTGGATTTCATTTTAAAAAAAAAATTGTAAAGAGGTGGGCATAGTGAATATGTGCAAAGGACAGTAGTCAATATTCTGTAAGACAAAATGAGTCCTTTAAAAGAAAGATTCGAAAACAATTTTTTTTTTACAAGACCAGAGATCTTAAAGTCTTCTTATAGCCACAGTGTGAAGAAAGAAGCAGTGTTGGAGTAGTGGGTAAAGAGCTGGCCAGGTTAAGTTTTACTGAGGTTCAATCCACCCTTGAACTGGTTCTGTGTTCCTGGACAAGTCACTGAACTAGTTGCAGAAGTGGTCAAACTGAATGGCATATTAATGAAATCATAGGTCAGTCCCTTCACACAGTTTCATAATACTGTCTGATGTAACTGATTCCTTCTGCAACTCACTGGTCCACCATCAGAAAACCTGTGTTCTTCAAGCTATTCAAACTCTCTGAGCCTGCTTCCTCAACTCTAAAATGAAAATATTCTTATATACCCTAACTCAACCAAGTTGTTACTTTCCAAACTGTAAAGTCCTATAGAAACGTTAACTATTCTTTGATTCAACATTGCTTCTGTTAGCACCAAGGATATACAAATGAAAGGGTCCCTACCCCTGAGAAGCCTCTAGTGGGTCAATGTTCACATAACATAATGGCACAATATATATGTTATTTCCTTTCTTTCTCTTCTATAAGGCTAAATCTAATTTACTCAGCAAGGGAAAACATGATGGAATCGAACTGGTAACTTGTCTAGTACAACAGATCTGAAATTAGCTATGGATGCTGACTTAAAGGGATCAAAGTTAGCTAATGATGGCAGAATCAATGATGGCAGAATCAAATTATTTTTATGGTGGTTTATTACTTCAGAGAGGCACAGTGCTTTACTTACCCTCCTGTTAAAATATGAGTTTGTGTCACTTTCCAATAACATTAAGCAACTGCCTATGGGGAGAAATGAATTTGGCAACACGAGTTTTGTTGAAGTAATCCCAGTCTCAAAGCTGAAATCCCTTTTTCTTTACCTGCCAGCAGTCCACTACCAACCAACCACTTCTCATTAGTTTGTCTACCAAAAATGAATCAGAAAGGAATGAGATATTACAAAGGTACAGTGAGATATAGCTCCAAATAAAATTGACTCACAGAAATAGACACACTTTCCAATGACCAACCCCCCCCCCCTTTTAGAAATAGAAGTGGTTGGGCAGTTAGGTGGCACCGTGGATACAGCTCTCAGCCCTGGAGTCAGGAGGACTTGAGTTCAAATGTGATCTCAGATATTTTTTAATTACCTAGCTGTGTGACCTTGGGCAAGTCACTTATCAACACTGCCTTTCAAAAAAAAAAGTGATTAAGAAGTTTTTTGTTTTACCCCAAGTATGTCCACAAATGGGGTCTGTAAGGCTTTGGAAAAAGAGAACTGAGGTTAAAAAATGATGTGAGGTTTTCCTGATGTCATTTTGGCACCATTCTTCAATGCAGACTGTATGTGAAGATTTCTTAAATGTAAATTCAGATTTCAGGAAACTGATAATACAGCTACAGTGAAGGAAGAGGTCATTGGTTTGAGTCTATTATTGCCAAATGTATCTAACAATGGAACTCAATTTATATTCCAAAATTCAATTTTACCCTCTGACCCATTACCATTTTTTAGATAGTGGTTGCCACCTTAGGAAGGTGATTTCCTTCAGAAGAACAGTGTCATAAACAACATCCCAAGGCACAGTGCTAAACAAAATACAGAATTATTTGTGTGTTCTCTTCACTGACACTTGCATTTTTTTGGGGGGGGGGGCACTACCAGAAGTCCAAATGCCAAAATAATTTCACAGGACCAATTAAATGTGCATGAATTTACAGCTGAATCATCTCATTTTTTAGCCCGACTATAGTTTCAAAGGGTTTCCTGAAGAAAGTGGTTTGTCTGACAAAAAGTGAAGGCCATATAGCAAAGCATTAGGGAACTAAGTTCTGGATTCAGTGAGGGGATAGTTTTAAAATATTCTTTCACTCTTCTTTCTTCTCAAACTTTATAAAGAGTTATTAACTTTCAATAATTGTCCTTATGAATCTTGGCAAGCTAGATTATCAATCATCACAAATCAAACCTGGCTACTAACAGCTCGGACAAAACAAAGAAGCCAGAAGCCCCCCTTTGATCATCATGGGGCTTTCACAATTTTAGGGCAAGGCAGCCCTTAGAAAGCACTTGAACTCCTTCACTTTACAGATGAAGAAATAAAAATCCAGACTTGACCTAACACCTTATAGAGGGATTTTAAGCTACTTTTCTATTTTTTTTTATTTTAGGTTTTTTGTAAGGCAAATGGGGTTAAGTGGCTTGCCCAAGGCCACACAGCTAGGTAATTATTAAGTGTCTGAGACCGGATTTGAACCCAGGTACTCCTGACTCCAAGGCCAGTGCTTTATCCACTACGCCACCTAGCCACCCTATACTTTTCTATTTTTTATGAGAAAATGGATCAAGGATTAACTTGTGGCCCTTAAATCCAAGAACCTATATAAATTAGACCGACCACTGTGAAATAATTGTGACCAACAATTGAAGTCACAGAAGCTCAAGAACTGGACTAGACATTGGAATTGAGTTATTCTATACCTTACATGAAGCAGATCCCCTTACAAATCTGAGTTTGAAGACCTCTAGTGATAAGAATAACTCACTACCTTCAGAAAGTAGCCCTTTTCAGATAGCGGTTTTCTTTCTTGTTTTGCCAAACATGTGTTCCTCTAACTACCACATGTAGTCTCAGTAATACCTTCTTGGGTTATGAAGAATAAATACGATTAAAGGTCTGAAAATTCAGACAGTTCAGAATGGAGAGTTTTCATCCTCAGAGCAGCCAAGGGCATTCATTCTTTACTCATGTGGAAAGATCTTGCCTTCTCTTATAAAGCCTGTGGGGTTTAAAATTCCAGTTCACAATTAATTCCCTTGACTCATTCCATGATCTAGGTATTAGTATCAAGATAGAAGTCATTTCCTTCTTTGTGGACTACAATGTAGGATTTGGTGGCTATTGGATATTGGAATCTCTTTAAACTAGGGCATCTGAAAATCTATGGACTTTCAGTTTACTGAGAATAAAAGAGGCCAACTGTGTAGCTAAATGAACTAGGACTGACCAGTACAGGAGGTTCTGTCTCAAGTCATTTTTTATTCTTCAGTGAGATGTTTTAACCTCATGACAATCCAATGAACAGCCTCAGGGTTGTTCCCAGCTGCTGTATAAAATCCACTCAACAATTCAAAACAAAAGTATGAAAAATAATCCATCCAATATGGTGGTTTTCTGAAGTTATCAGAGCCAAATGTGCTTAAAACAATATGAGAAAAAAAAAAACAGTGGAATCCATGTAATCTTATTCGCATAAAAGCTAAAGAACAAATATTTACAATTCTAAAATCATAACCAGTTTCTGAAGGTCAAGGTAGCTTATTCTCTGGTTCAAGTCAATTCACCTTTTAAGAATAATTGGAAGTTCATTTTTATATTGTTAATCATGTTAATAAAGTAGTCTCCTCTCTACTCTACCCCACTACCTTTACTATATAGTTAAAACCTGGTCATCAAATCCACTTTTGGTGAAGGACAACCCTCTCTGGTATTAGCTCTCAATACTATGGAGCTACAGAGTCAACTGCCTTTGATTTTCAAATAGTCCCTGTATTTTTTTTTTTTTTACAAATTTTAACAGCACCAAGTCAAGTCATACTTGCAGCTCTCTACAGTATACCATCTCACTTTAGAAGATTCCAAAATATGCAGGATTTCCAAATCTAAGAAAACTTTAGCCACCATTCATTTCAGGCATGCTGTAAAGCATATCCAAGCTTACAGAAGAGGATCATAGTATAAGAGGAAAATAACTGATGGCTGGCAACTGTGCTGCCAACTTTGTAACAAGAAGATATAGATTATTTTTGAAAATGTAATGACTATCTTAAGTGTCAATGATGTTGAGGGCTATCACCTAACATGGCTGTTCTTGACCCAATGTGGGTGTAATGGCCAGGTCTAACAATACAGGAAAAGAAGGGTACAAGGGAGAAGAAATACTTTTCCATAATTGGTCAGCTAATATAACAATATAACAATGATATTTATTATGGTTAACAATATAAAAATGAAATTCTGATTATTCTCAAAAAGTGTTTTCTAAGAGTAAAAAGCTAGAAAATATGTGAAAATATAGAATCAGGGCCTAAAGTACAGGATTATTTTCATTTTGTCTCAATTTGTTTTATATTGAACCTACAGAAAAAGATCTACATGAGCAAATTTTCAGTACCTTTCCAAACAGTTTGTTGTTCCAATACACGGGGCTGTCAAGAGATTTCCTTTTTGTAACTGGTTCAAAGCTGCATTTAGGAATAAAATTTTAAAGGCAACAACACAAAGATCTATTGGACAACAAAAGAGAGGTTGTATTTTTTAGTCAGTCGAGAGAATGCTAATGGAGTCACTATGAATTACTGAGTTTCTTTAAAAAAAAGTTGCAAAAATGCCTTTTTGATCTCATTGAGTTCTGCTGAAAACATGGATGTTTGGATACAGAAAGTAACATGTCTTGTGGCTTCAAAGAACTTAACTTACTGAACTTGCCCAACAGAGACAGGTTAAATGAATACAAGTATCTTCAACTAAAGTATTAGGTTACCTCCTGGTATCTGCCTATTGGTAGAAAAGACCTTCCCAATTAGCTTCTGGGGGAATGTGGTGGCTGCTGTCCATGTCAGGGCTGGTAAGGCCATTCTCAACTAGGAAGAACACCACCCGTTCTGGGCAGGAAGTCATTTGGCTTGAGCTGAAGGGCAGGACGAGAGCTGTCCTGGCACTGGAGTGGAATCCCTAAAGTAAGATCCAACACTGCTACTACTTTGTGTGTGTTTTTCCTGTATTATTTCTCTTATGAGTCCAATGGAGAATTACAAAGAAACAATTACCTGCTTCTAAGAATGCACTTTAGTTTCATTATTACATAACTGATGAGAGTTTTTGTTACTGACATTATACTATAAACATGTTTAAATTTGAAGCTTTTTCAATGGAGTTTTATTTTTTTCAGTTTTTCCCCTCCCTCTTCTACTCTCCTCACATTTGTTTGTTTCTACTACTGGTATGAGTGAATATAACCAATGGCTCAAATTGCAGCTTCTTCATGACCTGCCAACAACAGCCACTGATGTGACTGCGACATCCAACTATTATTTCCAGGGAACAACTTTGCCCCCTTCTCCACCCCACCCCCAAATTCCGCCTTCTAAAAATCCATATCAAAGGAATCTCTTGATTCAGGTTACTCGGTACTTTGTTCTGGAAACTTTGACTATTCCCTCTTTTCTAACACCTGGGTTGTTCTGCTATCCCTCCTTCTACAGGAAGGTCTGCAGGCCAAGCCTATTGCCAGGCTCAAGAACAGCAAGTCAGGTTCCAGTCGGTGTTGCAGTCGTTGGGTGGCACCTTTTCAGCCAAAGTCATTCATTGACCATTGTGGGCACAGCTCTCTTCATCAATCACTTCCTTTTGCTCAGGATCATGCCCTTATTAGCTTTATGGGGAAGCACTCTGAGCTCTTTTAAGCTGCGCACAGGAGAAAAACTTTTTATTGCTACTGAAAAAAAAAAAAGTATTTTAGGGCTTTCCCAGTTTTGCCAGGTCTCTTATGGTGGAAGCTTCTTCAGAGGTGGAAGCTGAAGATCATCTTTGGTTGGCATCCAACTGAGAAACACAAAGACTGTTTACTTGGGAAAGAGTTTGATTTTATGAACAAACATATTTTTTGCAAGGTGCTAGACAACAGAGGTGGAAAACCATTTTTCCAAACCTGTTCTGCAACTTTTTTAAAAAAAAGCACCTACTTTTTATTGGGGGGGGAACCAAACCAGAGGTCCAAATCACACTGACTTCACACACACCAGAATGGACCGGGTCAAGTTGGGGAACAAATGCAACTGTCTCACCATACTTAGCTTCATCTTAAAAAACCAAAAACAGGATGTTGTTTTCTTTTACTCTCTTACAGATTGTCTTTGGGTTCTTTAAACATGAAGGCAGTTGTTGGACACAAACTTTTAAAAGCTATGGTGGTGGCTGCCTGGTAAGAGGTAAACCTGTCAAAAGGCCATGGAGAAGGGGAGGTTGGTTGTTTGGTTCAAAGGCTGCATGCACGCAACGTGCTGTAAGGACTAACAGAGGCTAATGCCAGTGGGATTCCTGAGTCCTGATATTTGAGGTGGGCAAAAAGTTCAAAACTAGACTCAGCTGCTTCAAGTACCCTCTGGTCATCTCCCATCCTAGCAATGACATGCTATCAGATGTCTCCAAGAAGCTCGGCCTGGGCTTTCTGGGGTGGGGGTGGGGTCACTCAGTGGGCTACTCCTCAGCAGAGAAGACCTCCTATCCAAGTACAAATTCCCTCCTTATCCCAAAGAGGCTCACTTTCCTGGTTGGGGACACACAGACACACACACACTTTATGTACACAGATTTGAGATACTTGGGTCTGGGCCCTAAAAGAGCAAAGACGGCACCTGTTCAAGATGGTGCCCACATCCAGCAGCTGCCAAAAGGAGAAATCGCTTTACTTTTCTTTAAACTTGCAATGCTTGTCTTTATTTTGTTCTTTATATTTTGAAAGTGAGAAGAAATAGTATTGAGTCAATTTCTTTTTTTTTTAAATATTTGTTCTATGTATTTACAAGCCTTAAAGTTGCTCTAAAGGTTTCAAAAGTATTATGAGTACTTTTCCCAGGGTAGCACTTATTTTTTTCTGAACAAGTTAATTCTTGGAGCTCTCTGGTCCACAGCATTTTTTCAAATGCATTTCCTTCTGTTCCAAGTTTATGTATGTTTTGATTACTATTTTGATTTTTAATTTCTGAAGCAAGCTGAGAGGCAGGCAGAAAGATTTGATGTCAAAAAACAACAACAAAAAATGATCTCTCTTACCTAGCTCACCCCAAAATCCCCTTAAGATAGGACTATCTACTATGTTTTGCAACAAAAGTGAGGTGCATCTGAAGGGGAGGGAAATTTATTTCTCTGCTTTTCTATTATACAATTTGTTTACAGAAACTGCAAATCAAAAAATTACACTGGCATTTGCAGTCCTTAAAATAAATTAAAGTTCTCAACTTTTTTTTTTTTGCTAAACAGATCTGTGTTTCTTTTAAAGTATGAGTCCTTGTTTAAAAAGAAAAGAAAAGATTAAAACAGAAAATATTTTCTATAAATAATACATGTATTTTGGTTTAGTGCTCCCGCCCTCAGGTTTGACGTTTACTTTTTCCAGTACCTTTTTCCTCCATGATCACCTTTTTGTTTCTCTCTCCCCTCTCCCACTCGTGCACACGTGGGGGTTTCTGCTCGAGAATTGGCCTTGCTGCACTGTGATTGGCGAAGACGTGAAACTTTTTAAAAAAATACTTAAATTGTTTCTTTTGTTTCGTTTTGTATATTTGAAGTTTTAGTTATCCTCTGACTCCTCTTCAGCTTCCCGCAGCCACGTGAAGAAGGCAGTGACCGATTTCAGTGCCACGCCTTTCCCACTCTGCTCAGCAGGATCCTTGCTGCTTTCCCATTTGTAGAAGGCGTCCTCCGAGATCACCTCCTCATCATAGAGACAATCAAAAAACATCCGCAACAGATCTGCAAGAGAGGCAAGAGGGGGCTGTCAGGCCTGAGGAGAACAGGGCTGGAAGGGCACCCAAAGAAGACATCAGGTTGGCCCTATCCCCCCCCCCCCCCCGCCCCCAAGAAACAGTTTTCAGCACAAAGACTTGGGGACATGAAGAAAGAAGAAGGGAATAATTTATAATGCGTCTAAAATTGTTTTTTTGAAGCTATCATTTAACTCCATTCTAATTTTTCTATAGTTCTAAGTGCAGATCATTTTATATTACATTTCAGTCATCGATAAAAAGTCTGAGCTACTTCTCCCCACCCTTTGATATATTTTGTAGTGGGTTTCTGATATAAGATTAAGATAATCATCCAAATAAACTGGATAAAAAAAATCATCCAAACGGGAATGTAAGAATGCAAACACATTTTTTTCTCTCTCCTCTCCTCCACCTCTCTCTCTGTTTCTCTTGCTTTCACTCTTTGGCTCTCATATTATACCTCACTTATCCATAACTGTACTCAACCAAATTATTTACTTGTGATCTCAATTCTGTTTTCCTTTAGCCGAGGAAAAGGGTTTGTTTTTTTTTTTACAAGGCAGGCAAATTGATGGGAATATTAAGCCTCATAAGATTTTCCATTTTCCATTCTCATTCTTCTAACCCTTGTTAGTTCATATGTCATATGAAAAATTTTTCAAAGGTTTCTATTTGTAATTACATTACTATTTTAATTTTTTTTTATTTATTCTCCAAACATACTAGTAGGAAATCAGGGGGTGAAGTGGCCAGGAATATATTAGATGGTAGCTTGGGAATGAAAGATTCAATGAAGATCACTGCACTGGACAATCAAAAGGGGATAAGTAAAAATTGCTATTTTTACTCAACTGGTTGAAAAGAAAATTTCCAACTGTATCTAATGATTTAAACATTTTATACAATGGCAGGTAGTGATTTCCCTATTTTATAGAGAGGAAAACTAAGGAAGTGAAGAGGTCATGGGTGGTGAAGGAGACGAAAGCAAGACCAAGCCTGTGGCATCACAATTCTAGACCTGGGAAGATCTGAAAGAACAGTTGGCTTTTGGTTACATGCTTAGGCGAGTCTCCAATCATATTCCAATGTCCCCCATTACCAATAAAACTTATTGCTATTTGCAGATAGAATGAAAAGTGTTTATCCAAAAAGCCTTAAGCAAATCACAAAGAACCAACTTTCTGAGACCCCCCATAGATTCACCATAAACTCAGTTTAAGAAAAGGCAATTTTTTTTTTTTTAGGTTTTTTCAAGGCAAATGGGGTTAAGTGGCTTGCCCAAGGCCACACAGCTAGGTAATTATTAAGTATCTTGAGGCCAGATTTGAACCCAGGTACTCCTGACTCCAGGGCCGGTGCTTTATGCACTGCGCCACCTAGCCGCCCCAAGGCAATAAAATTTCAACGAACCAGAATAAGGTTTCATGGTTAAATGAATTTTAAGATAGGTGAATGTTAACCAGGAACCTCTTTTTATCTCAAGTCTTGGTTGAAAAACTTTTCAAAAATTAATGCCTGGGGCTCTGAGGACCTCTCAAGGACTTTGCAGAACATTTAATAATGGGAAAGGATGAAGCTGCCTTATACACACACCCTGGGATGTGCCCCAAGAGTTGCTTGCAGACAGAGCCCCTGGCATGGTCTTCCCTTCCTGCGGTCTATTCAGGTTCAAAGAACTGTTCACAAAGACCAGGAGAGGCTCCTCACCCTCTCTAGGGTTCACTGCACTGCCAAGCTCTAGGCCCGGTTGGTCCCGACCAGTCTCCCAGCTGGCTGGTTTGGCCCCATGTAAAGTTACATGGAACTTACTGGCAGGTTGATCAAGTTTGACGATGGATGCTTGTAGTGCATAAAGTGCTTGTAGTTCCTTCTCTGTATCTGAGTCTAGGTACTTGAGTAAGATCGGCACTCTCTGCTTGATAACAGCAGTGTCCACTCGGAAAGTCGAACAGTCGGCTGGAACGAGAGAACAGATCAGGTTATCTGCAAGGAGCCGCCAATGCCAGCATGAAGGAGAGGGCAGGAATAGAAATCTCTGGATGCTGGCATTCTCTCATCTCCCTATACCCTTGGAAGGGGGTACTGAATAAAGCCCCAAAGCTCCACAAGGGGAGAACCTTCAGCACTAGGGACCTTTGATCATTTACTGCCCTCAAGGACCTGACTCAATTCCAGGGATGCAGCCCCAGAAAAGGAGAACATGGAGGGGAAAAAGAGTGTTCTCAGAGACAATTTATTAATGCAATTAGGATAAATACTGTGGTCATTCTTCAAACCAATATTAATCGGCCCTCCCTAGAGCTTTTTGGAGGAGGGCAGATTAGAAGAGGATTGGAAAAGACACTTTTGGAGATGGCAAGAGGGATGTTTGGGTTTTCTTTAAAAACTATGCCAGAGCATAATTATCCTTTTAAAAAAATGTCATTTTTATAAGAAATTGTCTTACTGTTAGACCACTTCCTGGGAAAAAAAAGAACAAAAAACTTTCAGGAAGTCTGGTTTAAATTAAAAAGTTCTACACATGATAAAATTTAAATATATAAAAGTCCCATATTTCAAATAAAAATTTTAATTTTATTTTTTCCTCTACATATTGTGAACATTTTTGCATTCATTTTTACAAGACTTTTGAGTTCCAAGTTTTTCTCTCCCCCTCCCCTCCCCTCTTCTAAAAATGGTAGGCAGTTTGATGTAGTTTGTCCATGTGCTATCATATATAATACATTTCTCTATTAGACTATGAAAATGTTTTAAAAAGGACGTCTAAGATTTTCCTAGTTAGCTTTTTTAATAGAGAAAACGGATTTTGAAAAGGAATGATTTATCTAAAAGATGCTAATAACTTTTTTGTAGCAAGCCTTTCCAGTCCCCCCAACAGCCAGTACCTTCCTAGCCAACCCAATATGAGGTGGCATCAGTTTTGTATGAGTTTTGCATATCACCTATTTCTGTGTGGTATTTGCTGTCTCTCTCATTAGAATTAGAGCCCTTGGGGAAAAGGGAATTTTGTTTTTGCAGGAGGATCTGGTATATTTTAGGAGCTTAATAAATTCTTGATTATTTAGGCATAAATGGTGTGGCTGAGGGCCAACTTGTTGTCTTGCTTTGCCTGGATAGAGAGAATAGATGATTGGCCAATAGTAAATACTCACAAGAATATTTTTAACCTTTATGAAGTTTTTATGGTAAATGAAGAGACTCTACAGGTTAAGTAAATATCTTCATGAAGAAATATTACCAGTGAAGTTTCTAATTACTAATTATAATTTCATCCCTCACTGTGACTGGTAATAACACATTTTATGAGCACATTTAAAAATGAAATAAAATGTGTTTCTATTTAACAAGACATGACATCCTCATTCCCAATGCACTGGACTCCACACAGTGAGCTGGGATCCCAATCAAGCAGAGAGCTCCTCCTCCTGTCTGCCTCTGGGACCTGCTTCCCCATGCTGGGGAGAACGTAGCACTGGGCCAGCTCAAGGGAAGCACTGGGAAATGATTGGCTTGTGGGTCCCACGTAAATGAATAATCAAGAACGTGACAAATGGCGACTTCCAGATGTTAAGAGTTGCCTTGAGAAATGTTACTTACCTATAATTGCTGCTTTACAAACTGCTGTCATTAAAGCTCTAAGGAATGTAGGTGAACTCATCTGGCTTTCATCTAGATTAGCCTAAAATTAAGAGCAAATGCAGCAGTTACATAAAGGAAGGCACTTTTTGGGAAAGCAGCAACTGTTTCCCAAACTCCACTACTGAACTTGGCCCTAGGTGGAACCTCCAGAAAGAACTCATTTTCCCCATTAAAATGAAAATAGCCTTGCTGCTGCCAATGTGGGCAGACAGTTCAACAGGAGTCAAATGTGCAGTCTGCCCTTGGCTCCAGTGTGTTTGCTCCCTGCCATCCTGGCCTGGAGGGGAGAGCCGCACCTGGACAGCCTGGACTAGAAGAGAGGCTTCAAAGGCTGTTGGTGCTCTTCCTCTAAAAATACTTTGCCTTCTGGTCTTATATAGTCTAGACTTCCTTTTCAAAATGAAGACTGTCGTGCCTGAGTGAGGTTCCAGAGTTGTTTGAAGGAGAAGGGAATGTACAAGAGGATAAGCTTTCCAAAGGTAGATGACTATCTCAATCTTCTCTACAGAAGCCAGGGATGGAGATGTGAGGCAGGGTCAATAGGACTCCAACCCAATATGAATCATATTCTAGTTTTTCTCTATGAAGAAAACAAGTTATTCAGAAGACACTCTCCTAAGAACCACAATAAATAGACAGCAAAGAGAATTTTCCAAGCAGATTTTAGAGGCTCTTCTCCAATTTTCCATTTCTCTTAGTGCCTTATAGGAACAGTCCAGCCTAAGCAGGAAGAGGCAAGAAAACGAAGACAAGACTACAGGAAAGCAGAGCAAATAGAAACAGTTTTTAAGAATGAGCTGTCAGAGACCTCTCTCTGGTGAAGGACTATTCAAGTACCCTAACTGGTCTGTTTCTGGCAGTAAGGGAAGCTGAGGTCAACTCAGCTGCACATTCAAGGATGTAGGCAAACTGAATTCAAAAGCCTGAAAAAGCAATTATGAGCTATTCTAACCAGCAATAGTAAGTTCATAGGAAGGAAAAATCAACCCACCTTGCCCATAGACCATAATGAAACTACTTTAGTATAGATTATAATCTTTTGCTATCATGTGGTGCCATGCTGGATAGTCTTATCCCCCCCCCCCGCCCCAACTTCCCCCAAAAGGTTTCAGGCCCATCTCCATTATATTGGCCAGACTTGCCTTGCTTATAACTTCTAAAAATATTTCATTTGGGCTCATCTAATCCAAAAGGAATTACTTCTGGAAAATCTGAGTGAATATACTGAATCTGATTTAAGTTATAGGAGAGTGAATAAAAACACATCCTTGCCTTCTGACTTACCCAAGTATTTTATAAACAGATGGACAGAATAACTTCAATCTTGGCATATGGCTAGACTCCCCTGAGGACTAGACTTCAAGGCAAGTTTGAGAAAAGTACAGAAAAATTCTGGAAATGAACAAAAAGTACTGCCGGGAAATGCAGAGTAGGGGACCTTGTTGGTTCAGGGCAGTGCCTGCTTCATTTCTTTTAAAGGACAAATAACATATTCTTTCTGTCTATTGAAATCCAGACCAATATAACAACTTTAGTCTACTATGGAGAAATAGATTACAGGAAAGAAAATAAAAAGGGTTCATTCTCAAATTCAGTCACTTTTGTATCATGATTTCAAACCTTTGACAGGCTTCACTAATGCTGACTCAATGTATGCTTTTAAAGAACAAAGGCAATTAAGGTCTTACCCATGTGAGCCAAAAATTATCTAAAATTAATTCAGATTTTAAAAGGAGTATCTCTATTTGTATTCTGGACCTTTCATGAATTTTTTTGTCATACCTGCATTAAAAATGAGCAACTGCATTATAGGAGGCAGCTACTGACTGACACCAACATCAATTCCCCTAAATTTAAATGATCACTTCTATAAACATGAGCTCAAATCTACCTGTCTCTGTCCTTTTCTCTCTCCATACTTTCAGTATCACATCTCTAATAGTCTATCAAAGAGGAAATCAAACTAAATGTCCCAAGGACAATGTAAAAATGTAACCAAACAGAACTCATTCTCTTTCCCCACAAGACCTTCCCACTCTAAAACTTCTAGTCCCCCCCGCTCAAAGTCAAGGTGACATCCTCAGCTCTCACTCTGTCACTGCCATTTTCATTCTGTTAGCAAGGGTCTATCAATCTCACCTTTGCAAAAACTCTTTTGAGTCCTCCTCCTCCTCTTCTCCTCTGACACTGCTACCAGCCTGGGAGGGGTCCTTATCAACACCTCTTGCTTGGACTACTGCAATAGTTGTAGGAGCTATCTGCATCAGGTCTCTCCCCACCCCAATCCATCCTCCACTCAGCCACCAGTAATTTTTCTTGAAGTTCTGACCCGATACCATGGTACCCCCCCACTTTGTTCAATAAAATTGCAGTGGCTCCCTATGACCTCCAGGATCAACAGAAAAGACTCTGCTATTTAAAACCCTTCATAAATGAGCTGTGTCCTGTTCCCCACCTTTCCAGACTTCTTACTCCTCACTCCCCTCTATGTACTCTCTGCTACAGTGACACTGGCTTCCTTTATGTTCCAACTAAAATCTACAAAAGATCTTTCCCAACCTCTCTTCATTCCAGAGCCTTCTTTTTGTTAATTGATACTTTCCTAGTTTCCCTGTATATAGCCATTTGCATATTGTCTCCTTGACTAGACTGAGAGCTCCTGAAGAACAGCATGCTTTTTCCCCCCTAATTCCAGAGCATTATGACAGTGTCTGGCTCATAGTGGGGCTTAATCAATACACAATGACTGACCGGCATCAAGTGCCTCTGTAACCCCTCAAAGAGTTTATTTTTAACAAATGAAACTTAAGAATCTAGTGCTGACATATCTTTCTTCTACCACACAGTGGATGGCCCATCAGCCACAGGCTAAGATGTGCATTGACTTACACTGTCAGTACAACTTGAAGGTGGGTGCTTCTGGGAGAAAAAAATAATACTGGAAAATCCATCACTTTTTTCCCTTAGCTTCCTTTGCAAATGCATTCACTGTTTCCTATTTCAGTAGAGATAGGAATTCCACTTATTGGGCATCCTTTTCAGTGTCTAGTTTGGTACAACAAGACAATTTCCATGATATGACTGAAAACCCCTGAGCTTTCCCAATGTGTAATTAAGATTCCATGGCATTTGTACTCTATCCAGTTACAAGTTCATCTCTCTAGCAGGAGTTTAGATATTTCTGAATAATACCACTATTAGATACAAATTGAAAAGAGATCATAATAAAGGGTATAAAAATATTTATAGCAGCTCTTTCTGTGGAGTCAATTAAAAATGAATGGATGCCCACCTCTTGGGAAATGGCTGAACAAGTTATAGTATAGGAATGTGATGGAATACTATTGTTCTGTAAGAAAAAATGAGCAGGTGGACTTCAGAGAAGCCAAGAAAGCCCTGCACGAACCAATGCCAAGTGAACTGAGCAGAACCAGGAGGAGCATTGAACACATTAGCAGCAACACTGTATGATGATCAACTCTGATGAACTTAGCTCTGCTCAGTAGTTCAGTGATCAAGGATAATTCTAAAAGACTTGTGATGGAAAATGCTATCCACATTCACAGAAAAGCTATGCAGGGCCAGTGAAGTGGCACAGTGGATGGAACACCAAACCTGGGGTCAGGAGAACCTGAGTTCAAATCCAGCTTCAGACATTTATTTCCCTGTGTCACCTTGGGTAAGTCAACCCCACTGCCTTGCAAAAACCACCCCCCCCAATAAAAAAAAAAACTATGCAGTATGAATATAGACTAGAGCATACAATTTTCACTCTTTAAAACTTGACTAATTTTTGTTTAATTTTAACTTTTGCTCATAGTTCCCCCACCTTAGTTCTGATTCCTCTTTCACAATATGACTTATATAGAAATATATTAAACATGATTGTAACATGGAAGGGGAGAAAAAGAAGGGAGATAGAAAAATGTGGAACTCAAAAGCTTATAAAAAGATTAATGTTGGAAACTATTACTGTATAACTGAAAAAAATTAACAATACATTCTCTATACTGTTTTTATCTAAATATTTTTATTTTTCAAAATGTTATGCTGACTGAAGGTGGGGGATGGAGTTTTCTTTTGTTTATTAGTTTAAAGAGAGTGGCTTGGCCTTTGGTTTGTGGAATGCTGAGACACTGTCTCGTTTTAGGATAGAGAGATCAGATTTCATAGTATAAAACATCTGGGGAAAACATCAGTTTTTTTCTGACACAGTAATTTATAAAATAATATTCTGCTGACCAGCAAGCTTATCTTCACTAGTCATTCTCACAAAGAGAATGACTACTTAAGTGACTACAAACCCCACCCAGATAGAAGTCAAAGGCAGGAAGTTCTCTGGCAAGACCCTGACACCATCCTGAAGAAAGTCACTGTGCTAACAATGTTCTGAGATACCCAGCATGCATCTTCTTAAGACTACTACTATATGTAAACAGTTATAGAAGAACAAAGAACAATATTTCCACTCCTTTAAATACAGTAGTCCTCTCTCCTTTACACACACACTTCTCTCCTCTCTCCTCTCTCTCCTCTCTCTCTCTCTCTCTCTCTCTCTCTCTCTCTCTCTCTCTCTCTCTCTCATATGCAGTACATTGTTAACAACAGGAGTCTATCTGAAGGAAATCTGAATACAATGGAAACACTCTGATGCCTTTTTCAGATTATTATAACAGAAAAAAATGAAACTTGTCATTAGCATTAAATAACAAATAAGAAGAAACACAGGACATACTAACAGTCCAGGGAAACACTTTTAGGAAAAAGAAGATACTATTTTCTTTTACAAGAGAGTTCACTAGTATTTTTCACAGGAAAAATGCTTGTTATGTATCAGCCTACCAGTCTGTGGCATTACATGGTCACATCAGAAAGAGACTGTCTGCAGTTGTCACGTGGGTCATAAACGACTATAAAGGCAAAGTGCTTTGAAAGCATAAAATGCTAGAAGGAAAAAAAAGAGCATTTTCTCAACCATCTTTCAGAGGGTAGGCAGAAAAGAATTATTGTTCTGGGATTTAAAGTATGATGAAAACAGAACTGGAGAGAAAAATAGAGTAGAAGAGAAGTTCTTAGTTTAAAACAAATACTAAAAAAGAAAGGAAAAAAAAGACATTTGTGAATGCTGCACCCTGTCCACCCTGTTCCAGGGTCTCCATGTGGAGGACCCAAATTTGCCTGCCCTAAGTGACTATACATGAAGGTTTAATAATCCTCTAACTTGAAAGAGTCAGATGTTCACAATAATCAGAAACACTGCACAGAGGGCAAAGGCTATAAGCTGGCCACCAAAAGAAGTGGCTCACAGACACAAATATGAGAAGACCCTCCAAGATCAAGAAGGAAAGTCTTCCAGAACCAGAAGAACATTGTACACCCTAACAGCAACCCTGGGGTGATGGTCAACCTTAATGGACTTACTCATTCCATCAGTGCAACAATAAGGCACAATTTTGGGGTATCTGAGATGGAGAATACCATCTATATCCAGAGAAAGAATTGCAGAGTTTGAACAAAGACCAAAGACTATTACCTTTAATTTTTAAAAAAAGCTGTTATCTTAATGTAATTTTGCTATCTCTTACTTTATTTTTCTTCCTTAAAGATATTATTTCTCTCTCATCACATTCAACTCAGATCAATATATACCATGGAAACAGTGTAAAGACTAACAGACTTGCCTTCTGTAGTAGGGTGGGAGGGAAGGAAGAGAGATTGGGGGAAAAAAAATCGCTAAAATTCAAAATAAATAAATAAAAGAAAATTTTAAAAAAGGGAAAAAAAGAAGCAAAGTCTTCATAGACCCCATAGACCAGATCCCAAGAGTGCAGAGTAAAAAAAGCTTGCTGATGCCCACTCCTGGGCCACTGAGAGTGAAGTCTATGCCATAACTGATGGGCTGAAATGCAGGATATAGAGGGGTGCAATTATCTCAGGAAGATGTTGAATTCAGAGAACTGTTTTGTGGTCAGAACACTTAAGACAAGACTTCTTAAGAGTCTGGTAATAGTGCAAAATTAGGGGAGCAATCCAGGAGAGGATTTTGGATCAAAATTGTTATTTGGGGGGATTTCACCATTCATAACAGATCAGCAACTTGTCTGTGTGACTTCTAGTTTCCCTGGATAAGTCCTTTGTCTGTGATAACGTGTTTGTGATAAGAGGCAAGATACGAACCCAGTCTGATGATTACACCCAGTCTACCAGCTGTCTCCTTCTGTATTCTTATAGGAGACACTACAACTTGCCTTATCTAAGATTTAGCTGACCCTGGAGTAGAGGGATGGGTGGCGACATAAACCCATAAGTGCTAAGGAGGAAGGGAGTCTTTATACCTCTACCCAGTCAAAGATCTGTTCATCGTTCGCCTTGTCCTCAATAATGAGTTTCTCAAGCCGTTTGTACAACTCTTCAGCAGAGAGTTCTTTCTTTGAAAGTGCTTCTGAGGAACTGGAACAATCAGACTCTATAAAGTCCAACTTCTGAAATAGGAAAAGTGAAATCCGTTTAGAGTTGTCGACAGGGTAGCATTCTTGGGGTTATGGAACCCAGAGATATAGTACCCTCTAAAATGTACCAAATGACTTAGCTACAGTTAACAGGAAAAATCATTATTCTCAAACCTCCTCTAGATTCTTCTACTAGCTTCCTTAGAATTCCCTGAAAGGAAAGAACTCACTACAAGTGATTCTTTTAAGGCTATCAATTCTCCTTCTTAGGAAACTCTATGCAGCCAGCATTTTCCTAAGTTCTTGCTTCCCCAAAACTTCCTTCTTTCCTTTGGCACTGGGGGCTAGAAGGACGGGTCCCAGTTAATGTCATTCGTAGTGTAATCCAGGTACCCCGTCATTATTAGACAATTATTGGGAGTTCTATGGAGTGTCAATACAGGACCAACCCCACACCAAAACAGCTCCAGGTGGACAGCTCTGACTTGAGAAACAGTCTACTTAACCAGTTCTTTAATCCTTAGGTGAGTAACTCAATACTGGTTATCAAAACCCAAGAGATTTTCAGTTTAAAAAAGGACTGAACACAAATTGTCTTAAAATTGCTGAAAGTGCAAGTCATAATAGCATTGTACTCTAACACTTTAAAAAGTTTAATATCTTGGGGGACAAACCAACTCTTCCAAATTGCTCCTGAAAATGGGGGAACCCTATTCAACTCCATTTAAAATGCATTCAAACTTTACTAGAAGTTCCCTGGTATGTTTTTCTAGGGCTACTTAAGGCCTTCAAGGTGCCAGTCATTACCTTCCTAATGAAGGGCTTGTACAGGATGACCTAATTTAGTCTGGCAAAATTAGTTGGTGATTCTATGACCAACCTAGGAGGCACTGGATTTTAAAGAAGGCCTTTCATGAGAGTTGGCTGCATGGAATGATGTTTGTGATTTGCAAGACAGGATTAAACTTGGCAAGAAGTAACTGCTTCACTGAGCTGCCCTCTCTCATCACTGGATTTTAACAGCCTCTTTCTGTGGCAGGACTGAGAAAGGAGATTAGGGAGCTAAGTCTGACTTTATTTCCTAGAGAACCTCGGGGAGCAAAATCCTAACTTTAAGAAGAAAGGTCCTGTGGTAAGTCATAAGGTTTGAGCTTTGTGAAGGGTCCTTATTTTTTACTGCCACCAACCAAAGGATTACACAGAACTCTTAGGAACTGTAGTTTCATTTCAGTCTAACTTACTCACTTTCACCTTCCATAAAACAGGGAGAATTAATGGCTATCTGTCTTGTCATTGGTGGGACCAAGAAACTCCTTACTCACCTGCTCCAGGAGAAAGTTATGTACATCTTCCCCTTCTGGCAAATAGTCCTTCCAACTGAGGCCGGTCTCCCTCCATAAGGCTCCCACTTTCTTATGGCTCTAAATAACAAATGAATGACCATTACCCGAGGAAAGGACAAAGTGGTTCAAGAAGGCAGTTTGCTGCTCACATAAAAACAAGCTCTTGGTCACATGAACAAAGAGACTCTGGCTTGCTAGTATGACAACTGGGTATGCTGTAAATGCAAAAACAAGAGTGACTGAGGGTTCATTTAGAGGATCACCACCTCTATGGTGGTCTCTGGATGTTTGTCCATAAAATGCTATGTGTGAACTGGTGATGAGCATTCACACACAAGCACAGGCATGGATACCTAAAGTTATAAAGCAACTTTTTGTCAATCATATCTCTATGTTATCTCAATGCCAATGTTCGATCATGATTATTTATTTTGCTTGTTACATACTTTTAAGAACCAGACTGTTAATAAAAGACACAGGCCCTTGACTGGTCAGCTCATCATTCTACCTATCACCAAGATGACTGCACAGTTTCCAATTCTGAATACTGAAGATCGGAAAACAGGCATGTTTCTAGGAGAAGAAATGCAGGGGGGGGTGGAACTAGATGGATTTGAGATGTTAGGATTCACGGCTGAGTTAAGGGACAAATGGGGTCCTATTGAAGATCAAGAGGAAAACAAAGCATCATAATGAACACATTGGAGAGCTGTAATGACACAGGAGATGCCATAATATGAACCATCTGGTAGCTCTCCATCAGTTTTCAGATAAGGCCGTACACATGCACCATTTCCTACTTTCACAGCATTCTCAAGAAGTCAGATGTTATCCAGCTATACAAAACACACAGTTTCTTATTTCTGCAGAGAGGGAAGTAAGCATGGTACAAATGGTTCCTTTAATGATCCATAAGCCAATCTTTTCTTGTAGCATTTGCCAGACTAGTCATTTTTCAAATGGGAAATCCATGGATCTGAGGAAACTAACTTCAAGTTAAGTAAGGAGATGGGGCAGAACATGTGATTCATTTAGTATAATAATGCCCTATTTTAGAAAGCAGGGGAAGATGATCTGGTTATGTTTAGATCAGATGGAAAGATATCCAGTATGGGCCTGGCACCCAACTCTAGATCTATAATTAGAAGATCAGTCTGGATAAGGAAAGAGAGGTTTAACACCAGTTGGTCACTACTGGGGATGAATTTTCAGCCATAATAATAGATGGAAGACAAGTTCATAAGGAGTTGGAAATACCATATCAATGAAAGGCTGATATCTGATATATAGATGTATCAGAACAAGTAGGAATCTAACTTCTATTTTCATTTAACTGGGGGTAGGCTTCCAAGAAGTACTGGAAGAGACTGGGAAATGCTGGGCTCTGTTATGTCCTAGTCACTGAGTGCCTGGGGAAGTCACTGTACCTACCACCTGGATTCTAGTTTTTCCATCTGTACAATAGAGCTAAAAGCCCTTTTATGACTGATTTCACAAGGCTTTGGTTAAGTTTAGGGTTAAAGCATTAAGGTTAGAAATGCTACCCATGTAAGCCATTCTTCATTGGATCAAATGACACCCAGCAAAATGGTAGAAGAGCTATTCTTGTTGATCACTTACCTGCTCTCCTGAAGTTCCCTCCTCCCCTCAACCCAGAGGAGTCCCTCGCACCTGGAATCGGGTGCCAGCTCTGCCTCTGGCCTCAGTTCTTGGCCCTCTCTCATCTCCCTCCTTCCTATTCTCCCAGGCTGCTCCAGCCCTGCCTCCCCAACATTGCTGGAGGCTCAGATGAAGCCATTTATCTGAAGCTCCTGGCAAACCTTAAAGCTCCATAGAAGGGACAAGTCTTGGCCCCATGGCATTATCTTCTACTTGTGAATCTTTTACTCCTTGATGCTATTTCCCCATCCCCTTGTTCTCCTCCTCCAATGTTGCTGACCTCTGCTGAAGAGTGTTACACAGCCACATGCCTTTTAGCTAAGTTTATATTTTCTCACCTGCCATCAGTTAATCCTTAGCTCTATTCCAAGCCCTTCTTCTCTGCTCCTCTCTCCCACCACTCTTCCTCTTGGCAGAGGACCCAACCTTGTATGTAAGTGCCCTTTTTCTTGGCTGCTCCTTATCATTACCTCCTTTCCCCTTTCTCCTCTGTTTTTGTCTGAGATGAAGTGACCTTTCTCTGACAATCCCCCTACCTGTGACTTTAAACCCATTCCCTCTCTCTTCTCCAAGCTTTCCCAGGCTCTGGCTCTGTCTCCCTCCCCTGTATTCTCAAATCTTCCATATCCATCTACCTACCCAGTATCTTCTTCCCTACTGTCTACAAACATGACAAGGGTTCTTAGATTCCAATTCATTTCTAACTTCTGATTCATCCTCTACTGAAAAAGGTTCTCTCAAAGCCAACCACCTCTAAAGTCAAGTCCAGCAGCCTCTTCTTGATCTGTCTTCTGCAGTTAGTATGCTGCTGTACCATCACTCCTCTTCCTCAATGCTCTCCTCCCCCTCCCTCCTTTATAACTGCTATCTCCTGGTTTTCTTCCACCATTTTTACTTACTCCTTTTCTCAGCCTCCTTTGCTGATCCTATTCTATCACCCCGGGAACATGAATGCCTTCCAAAGTTCTCTCTTGGGGACTCTTTTCTTGCTTTAAATTCTCTTAGAGGTTTCATTAGCTCTCAGGAGTTCAGTTATCTCCTTGCAGATATCCCCTTCCATATAAGATTCTTCTTTCCAAAGACTAGACTTAATCCCTCTCCCTCAACTCCACTGCCTCTCACTTCCTAGATCTCTTCACCTTGCTGTTCCCACCAGGCTCTCAATAGCCCCTTCTTTCCACCCTTTGTAGTCAATCCTCTCATTTAGGTCTGCATGACTTTTTATCTTGAGTATTACCAAAATCTCCCAACTGATCTCCTTGCTTCCAGACCATTATCTATGCAAGTATCAGACTAGTATTTCTAAAACACAGCTGTGACCACATGACTTTTTTTCCTAAAGTGGTTCTATATTGTTTTAGAGGTTTCATATTGTCTCTAGAATGAAGTACGGTCTCTGAAATCTGGAAAAAGTTTGAGGCTGGCTCTTATAGAAGTTCACAGATTTATTTGTTAATGAATTCCTATTTTCCAATAGATGGCTTATTTTGTATCTATTTGTCTACATGTAGTCTCCACTAATAGACCGTAAGCTCCTTTGGGGCAAGGACTGTCTTTTGCCTCTTCAGTAGTAAGAGCAGAGACTGGCATAGAACAACAGGTGCTTAGTTAATGTTTACTAATTAATTGATAAAAATTTTACATCTCCTTGAGTTTGAAATATCCCACCTTGCAGTCTCTACATCAGCTGTTCCCTTCTTGAGCTACATTTCTTCCTGCTCTTTGTGGATTTTTAGCTTTCTTGGAGCCTCACTTAGGTGCTGCCCTCAGAGGAAGCCTTTCCCAAAGCTCCCAAGGGGTCAGTGCTTTCCCCTCTGCCCCCAAGCCTGATCTCTGCAGATGCTGTCTCCTTACTCCATGGGAAGAACTGTCTGGTTTTTGTCTTTGTCTCCCCAGCCCCTAGCATAGGGACTTCTGACATAGCAGACTCAACAAATTTCATCTTTGGTTCAAGATAGGTAAGAAGAGACAAAAAATGTTCTCCAGTATCAGCTTTAGTTTCCACAGAGCAAACATCAAATGCTCCCAAATGGAGTTGCAGTCAATCCCCATCACCCCTCTCCCCTGCCATCCCATCCACCCATTCCAAGCCAGCCTTCCCGACCATTCTTCCAGTCTCCCCACTACAGCACCTCTGAACTTCAGACAAGTGAGAACACTCACCATTTGTTTGCATAGAAGGTGCAATATTTCAGAAAGCAAGACCCCGGCTCTTCCCACAGGAAGTAAAGGTTTGCTAAATTCTCTGTAACAGAGCATACAAAGCAAAAATCACAGTCATGGAGAGCTGGGTCAGTCATGCAAAGTCAACAGTTGTGATTAACTCCTCCTTGTGTTAGCTGGGCTGGTGAGGGGGAGCAGAGAGGGTGCCAGGACCTGCTGTTACCCCAGGGATATTCCCCCTTGGACATATGTGCCTAGATGGAGAAGCTTAGAGAGATTTTTCAGTTAAGATGCCAGCTCCTCCAGGAGCCTCTTTCTGATGCCCAGGTATCTTCATCACACCTCACACAGAATACTCTTTTGGAAACCTGCAATGACTTTATCATGCAATAGAGGATTATAGCTGTGTGGGACTCTAACTTCCCCCTTTCTAGATGCTAGGGTCAGAGAGGGAGAGACCTAAACAAATGTCTCAGGGCCTAGCATAGTGCTCTTCTCTGCCTACAGAAGGCATTCTAGAAATAGGGACTGCTTTGGCGAACTATATAGTACACCTTTCTCCACCACTGTTTAACTCTGGGATTAAAAAGCTGGGTCAAGGCTTGCAGTCTCTGTCACCTATTTGCATTCTTCAATTCTTCTTTCAAAGCAAAAGAAGGAGAATTTGACAGGCTGGTAATGAAGTTATGAAACCGAAATCTACCAGGTAGCATGAAATGGTGCTGAAGCAGTTTTAGGAAGCAGGTAAAACAGGGGGGCCGCTTCCTCATTTCAACCAATTTGATTATTCTGGAAAACTAACTGATGTTTCATCTGTTGATAAATGTCTAATACAGCTCAGGGAGCTAGGAGGGAGGACAGAGACAGAGGAAAGGAAAGAAAGTCATTTATTTTTAAAGTTAAGAGGTTTTAAGAAGGACCTTTTAAGATACCTCAAATGGAGTTGGGTGTGATAAAAAAAGAGCACTTTAACCAAGTTAGAAGACCCAAGTTCAGGGACCTTGTTTTTATACCATAACTAATAATGAAAGTAATATTGGTGACATTTATAAAATATTTTAAGAGAAACACAGGGCTTGAAGTAGGCAAGGTGGTCTCTTCTACATCAGCTGAGTTTACCTAACAAATGAGAAACCCAAGTGACTTACGTGATAAGTTCTCTCATAGAGATTCCTCCTTCTTTTAACATGGGGGTCACCAGCTCAGCAAGGTACAACCAAATATGGGGAATATCAATGGCCATATCATCTGCTAACTCCAAGGTCTCTGAAAACCTGACAAAGACACAGAAAAGACATCGAAATGCAGAGGTGAGTTCAAATGTCAGATTTTCTCTTTATGAAGCCCTCAAATCCCTCTAAATTATTAACACATTAAAGAGATGGAGACCACCAGATAGCACATTTATTAATATGGATGGCAACACTGCATTTGGAAGAGACATTTAAGGAAGGAAAAGGCAGAGTTCCTGCCCCCAAGGAGTTATAATTTCATGAAGAGCAGAAAGGAATAGAAAAAGCCCCAGTTTTAAGTCTTTGCATGAGAGGGAAGATCGTAATGTGGATGACTACATATCCAGCAGGTATGAGTTCTGTTCACTGATGAACTCGTCTTTTTTTACCCTCTTTAAAAAAAATTCTTATAAATGATGGATAGGAGTTTGGGAGTGGGAGGAAAGATAACAAGAATGATTGTGCGATAAATACAAATGTTATCAACAAAAAATAAGAAAACAATTTAATGGAGAAAATGAGACAGGTGCAAAATAATTACAATTCAAAAAAAAAATCAGATTGTCTACAGAAAGCTACTTTTAAAAGACCTTACCTTCAACCTTCATCAGTGTCAATAAATCATGTTAGCTTAAGTCCCTACTGTGTTTCCCTTTTAATCCCAATTTAAGGACTGAGGCTCTAAGAAGGGAAGCATACTCTGATTTTCTGCCTCCCAATTCAGGGCTATTTTCCTTATTGCCAGTAAATAAATGAGCACAAAACAAGAGGACCTTAAGAAATCAAATGTTTTGTGAAGTCTGGCTAGCTTTTCCATACCGATGGCCACTAACTGCCACATACATCTAAGTTACCAACATTTTCTAGACAACTTAAGGATATAATAAGGATGACAGAATATGGCCAAAAAATTATTTTTGAATGTCTTTTTACTTTTTCACCAACTCAGGAAGTTGTGAGCCTCAATAGAAATGAATCATGGGCCTTTCAAGAAACTCCTCATGCTGATGAATGGTATACAACATGTATGCAGAGAGATGGAAGCTTGCTTCATAGAAGCAACGCCAAACTAGAGGCTGCCATTCATTAGGAGATACCGTAAATGCAACTCAAGATATTTCATTGGCAATATGGCTCAAGTTCTACACTGATGCTTCTTTTGGACTCTCAAGAGATTATGCCAATAACAAAGCCTTGGTAGCTTTGACCAAGATGGAAAGCACTTGTTAATCATGGAGGATCATCACCAGGGTAGCTGCAGAGGGCATTTTTTAGCTACAGTACCTCACAAAGGTCATTGTCTGTTAAGGTAATGAAGGCTTTGCAGCCTGTACTGGGAGACTCAACATTCACACTGGCAAAATCAGAGATCCTCAAGGTCCTGACCAAAATAAACAACAACTTGAAGGTTGTTGCCTTGAGAGTCCCCCAAGGTGGTGCCAAATTCCCTAGCCAACAAGTCAGTGTCCTTTCCTGTAGATTGAGGAATTAGCTTATCTCTTTCATACTGTTAAGCTCTCCGTTCTTAGGATCCAAGTAGAAAGCAGAGTTTGGAAGGCAGGAGAGTCTTGGACATTTGTCAGCTCTGTGACATCCTTCCTCAAACCAAATCTAAGGTGTGGATGGCATGATGGCTCCTTGTAGATGTGGCTGTGATCCTGGGACCTGAGCAATGTGCACCTGGGGCCGCTTGAGCAGCCAGGTGATACCACTAACACAACAGAACTTCTTGTGGAGGCACAGGAAAGGAAGCATGAGGAGGCTACCTCACAACCCTGCTGCTCTTCTGTTAGATGATCTTGAGCAAGTCATGGCTGGCAGGGTCTCAATTTCCTCCTCTATAAAATGATCAGGGCTCACACAGCTCTAAGGTCCCCTGTAAGCTTTTAATATTTTATGATGCTATGATAAAATCACTAACAGTGAAATCCTAGAAAACAGACAATTCTATGGGCACCAAAACATTGCTTCATCACCAAAGAACACCAAGGGGATGGTCATTAGCAAAAATCAGGGCAGAATCTCCAAGCTGTTATCACATAGCAAAGTGAAGCAGTCTAATACCAAAGTGAAAGGACACATTATTTGAAAGAAAGTCAAATGCACAACTTCTTACAGATGCTGAACAGTAGCAGGCAATAGTGGAGATATTCTAAAGGCTCTGTGAATGTGAGATGGAATGTTACAAAAGCATACAGCTTATTTGTGTAAAGATTTCAGCCTACAAATGAAAACATTTAATCCATGTGGGAAGGGTGGGCTTATGGTAGCAACCTGTTGTCTTCTTTTAGGCCCTCCCTGATACAGGTTACCATCTCTGAAAATATGCCCTCTTTGTCCCCATCCACTTCTTGAAAATAACTTACCTTCAAAACCCTGCACCAGTTCAGGTCCTCTATGAAACTGTCTATCCCTTGAACCTTTTGCCCTCTCAGCATTCAAGTGTGCCTTGGTTCATATACCTTACACCCTCATTACACCATTTGTGCATACCTGTGAGTGTGTGTGTGTGTGTGTGTGTGTGTGTGTAACAGATATTTTCATTGTTACATTTCTTTCCTCCACCATTTCCCTCCTTGCCCCCCAACCCTTTGGACTAGGAACTCTAGGAGAGCAGGGGATGGATGGTGTCGTATGTTCACACAGCACCTTAGAAGCAGCAGGCACATAACTGGGACTAATTCATTCTAAAATGACCCATGAAGAGGACATCTCTTGGATAACAGTAAACTGATGGAAGTTATACTTGCTTGGTAGTCAGGTAAAAGATCCAATATCTCCTAGGGGTGTCAGATTTTTAAGACCTCAATACAGATAGTGTTGGTCCCTATGTTCTTCACGTATTCAGGTATACAGCAAAGACCACATACACTCTACTGAACTGTGGCATCAAACCATGGTCTAATTCCAGAACATGACTGATGTTACCAAAACTGTAGCCTTCACGAGGGTAGGGGCCTCATCTAATTCTTCGTTGTGTTCCCCTTGGTGCTCAGAACAGGACTGGACATATTGTTGATTCTCAGGAAAAGTGTGCTGAATTCAAGTGTCATTCAATACTAGAAAGGAAGAACCTGATATCACAGTATTTAGAGCTGGGCTTTAGAGATCATCAAATCCAATGTTTTAATTTTAGAGATGAGCAAACAAAAACCCAGAGAGGGGAAGTGACCTTCCTATGGTCCACTAGTAATAGACAGAACCAGGATCCAAACTGGGGTCTCTTCTGGTGCAGTGTGCTCTTCCCCTATTCAAATTGCCTGAGTAGTGAGGTTCGCACTGAATGTTTTCTTGTGACATTTGGCAAAGATGGCATCATTATACTGTAGATAACTAAGGAAGGGAAGGGATAACTACAGAAAAGATGTGAAGTGAGTTGTATTATGGAACTACCGTGGCAAAGGTTACCAAGACATGACCAAGTCAAATGGCTCAGTGGACACCTGTTGTGAAAGGAACCACTAGAGGTGACCTCCAGAGGAGAGTCCCTAAAAGAGGGTGGATGAAAACTGAGACTTGTACAGGATGGGAAGGCTGGAGGAGTTGTGCAAAGAATGCTTAAGGACTCAGATCCTTCCAAATATGAAATAAGACAATCTAAGAAGAGATGTGGAAAGATGATGATGGTTAACATCCAATTACAGGATGCCTGGACAGGCCTGCTTCTCAATTCATGTCCTTTAGGGTGAGTCCCATCGAGCACTGTCGCAGTCCCTGGATACCGTACATACCAAGCTTAAATGTCTTACAGAAATGCCTCCAAAGGCAAGAATAGTGTGGACACCAAGAGAGGTTCCACAGAAAAAAGGGGTTCAAGGAAGACAAGCCAGCAGCAATCACAAACCCATCTTCTGAGGTTCTGAAGTCCATGTACACCACATTTTGGAGAGAGCTTTGCGTCAATTATCAAAGATGGTTTTACATCTCACTCTCACTTTAATTCTCACTATATAGAAGTCACCATATGGAGTTGGACACTCAAGGATAGTCTAATGATTTACCAAAAATGCACATCAGAGTCATTATCTGACACAGCCTAAAGATAAGTGGACTATGCAGACTTGAAAAACTCTCACAGCTTGTTTCACATACTCCAAACACAAGGATGAAAGGCATCATGGGGAGGCGAGAGAGAGAGTGGATGCTGGGTCTGGAAAAGTCTGGGAAGGGACTTGGAGACCCTTCCTCTCCTGATGATAAGCACCATCACGCCCAGCCTGGGAAGGTTCACATAAGAAGATGCTGCTGACCAGGGCTGCCCCCGTGGCAAGGCAGCCAAGGGGTGTTCTTCCAGAATCCCAGGAAAGGTTCAGAGGGATGTTCTTTCGTGACTTAAGTCACTAAAACTAAAAGAAGTGGCAGCGCCTGATCCAAAGACACTTCTGTGGAAAGAAATCCAATGGCTTCTCTGGAGGGGACTAGAAACCCCATGGGGAAAAAAAAGAGGGTGCACAGTTGGCTCATCTGCCACAAGGCCTTCTCTGGTGTTCACAGCAGTCTCTTCCTATGTCTTGAACTTAATCAGAGACCACCATGTGTTTCTCTGGAACTGCAGTACTTTCTAATTTTCTGTTTAATCAGCTTAATGCTATAGGTCTTAGGTGGGTATAGGTCTAGTTCTCCAATCATGATTAGGCAGGTGGAGAAACAGATGAAGGAATGGACTGGGAGCACAAGCATTCGTCTCCTTTTCAGTTGGAGCAACAAAGGTGTAGTCACTATCTCCCCAAAATAAGTTGTGGATGATACATGTACATTAGGTTAAGGACCTAGGTCAGTATGTCCCAAGAAAGGATCTATTCTAGGGCTGAAACAGCCATTGCTTACACATACTTCTCATCATATCCATCATCAGGTTAGAGAAGCTCCTAGGGCTAATTCAAGTGAAAAGTTAAGCAGGCTCATACACCCAACTGTCGTCTAACAAGGTCCCCCTTGTTAGAATGTGCCTTCTGGGGGATCCTCTTTGGTTTAGGGTTTGCACTAGAGCATACCTGAATTTCTGATGTGTCCCAGGAAGCAACCCAGCCTCTCAGGAGTCCTCTCAGCCAAGAATGACCCACAGCCGGGCCAGACCTCCTGGAATGGCTCTGGATTGGAATAGATCTCCTGGCCCCATGCCAGATGTGGACAAACTTCTGGGAGTGATGGGGAGACAGAGTGAGGATGGTAAGGCACTGTGCAATCCAGCATTCCCCCCCATTTCAGATTCCATAGCATTCATTGGTAAGGTGCCTTGTTATCCTGATATGCAGCAATGTGAGAGGTTGAGAATTATGAACTGGTATACCCAAAGCCCCAGCTGATCCAATTTCCTGGATTTCAATATGGTATCAAAGCAAATAGAGCCAGCCAGAGCCCCCTGAATTTTAGTGTTGCTATAGATGAGAGCTGAGTTGAGTTTGTCCGTCGTGATGGTATATTTGCCCATCTGTTGTCTTTTTTCCTTGGGTAGATCATGGAAATAAGTCATATAATCTCAATGACTTGGAACTGGATCATGTATGGTACCATCATCATGGCCTTTATCAATGATCACCAAAGAGATTTGTGCCAAATTTCCTTGTTAAATTCAACAGGCACAAGTCCACTTCACCAGACTCCAGGTCATTGCTGGGAGCCAACTCTTCTGATTAAACTAGCAGGGAGATGTTTCCCAATACCTTGAGGCCTTCTTCAACATAGTCCTATGGATAATTTTCCCTGTGATTAATCTTAGTCTCTCAAGGCCACTGTATGTGAGGATATTTCCAGGTCAGGCACTGGCTGGGAGGTCTGTGAGGCCAGAACTAACAGCACACTTGGATGGCAGGATTCAAGAGAAACCAGTGAGAGTGTAAACTTCATGGAACGAGATGCTGTCAGGAACCACAATGAAGCAAACCTGGAGTCTATGAATGAGATACCAGACTTACAAACTTCTATGGAACTACAATGGGCAGAAAGAGTAGGATTTTTTTGAAGCAGTAAGAAACAAAACATTTTTATATCAGTAGTTGCCCAGGATAGAAAGCTTTTGCCTCCTGCTATTCATGCAGAAGTTTTTATGAATTGAGTTGGTAAGGCTCTCCAGAGATTGCTAAACTCACCCTCTTACACATCCCCCAAACTGCCTAAGAAAAGAATGCAGCATTCATACTCTAGTTAGGAGATGTTGTTTCCTTGTATCCCCAGCTCTGAGCCCAGGGCCTGCAGCCAGGAGGCATTTAATCAATGCTTGTTGGCCTTGATGCCTACAAGAAGAAGATGGGACTGCAGAAGGCATCCACTTGAGTAATCAGATCGGCACCTCCGAATAAAATCTATTTGGCTAAATTTATCATTTGTATTTTCAACCTTTCCACATCTCACTAGACACCTCCTCAAAGAATCCGTACAATCAGCAAATTGTTGTCAAAGCACAGCCCAGTGGACATTGGATATTTCTGTCCATGGAAGAAGCTGAAAAGAGAGAAGAGTCACAGACAGGAAACATAATTTTACAATTCACCATCGCTCAAGAGTCTGATAACTGATGGCTGTCCTTGAGGAGGATACCAACCCTTTGAAGAAGTCCTGTTTGCTGAGTTTTTCTGATTGCACCAGCTGGTGAAGTAACTGGCCCATGTGATCCCTGGTGATCTGACTCCTTTCCAGGGTGGACTCCACTCCCACTCGCACAAAAATAGGCAAGAGGTTCTGTACATTCAGTTCCTCTACACACTGCATGGCTTCCTGTTCAAATAACAGAAAAGCAGTAGTATTACTTCCATGATTGAGGCAGTATCGAGGCAGCAGAGCACAAGGCAGGCTCTTTCCAAGAGCCTGTCAAGTGTTCGAGGTTCTCTCACTCTGACCCTTCTGATGATGGGCGTAAGGAAGTGACGGCCATTAGAGTTTTATAAACTATATGTGCAGGCTTTGCTTCTTTCCTGGCCAGGAAATGCAAATGAACCCATGCTGCTTGATTAAAAAATAATAAATGCATGGTTACATATGCTGTGCTACTAGCAAAGGCCTCTTTTGCCTTATTTAGCACATCCCATCTCCTGAAGGAAGTGACCCTAATTCACTCTCCACATCTGATTTATTTAGCAAAAACAGAATCTCAATAAATAGGCCTTGAACCCAAGACTCTGCTAAGTATTTAATGACTATCCAGAATAAGACTTTTACAAGGGACTTTCCAGATATCCTAGCACAAGACTCATTTTAATATCACACACAACATCCAGTTTATTTAATTTACCTTAAAATCATTAATGTGCAGGAATTCATCAATAATAGATTTAGACTTTCTCTCCATTTCCTCCTCTGACAATGTAGGCTTTTCAGGTACTGGAGTCGTGGGAACATCTGGTTTAGCTGGTGGTAAGGAAAAAAGAGAGACAAGTGAGAAAGGGCACCTTTTCACCCAAGTGGGAGTACACATTCCCTTATGAACAGTAAAGTTTATTAAACACTTTAAATTCTGGATGGATGAGTATTAATCCTTGTTAAGAAGCTTCAGGATAATACAACAAAGAAAAGGTAAGGTGACAGCTCTCACTATTTAGCACTTGGTTTTTTACTATATATATATATATATATATATATATTTTTTTTTTTTTAATCACACATTTTTCATTAGTTAATGGTCTTGACAGTTAAGAAACAAGGGATATAGAGGTTGCAGACTTGCAATATAATAAATCTTTAGATGCAAGAGTAGTCATCATACAGTCAAAAGGACACACAAAAAGTACCCAGATGACAAAACATTGTGGGGGGAAAAGACCAATTACATCCTTTGGAGCATGGAAGTCTTCTTCCAGATCATATAAACTCTCAGAAATTCAGGCAACAGGTCAAAAGATTTTTATGAACTCTTAGGAGAAACTGCCAATTTGGGAAGAAATAACAATGAAGGCAGAGCAACCATGGTTGAGGGACCCTGGAGAGTAGCCACCAAAGGGGTCAACAATGAAGAAGGGAAGGAATAGCATTTCAGTACCTCCCACTCTCTGCTCCTTTCTACAGGATCTTATTCCACAGAAAATCTAGCACCTGACAAGGACTAGGGCCTTTACTTGTAACTAGGAGCAGCTGTTATGCCAATTGCTGTGGCAAATACTAATGACACTTCTCTCATTATGAGAGTTAGAATAAATGACAGTCTACAATTTTTTACTTCAAATTACATATTTTGATTCAATTTATCAAAATAAAGTCATATAAAATCAAATCAAATCACTCTGTGAGCTGAGATTAATAAAGTAGTGTTGGGACCAAAGACACCCCCCCCCCCATCACTGGATTCAGCTCACCCTACTGTATGTGGCTGTTGTTGTCACCCATCTGCTTAGTACAAGCAGGCCTGGTTTGAAGACACCCACCACTATCCAGGGAACCACAAGGTAAACTGAGGAGAGGGTGGAAGGCTGGATTTCCTGTTCTCTTTTGTCTGAAATTGTCATCTCTAGCCTTTCTATATGTATGCTGTATAAAACATGTATTTAGAGTGGCTATTCCATGTCGAGCAGATGGGCTGTAACACCACTCATGTACAATATGGTAAACTGAAGGCAATGGTACAAGGAGACTCCTGGCCTGTTTTACTGGAAGGCAAGCCTCATGGCTCACTGGAATATTTGGGAAGAAGAAGGGGAATCATAAGCTAAATGTTGGACAGGCAGAAAAAGCCAGTTACATGTTTTTGAAGACCCTGCCTGGTGTAAGGGTCCTCACTATCTTCAGTTATACTAAGCCTCTTTGGTTTCTTCCCCTCACCTTGCAGTGATGGTTTCAGATTCTGGGACCCTGATCCCTGTCTCTGCCACTCAGAGAAAACCCAGTGGCTCACCTGTCTCCCTCGTCTTACTGCGGTCCGCCTCTGTACTGCTCCTGTCCATGTCCATGCCCCCTGTTAACTGTTTCACAGTCTCAAGCATCTCTCTTCGCTGTTCTTCTTGGGACTGATTGTCTAACAGATCTTTGCTGCTGCTACCACGCAGGAAGGTGTTTGGACGAGATGTTGAAGAGGGAAGTGGTTTGTCATTCTTCTCCCTGCCCATGCTTCCTCGACTTCAATACAAAACAAAAAGAAAGGCTATGTCAAACTTTACAAGAGCAAATAATCATTTAGCTTTGTTAGCTGTTTAATGTCAATCCTCCAAAACCATGGAAAAAATTAAGTAATTCTCAGACACATAGGGCAGCTAGGTGGCGCAGTGGATAGAGCATCAGCCCTGGAGTCAGGAGTACCTGGGTTCAAATCCAGTCTCAAAAACTTAATAATTACCTAGCCACTTAACCCCATTTGCAAAAAAAAAAAACCCCAAAAACAAAGCAAAACAAAAAAAATTCTCAAGACACATAATTCAGACACTGAATGATTTCCAAATGCATGAAACTCAAAAGCAAAATAATCTTTATAGCATTCCAATATATGAGGTAAGAAAGTACTCCAGGAAACTTTAAGAAATAACAATGTTCATCATGAAAAAAACTTTTTTTTTACTTGTCTCAATTTTTAGAAGGTTTAAATGTCTATAAAAAGGACAGTAAGTTATAGAATGGAAGACACCTAAGGACTAGTTAGAAGCTGGTAGTCAGAGAACTAAAGCATGGTACCTTTAATAAGGACCTCACTTATGAGGTTATAGCTAGGAATTAGAGAGTAAGCAAAACTGTTCCTCTGAGCAATCAGATTAGACATGGTCATTCTACTACCTCCTTCCCTCAAGAAGACTTCCAGAGGTCCTCCAGAAACCTCCTTCTCTCTAAACAAGACAGATTCTGGATTGAGCAATCTAGTTTCCCAGTCCATAGAACATTAGGAGGAACAACCAACAGGCTGTTAAAGGAGCACTTTGACTGATGTAGAAAGCAGTTACAAAGCCTTGACAGTGACAGCATGCTCAGCCCCCAGGCCCGGTGGGCCTGCTGTACGACAGACAGACAACAGACAAGAGAAACAGGACATCACAGCTAATACTCAGTGGGATGAGTTAAGATGTGTTAATTATGCTTAGGATATTCTCTTTAAAAAGACAGTCCATACAGAGTATGTTTTAGAAATGGTCAAATGTAATCATGTTCTGGTGTTTAAAGGGGGAAAGTACTAGTATCTTCAATTTCACATACTGATGGCTAGAGGAGACATTAACTGCATGAACAGTTAGCAGAAAAGTAGAGGAGTTAGGAAGAGAAAAGGTAAAAAGAGACAGAGAAGGGGGCTCAATATAATTATGTTAACTGGAACTCCTAAGTTTGACAACATGGGACCTATAAAGGAAGGTGGTACTGACGGGATCCTGGGAATGTTCCTCTACTCTCCTCCTTGTAAACCCTGCCTTGCTGGCAAAATCTTTTAATAAAGATTTTATTTTTGGGCACTCCGGGCTGGCCCTTCCTTGGGCTTAACTGGATGGGGAGACTCAAGAAGCCAGGATAGGCTTCAAGCAGATAGGAAAAGGCCATGACACAAATGGGGGCTAGACTGTTCACTATTGCAATGGCTCTCCTTTTCCTAACTTCATAGACTCAGAATCTTGGTTTCAGTATCCCATTAGTTCCCAGAGCAGGCAGGATAGTTTTTCTTACCTAGTTAAGGCCCTGCGAGAGTCAAACTCTAAAGGGGTAGATGAAGTAGACACAGATGACACCGGAGGTTGCAGAGCAGAAAATCTGTTCAAACTAGTGGCACCTGATCGTAGGGAGTCTAGAAATGGTGAAAGATGTAGAAAAGAGAGACATTAGAAGGAATGCATACACGAGGAAAAGTGACATCGACAGTCATTACAAGCATTAAGTAACACTTTAAAAATGATTGGAGAGGACCAACAGTTTCCCTTTTTGAAAAACAGGCTTTACACATCTCCAAGTTTCTAGGAAGATTTATTTATCAATCAATCAATCAATCAATCAATCATTCTTTCAGGAGCTCTCTATGAACAAACACTAGGCCAGGTGCTGAGGGAGCAACAAGGAGAATTGGCAAATAGTTCATACTCTTCCTTGTTGAAGGGGAAGAAAATTGTGTCACATACACAAATATGCAATAACTATAAAATGTGGCACATATAGGTATCATAAAAGATAAAAGTTGTAAAAAAGCATTTGGTACATGGCCTGGCCTGGAGAAAGCTCTAGAGAAATGTTTATTTTCCTTCTGTTCTCCATAATATAGGAGCCAGGGGAGAGGATGATAGTTGGAAATATCTTTTTATCTGAGAAGGAAAGAATCAGTGAAGGCTTTCTGGAAAAGAAGGTTCGGATGGGATTTTCAAAGGTGGAATAGAGAGAGGGTGAAGAGAGGGAGGGTGTGTGAGGGGGTGTGTGTGTGTGTGTGTGTGTGTGTGTGTGTGTGTGTGTGTGTGTGTGTGTGTGTGTGGCACACAGACAGAGAGACAATGGATCTGAAATACATTTCTATTAACTCAGAGAATGTTAACTAGATCCCTGAGACTTAGGTGCCGATGAGCGTTGGGGAGTTGGAGAGGCCATGGTGGTAATGGCTAGGTTCACAAAAGAACACAAAAATGGAAGAAGGGGCACAATGATTTGTGAGGACTGAAGGGAAGGAATGAGATCTAAAACAGACTGTGAGAATGGAATGCGGAGGGTGTGACAACCTTCCCCAAATACCCTGACAATAGCCCAAGAGGATATATTGTATTGATTAACTTACAAGTCATGGGAATTATTGACTCCTCTTGGGGTGACTGAAGAGAATGTAAGAACCCTCCTAAATTCACCGCACTTACCAGTCTCACTTGCTTTTGCTCCCCCGCTGCTGCCTTTCCCCCAGCTGCCCAACTGGGCTTTAGGCACAAGTTGAATCTTCTCATCTATTGTGGGCTGGAACATAAAGGAGTTCAGTTGAATATGGATCACAGCCAACAGAAGGCAAGCCTATGGTCACTGAGGTGCAGGAAAGCCTACTTACAATTAACCTCCCCTGCCCCCCAGCCACATGTAACCACAATGAAGACAAATTCTCCCCCAAATGAACACTTTAGCTACTATTCCAAAGAATTGTTAAGACCCAAGAAAACAGAGAAAACAAAAATACGAGTTACCCAAAACACCAGATAAAGATACAGTTAAACAGTATATTCTACGTGAGGGGAAAGTGAGCATGCCATGAATGAGGACACAAGAAAGGAGAAGTATTGGAATCTTGGTGATGACAGGCCAAGAGTATCCCACCTTTCATCCTCTCACCAGATTTTGGGTGGATAGGTCTAGAGGTCTGAATACATATTTAGCATCAAGTTTTGGATAACAAAACTAGTAACCCATGATAATTATTGTCACTCACATTTTTACCATGGCATCACAGGTTCCATGGTCCAAGCCCATCATTTTACAGATGAGGAAACTAAGGCTCACAGAGGGGAAGTGACTTCCTAAGGTCCTATAAGGAGTCAGGGGCAAAGCATGAACTCTGTGGCCTCCTAACCCACAACTCTTTCCATCCATCCTGAGGATGGCACCTCTCTGGCACTATATGCTCAAATAGCTGTTGCCTGCCCTCCTGGCACATCCATGCTCTGAGCCATCCTCAACAGGGCTTTAGTAATAAACACAATACCTCCTTCCCCCTGTCCCTGCATTTCACAGAGAGAGGGGACTGAGGCCCAGAAAAGGAGCTGATTGAACCCACATCACACCACTGGCCCCCTGGCTCCATGTCAGAGGCTGCTCCATGACCCTTTGCTGCATTCCCATCTACAGCTGTCTACTGTGACTACTTTTCTGATGTCAAGAGTGCCAATTCCATTAAAGGAAAAATATTTTAACATGAATTCACAAGTCCTTGAGCACTGTTGAACCATCTCTATCCAGGGACTACATTATTAGTTTTAAAATTTAGAATTATGTTTTTCAATGTCCACTCTCTTTAATGCCTGAGCACGTCAAGGAAGAGACCTAGATTTCTTAAAAGTCAATGCCAAAGGAGTCTAAAGTGAGGCACCTCAGACCAGGTGGGCAAGGCTCTAAAGTGGGAGGTCTGTGACAGCTGCCTGTCATCAAGGGGGGGGGCATCCTGGCTAAGCTGGAGATCCTCATTCCTGTTGGGAGGGGTCACGTTTGGACACTCTCATATCCAATGAAGTTTTCTGCTTGGGCTTAAACCTTAAATACGAACCCTCAGCTAAGCAAAGAACCCTGGGATCCCAATAATTCACAAAGCATTTTCTTCCCAACTGCCCTTTGAAGGTGGGCCATGGAAGGTATTGTCCACATGTTATAGATGAAGAATCTGAGATTCTGAGAGATATAAAGCTACACAGAGCTAGTGAGTAGTGGGGCCAAGACTCAGGTCCAGGACTGTTTTTAATATATATCAAGATGCTTCTCATGGAAATGTCAGACTACTGAGAGGTGCATTAACTCCTCTGGGGTAATATGTTGACAGAGGTGCAGTTTGAAAACCCATGTCTTCCTGGCTTGGATGTTCTTTGCCTAGGCTATGGAAATAAGGTTTCTATAAAATAAGGTGCATTCAGAATGATTCCACAACACTTTCAAGACATGAGGCTCACCTTAGTGATTTTGAGGAATTTGGAGGGGTCCAGCACCCGGCTGTTCTTGGCCCCCTGCACAGTGTTCCACCCACCTTCATCCACTCTTTGAACACCTACAGAAACAGGTACAGAGTCACATCCCCACCAGAGCGCTATGCTGAGCAGATGGGGAACTTACAAAGGAGAGTCTAGACAGCGTGTGTAATAAAAAACACTGCTTTGATGGTTCCTTAGCACTTCATCAGCATGATGGAGCTGAGCCTTACAGTCACGTTTTAACACTCAAGATAGAGGTGTAAAGGAGCCTATCTACAGAGGCTCCCCAGGCCTAGATGGAGGCCACCTGCGTGCAGGCACAATAAAGATCAATACCAAATGTCCCCAAAATGAACACATTAGCTTTAGTTAAGCCCTTTTTTAAAGAAGAAATTAAAGAGCACCAATGAGTTCTCACTACCACATTGTTTCTAATGCTCCATGTTTGGTGTGCATATTTCCTTCTTAACTATTATAAATAATTAGATGATATTTATTTTCTCAATTCATATTCCAAAAACAAATCTCCTTAGGGTCTTTGCACCCAATTTCTGGTCCAAAGAACTATTCCAAATCTCTTTCCCATGCCTTCCTCCCAGATAAAATTCCTCTAAAACTGAGCTCTCAAATTTCATTAAAAATTACCTGGTCTTCTCTTTTCTTTGGTCATGAGCTGCTGGACCTTTCTTTGTTCTTCTTGCTCTTCAATTTTGGCCTCTTTATGAATCTGTTCAATAGTTTTGGGGCCTTGATCTGCCCTTCGGGACACCCAATTGCACTGTAAAGGGAGTAAAAGGAAAGAGATAAACCTTAAACAACTGAACTAGGAAAGCCAGGGTCTTGGTTCTAGTTCTAGTTCTGATTCTGTCGCTACAGACAACCCTAATTCTGGGTTGTACATAAAGTGAGGTGAGTATAAGTGAGTGAGGAAAGACCTTCTACAAAATATGCAGAAGGGGAAGCAACTGAGCAAAGGGAGAACCAAGAAAACATTGTACACATGAACAACAACACCGTGAGTTGGTCAACCTTGATGGATGCAGCTCCCCTGTGCAGTTCAAAGAGCTAGGACAACTACAGCAGACCGGCTATGGACATAGCTATCCTCAACCAGAGGAAGAAAAACCAACCCCCCCCCCAAATCCCCTACAGAATCTGAATGAACACTACATTCACTTTTTAAAACTTTCTCTAATTTTTTTCTTTCCTATCTCATAGTTTCCTTTTTCCCGTAACCCTAAATTCCTCAAAGAAAATGACTAATTTGTGAAACATGTTAAGCACAAACGTCCTTTTCCACCATCATTGTTGATGACAATAGATCATGATCAAAAATATAATAAATCTGTTTCATTTTGAGACATTTTCTCCTCATTGATCTGACTGCCCACTGAGGAGGGGAGGAGGTGGGAAGAAATTATGTAAATTAAAATTATGCATATGCATGGAGATGAATGTTGAAAAACTCTCATAACATGTAATTGGAAATAAACATGAATTTGGAATCCAAAGAGTTCACACTCAAAAAAGGGCGGGGAAGGAAAGTGGATCTCTGACCTTCCCATGGACCCTCTCTCTGCCAATGTAGATCATAATCCTTCATAAGCCTTCACATTCTCTGTGATTCTAGTCTGTCTTTCTGTAAACCCAGCCAACAGATCAGAAGCCTTTTTCTGGTTCTTTTAATAACTTGGGGCAATCAATACACCACTCAAGCTTGCATCTGTTACTGTCTTAATAAGTCTCAGTGAGGTCTCAATCCTCTGCTGATCAGTTATGTCCCCTTTATGCCATTTCTTGTTTATGAGTTACCCATCATTTGTTCCATGCTAGACTATGTCCTGTGGGTTCTTTGTAATTTGAATTACTATGAGATCATAGTTTACGACGAATCATGAGTAGCCATACAGAGTTTGCTAAAGAGATGGACTTTAAGGAGGCTTCAATGTACTGGGCAATTTCCTATAGATAATCCAGCTCAGTCTCCAGATCCTCACTTAACTGGAAGTTCAAAAATATTGTTACCTCCAGCATTGATTTCATCTCTGTGCAAATTAGATACACAAAACACTTTATAAACTTTAAAGGACCATATAAATATGAGCAATTATTTGATCAGATTCATCTGCTTTTGACAACTTCAACTTCTAGAATCATGGGGCTGGAAAAGACCTTACGACATCATCTAAATTTGACTCCCTGACTTTACAGATGAGGTAACAAGAAGCCCACAGAAGTTAAGTGATTTGCCTAAGATATTTATTTTCATAGCCACAGAGTAAGCATCAAAGATGGGATTTAAGCCTGGATCCTTGGAGCTTTCTCAAAGAGTATACCAAATATTGATGTAATGGAAAACAAATGTTTTCCACCATCATTGTTGATGAGAATAGATCATGATCAAAAATAATAACAAATCTGTTTCATTTTGAGACATTTTCTCCTCATTGATCTTAGAAAAAATAAGGTTAAGTCTTCCCTTAAGTTTTAAGATGTTCTTCCACAACAGGGTTACTGATGGACTTGTCCTTAATGATGGGAGTGTGCTGGGCTGCCCCACAGCTCTTCTTGTCAAGGAAGTTCAATATCTCATCAACAAGGCAGTTATTAGGTTCTTTTAGCTCTCCTGTTTTAGCAACTGTTCTACATTGGTTAAATTTTTTTAAAGAAATGCTAAAAGTTCTGTCCATTCATTTTTTTCCCCCAATCTTGTAAACCCTGTGAGGATGGATTGACTTTTAAAGTTGCACTGACCAATTAAGAAGTAATAAAAGAAATGATGTTAAAATGGATTATATGCCCAAGGCAAGTCAATAAATATCTGTGAAAGATAGCCAAGTTATAATTGTCTTGTTGAACAAAACATTCATGATACAAGGGTTGGAGTCTTCTGAATAGTTCATTAGTCTTGGCTACTTTAATTCATATATGTTCCCAAAACAATATTCTCTGTTGTCTTCTATGCTTACATGAACGTTTTCATCATCTGCTGAGTATCAAGATATGATTATTTAGCTTGGAGGATCCTAAATTCTTTAAAATTTTTTTTTATCTAAATTCTTTCTTATGTAGGATGACACATAAGTTGCATTTATATTCATGGTGGGTCTATGATGAGAGATGAACAAGCATCCTATGAATTGTTTCTTTAGATGCTTCGAGGCACATGACAAAATAAATTTCCTTAACACCTTTATTAAGCTATTTAGGTACAATATTCTCTCATGTAAGTTCAGCTCCTTTTTTTAATCGAAAACTTCGATATTTTTCTTCTTTTAACAATAAAAAGTTAAACCTGCAATTTCTTTCTGTTGACCTCAATTATGCAATCACAATAGTGTGTAAAAAGCTACTAATGTGGTAGTGAAAATTTAAATAATATATTACATAATCTAAATTCTTTCTGTGAATCTGGTTGGTGGTTGGGTTGGTTTGTTTTCTTTCTCTCCCAGGGGAGGTTTCAGGAATCTTACCAATTTCTCCAAACAAAATTTTTCAATTTGAAGAACTGTCTCCTTCCTTCTCTTTTCCTAGCTCCACTCTTTCCTTTTGATATCAAAAAGAAGGCTTTTCATGTTGACTAATAAGCATGTTGATGAGCTGGAGTGCTTCCAGAGAGGGACATCAAGATGGTGAAATGACTCAAGGTTATCTTATCGAAATACTTGCTCTAAGGAATTGGGTGTTATTTATCTTGGAGAAGAGAATACTTCCAGGGGAAATGAAATCGATATTAAGTATGAAGAAGAGATTCTTTTTCAAGTGTGAGTGAGACTGGTTTCTGAGAACTTTTACAACTCTGGGATTCACAAGGTTAACCTGGGGTGAGAGTGTTTTGGTGTTATTTCCTGGAAGAACTGAACTGCTTTAGATAAGCAAAGAGAAGATGAAAGAAGATTCTGAAAGAGCAGCATGGAACAGGAATGAAAGAGCCTGGACAAGGGAGGTGTGTGGGATGGGCAGATCAGACAGGAAATTGGAGAGATTCATGGGCAGCTGATAAATGGATAGAAATAAGGGTGAAGCACAAGGTCCTTTGGAAAGTGGTTTCTGGTCACTGGGAAGATGAAGTTTTAAGATTCTTACAATTCTCAGGATCCATGAACCTCCAACTAAGTCAAGAATAGAGCAAAAATAGATGCTTCAGGGACAGATCACATGAAGATAGGAAGTGCTGGTGACCTGGACAAAGGACTTTTTCAAACTGTTCCCCTTCATGCATGCACTTATGTCTCAGTCAATCGACAAAGCATTTTGAGGCACCTACAATGGACCAAGCTATGGTTCAAATGCTAAGAGCTAGGGATACTTTATTCTTTTAATGGGTACTTATTGATTCTTTTGTTTTCATGTCGCCTCCATTTCTCCCTGTATCCCTCTCTCTTCCCACTCCTGGCCGAGGTGCAAGGGCAGGTATTTCTAGCTCTTCTCTGAGGCCAAACTGTGGGCAAGATCTAGGCAGAGAGCAGACACTGGGTCTACTGGACTGAATGAATTGAAAGGACTGACTCTAGGGCTAGAAACAAAGAAAATATTTTATTGGAAGAAATAATTCTACAAATTTAGGGAATATGTGGGGAAAGGAGGGTAAAAAGATGGAAGAGATTTCAGAGTTAAGTGTTGACAGTGAGGGAATTACTGTAATTGACAATAGAAAAAGGAACAGGAAAACTTAAATTTCAAATATGGTTTTGTTTCTTTCTCCCTTAATTTTCAGCATATTTTTATTTTCCTAGATAAAAGAATACATAATTAAAAATAACATGCTATATTGTTTCTGAGCAATTACTATATCTATGAGAATGTGTTCCTAGAAGCAGTAAAGGGTTTGCTTTCCCACTCACCAGTCTTAGGTCGATAACATCCTGAAGCATGAAGCGGATCCTGGATGACGTTTTTCTCTCTTTCACGATTTTTTCCATCTGATTAAAATACTGGTCCATACGAGGCTGTTAGAAATAGAATCATCAGTTATCTCTAGGGATGCCAAGTGAATCCTTTCATAACCCTGATGCTCCAACACTAGAAAATAAGTATCCACTGCTAACTGCATGGTCACCATCAAACTCAGAGGAACTCTTGCTACTATGTTTGGAGGCAGGTCAAAGCTATTATAACTCCAGAGCTGGAGGAAAACTTAGACATCATCTGGTCCATCCCCTCATTTGACAGGTGAGGTAACTAAGACCCTGAGAAGGGAAGGGATTTGCCCAATGTCACACACTGTGCTCTACTGTCTCTTTATGCACTGACTCAATATTGAGAAATGACATTCTCTATGTCTTGTAAATCAAAGGATCCATGGATCTCCCTAGGCCCCAAAGATACTGTGGTATTGAGAAGCCTTGCTTAAATGCCCCCAAAGACAACTCTCTGAGACCCATCAACTGTAGCCTTGTCCTTTACAGGTCCTCTCAAACATGAGGGAATGCTCACGGGTACTTATGCATATGACATGAAGGCTTCTATGGTCCACTGAAAAGGAAAAGGCCATTTCTTATAGCACCATATTACAAATCATTCAGACCAGACCCTGACTGATGGGTACTTCCTCCTCAGTTTCCAGTTCTCTGCCAACTTGAGAGATACCATCTTGGCACCTACAGGTCTTTTTCATTTTCTCTATTTGGGGCACAAGCCTTGCAGAAATTTTTCTTTGTCAGAGTCTGCTCATGTTAATGAACTTTTGGTGGTAGGTTCAAATTGCTTTAGAAGAACTGAGAGAATAACTGATAGAATAAAAACAACACTAAAAATGAACAGTATTTTAAAGTTTTTAAGAGCTCTGATCAATGCCATGACAGCCAAGACTTCAGTGAACCCATGATATTAAGCCCACTGCCCATCTCTAGACACAAGAGGAGAGGGATTCAAGACACAGAACAAAAGAATAATTTTTTTTGATGTAGATAATATACACATCTCTATGGCCTGCTTGCATATTTGTTATGAGGGTTTTGTTTAGAGAGGGAAAGGAGAAAAAAATGTTTTTTAATTTCAAATATTTAATTAAAAAAAGAAAAATGAGTATAAATTATCAAATATATTGTGGAAAGACTCCTTGGGTGGGGAAGAAATCCCATATCCTACTGTTAAGTCACAGCTCTTCCTTTACCTTTGCTTTCTCAAAATCTAAGTCTTTGCCAATTGTGGTAAGCAGGCGACAGAGGCACTCCAGGGACTCTTCATCATGGTTTTTTAGCAGTTTCACTACACAGTCATGCATGATGGCCTCTGTTAGCATTTTGAGTTTAAAAAGCTCTCCAATGAACTTGATGTTGCCAATGGATCTTCGCCGGGCTTTGTCCTTGGCTTCCTCTAGTTCATCATGAAGTCTCGTCTTCTCCTCTGGCTAGAGTAGGATGACAGAGATTTTGACAAGGGAAGCCACAATGAATTATTAGAACTTAAACTTGGGGCTAAGAGCCTTTGGGCTGCAAACCTTCTGTACTTACAGCTGAAATGAATAAACAAGGTTATTAAATTCAGTCAAATTGTGTAAAATGTTGAAAGTTACAATGGGCTTAATAGATCATCTGCTTCATTCTCTTACTTCAATCAGGATGCTTGATGGGTTCATCTACCCTTAAAGAAATCAAGAAGCAAACACTACATACTTGGATGTCCTTTCCACTTTTGGACACTTGAAATGTTTATAAAATTCTTCCTCATACTAACATGTGATATCTACCCCTCCCCCCCTGCCCCCCACGATTTCCTGGCTCTCATCCTGCACTTTGGAACTCAACAGAGTCTAATTCCTTTTCTCTAAGACAGGTCTTTAGAGAATTGAATAGGACAATTACATTCATGCTAAATCTCCTCATAAAATATTAGTGTTATGTCCACAACCCAGACAGGTAGGGGGTCCATTCCCCACACAGAGCACAGACATACAGGCCAAGCTGTTCTTATCTGCAGCAATGCTTACCGCAGTGGCTGCTTCCAGTTCCTTCTGCTTCTTTTCAAAGACATCATCATCTGCTTTATCTTTTTCAAACTCTTTCTGACAGCGGTTCAGGAGCAGTTTTCGGAAGTTCACCGTGTTCCCGGGCTTGTCGGCCATGGGCACTTTTAGCTGTATTCAGAAAGGGAAGTGTACAAAGTGGCACGGTTATTTCAAGAGCCAACAAGACCAGCTTTCCAAAGAACATTTTCTATTGTCAAGGCTATAAACAATTCCCAGGACCTGACTGGGTACAAGCTAAGAATCTTGACAAAAACATCATTGTCATCACAGTTAGACACATATCTGAATTTAGCTGTTAGAATTTCTTTGCATTTTATCCAAACAATAATGGACTCTTCTTTCTCATCAATGATTCCCTGCTGCTTTGCTTCTGATGTCCCTAAATTTTTAAATCAATAAGAACCAACCAGAACTTTAAAATTTTGCACCTTGATCATAGATCATAAAGTCTCTAAGCAGAAAATACAGAAGAATAATTAAGTCTTCCTATATACAGGAAAACTTCATCTAGGTGAGAATCTTCTTCTGAGATCAAATGGTAAGAGGTCAAAACCAGAACTGAAACGCACTGAGCAATTTCTGGGAATGCCAGCTTACATTCAACACTTTATGTCTGATCATCTTTTCTAGTCCAAATAAAAATTGCTTCATTGGGGGATCAAGGTAGTTCTGCAGAAGAATGTCTTCGTTCATAAGTGAGGCCATAATTGTATTAGATGCTTAACAAAGTTTATAGTTCAAACTTAAGTTATTAAACAAGAGAATGGCATGGAGTACACCATCTTCAATCTCAACCCCAAAGTGCAATGCTAAATAATTGTTTTTGCACAACCATAAGAAAATGACCACATGAAAAGGAATTTTTCTAACTGTTTAAAATCATCAGAAGGGCAACCTAAATGGGTGTTGGAAAAAACTGACCACTACTCTACTCCTGAATGATGACCAAAATCCCATGACACTTAATAACAACATGGTCATTATACCTTTACTCTATATAAAATATACATAATTGTTCATAGATGGTGATAAAGGCGAAGATAGGAATCAGGACAGGAACTGAATCAGAGCTCCCAGATGACAGAATCCCCTCTGTCTCAGCCAATGCAGCCTAGCATCTTCACTGTACCTTCCAGTAAGAGGGAAAGCTGGGCATTGAGAGCTTCAGGACTTGCCTGTAATCTCCCAGTCTCTGGTTGATTATCTACTATGCCATCTAGCTTGTATGCTGTCAGACTAGCTGCCTTCAACCATCTCAAGGAATGGCCTAAAGGAGGCTACCTGAGGACAGGCACTTAATACTTGACTAATGGAGTTTGAACAAAGTTCAAGGACTATTTCCTTTAATTTAGAAAAAAAAGATTATCTTATTGTGTGATCTTCTTATCTCTTAGACTTTTTGTCTCTTCCTGAAGGATAAGATTTCTCTCATCACACCCAATTTGAATCAATGTACAACATGGAAACAAAGTAAAGACTGACAGATTACTTTCCATGGGTGGGGGGGAATTGTAAAACTCAAATAATATCTTTAATAAAAAAAAAACTTGCTTAAGCTAAATACTTGAGAAACTGCTTGGTGTTACAGCGCTGAACTGTTAGTCAGGAGTCCAAAAGCTCCAATTCTACCTCAAAATTCTTTGCTAGTTTTGTGACCCTGAGCAATAGATAGATAGATAGATAATAGATAGATAGATAGATAGATAATATCACTGAGTCTTAGTTTCCTCATTTGTAAAAATGGAGATAACAACAGCACCTTCCCCCAGCTGAAGGTCAAATATATGGAAAATGTACAGCATAACTGCTAGCATATTATCATCATCATGAGTCACATTTTATTTCTCACAATTATCCATAAATCCCATGATATGTTGCAGCTGACTTTCTTTGTTAAGTGATACACAGTCGACCAACTTTGGCTGGCTTGCTTGAGAGGTTCCTGAAACTCCAACGCACAACATTTGGGGCCCTCTGCTGCTGACCTAACCTTAAAGATCCACCAGCCAGGCTAGGGATGAACTTTCTCGGGAGAGATGACAAGAGTGTGAGCCTGCTGAAGCAAAGGGGGAGCAGTCACGAGGGGCCCCAAGTTCCACCTACCTACAGAGGAAGAGCAGGGAAGAGAAGTCAAGTCACTCGGAGGCCAGTGAGTGAAGCCATATGAGAGGGCCATGAGCACCACCAGAGAGCCACGGGAGAGCCCCACTGTTTGAGTTCTGACCTGGGCTTGTTGGTAGCATTCACACATCAAAAATGCCCTACCTGGCCAGAGATTTTTTTTGTTATAGTTTTGGTTTTGGGCAATGAAGTTTGAGTGGCTTGCCCAAGGCCACACAGCTAGGCAATTATTAAGTGTCTGAGTCTGTATTTGAACTCAGGTCCTCCTGACTCCAGGGCAGGTACTCTATCCACTACACCACCTAGCTGCCCCCAGGAGAGTTCTTACAGGACAACCAGAAATAGGGGCTGAGGATACAGTCTATCAGCACTGAACCAAAATTCTCAAGAGCATGAAGGGCCATGGGAATGTACAGGCTTCGGTTGCATGACCTTTGGGAAGTCACTCCCGTCCAGGTTATAAGCCTCCATATAAAGTAAGACTGGACTCGTTTGTCCCTAAAGGTTATTTTTTAGTACTTTACGAATATAATAGGGATGGAAAATGCCACCCACATTCGTAGAAAAAACTATGCAGGGGAAGCTAAGTGGCACAGTGGATAGAGCACTGGTCCTGGAGTCAGGAGGACCTGAGTTCAAATACAGACTCAGACATGTAAAAATTACCTAGCTGTGTGGCCTTGGGTAAGTCACTTAACCCCACTGCCTTGCAAAAAACAAAACAGAAAACAGAAAACACATCAGAAATACTTCTAGGTCCTTGAACTGGCTCAACGTTGTTTAACTGTGGCTAAGTCAACTAACTTCTGCTGCTTCTTTAATCCAAGAGCTGTAGTGAGTTTCCAAAGAGATAACTGATAGCGATTTTATGCAGTCCCCCTGTGGGTTTATTTAAATGCTTTAATAAATAAAGTGGAGCTACCACAGAGCTCTCACTTACAATGGCAAAGTAAAGTATATTATTGTCTATTGTTTCAATAACTTTTAAAAGTAAGATTGGAGGGTGGCTAGGTTGCATAGTGGATAGAGCACTGGCCCTGGAGTCAGGAGTACCTGAGTTCAAATCAAGCTCAGACACTTAATAATGACCTAGCTGTGTAGCCTTGGGCAAGCCACTTAACCCCATTTGCCTTGCAAAATCCTTTAAAAGAAAAAGATTGGACAATCCTAATGGAAGCTATCAGGTGAGCAATAATATGGGAGAGAAGTAAAAGCCTGGTGCCAAGCTAGAGAAGAGAACAGGTTAAAATATCAAATTGAAGGAGAGAACAGAGGGGCATTCTTTCAGCAAAGGTGATAAACAAAAGGACAGAACAGTAAAAATCGGGAATACCTAAAAGATGTCATCACATGAATAGGTTAAGGAACAGACCAATTTCACATGTATACATAGAATTGAAGAGACCATTTGTTGCCACAGGACCTTGTCAGCCACATATCCACACATGGGTAGAAACACACCAATACTAGCTGATTTAACTCAAGGACAGGTATGATGACACAGACATCTCCAAAAATACTGCCCAAGTTTGAGCACAAAATCTATTTTAAAGACTATCATCTATACCTGTGGCCAGCTGAGTCAAGAGACAAGGGATCTTTCATGAACTAATATTAAGGAAACATCTTTCTTCTTCAGAGATAAGATTACTACATTCAAAATAAGCACATTAGCCTCTTTGCTCAGAAGTCATCAGGACAATAAAATAAGCCAAGTCTGAGACCCACGAGATTTGGTTAGCCAGACAGTCAAACAGCAAAGGTGACTTGTTGGACACTAGAAATGAAAAGTGGATTGCAACTATCTGCTTGTATGACAAGCAGAAGTTTGTATGTAGATCATTATTCATAAAACCAACTGCGAACATTAGTTTGTTTAACTGGGGGAAAATTTGATAGAATTCTTTTTCTTGAGGGAAAAGGTATGATTGTTATTAGGGAATTTAAAAAAAAGCTGTTTGGTGAGTTTTCTCGACTAAAGAACAGTCAGCATTCTTGTAACTGCTCAAAGCACACCACACCTCTTGTTAGAAGGTGCGTCAATTCTCTCACTGGCCGCCCTGCTTGGTGACCGTGGGCATCTGGGATGTCCACATCAAGTCACCACTGCCGATGAGGCAGCAGCACAGGCAAGCACTGCTATTGGTCAACATACTGGAGTAGACAACTTACTCTCAAATATCACCAGCAAAAGGGGGAAGATAACAGCTTGAGGAGCTGATAATGTTAAGAGTCTCAGTCATTGTTATCAATTGTCCAATTTGGAGGGTCATTGGCAGGTTCTGAGGAAATGGTCCATTTCCAGAAGGAAAATGGTCAGAAAGGAGTTGGAATAAGGTTAGAGGTCCCTTCTGATCCTAAGACTGTGGTGGTCCTGAGTGAGAAGCAGTTCAGCATCTGTGGTCTGAGGGAAGCACCATGGTCACCTAACAGCCATACTGGGAGACAAACGGGGCAGACCATAGGGTTCCACCCTGGGAGACAAGACCTGGACATGTTCCCAAAGAAGAGAAGAGACAAGAGCAGGGAGCCTATAAAAGAGAACCCATCATTCTCGCCATGCCAGCTTCTTATGTGTGGAGAAAAGTCTTACAATGTATGAAAGAACAGCATCTTGGAACAACCAATGGATCACAGCAAGAATTAGAACACATCCAAAGCATTGGAAGAACTCAAACTTCTAGGTCCTTGGGAGCACACAGACCCGTCAGGGGAACAAGTGGATTTTGTAAATTTGTCACCATCACGAGCACAATGAAGACAACAAAATCTATGTTGACTCAAGTCAAGCGAGACATTGGAGTCATCAATATTCTCAAAAGCTTAATTCAGGAAGGGCCATTCATCTTGTGCTGGATGTTTAGCTGTTCACTTTTCTTAAGACAACCCAATTCTGCCTTATTCTCCTCTAAGTGATTGATTCTCCCAAGGTGGGAAATGAGTTCCTCCCTCATCCTGGCTGCTTCCTTCTAGAGGCAGTCAAAACAGAATAGTGCATAATCTGATGAGAGACACAGGGAGAGAGTAGGCCATGACAAGATTCACTAAAAGGGAATCAAAATCACAAAAGGGAACCTCACCACTTTCTATGAAATGGGTCTTACTGTTTTCCCCATTCCCCTTCTGGCTGCCAAGAATGTATTCATGTTGGCAGTGTTTCTTGAGTTCAGAGTTTTTTGTGTCACTACTTTATTCTCCCACTTCCCCAATGATTGTGATCTTTTTCTCATCTTGCTTTGATTTCTATCAAGTTTTGAAGAAAGTATGGGTTTTATAACAAGGGGCAACTTAGTGCTTGAGGCCTCCCTGTCTCTCATGAGATTTCCCACATCTAATGTAATTACTCTTACCACAACAGGAATAAAAAGGTAGGTGAATGCTGGGGACACCAAGGTGCAAACTCATAGCCTGGAACAAATTCTGTATCTGATATGAAACTCGGGGAGAATTCTGATCCCTGCTTCAAAAAACCATCACAGATATAAAACTGCTGGTACATTTTCTGCACAATGTTGTCATGGTGGGAATGGTACCTTTTCTGTTTAAAAGATGTCCAAAACCTCTGGCAATTTAAATCACAACAGAGGAATCTGTTTATGTTTTGGGATTTGGGGGTTGTCTGGAATACCTGGTCATGAAGTCCTGCAGGAGGACTGGCTATAAATGATGGACCATTATGGAACCCTTGCATTCTTTGAGATTCTATCATTATTCTTTACTGAATGGGTAGAAACAATAGGGTACCCAGGGAGGCTCCTGGCATTATTATGATGTTGGGATCAATGTACAGTGTGTCTTGATATAGCTGATGAAACTGATACCAGCTCTTAAGGCTCTACCACCAGCCAAGTCCAAAAAGTCTGGGAAGGAGATGGCTCTCAATGTACACATCTCACCCTGCTTTTGAGTTACTGCAATTGTGCTTTGCTTGAGGAGCAGAGAGCCTTCTTTGACACAGTCCTGTGTTAATGTCTCCTATGCCTCACAACCAGTTTGAAAGTTCTTCAAAGAGATAGTGAGTGTTCTTGTATTACTTTTCCTGACCCCCATGAGGCAGGCTTTCCTCAGATGAGTTTTCTGTAAAATAGTCTCTAATTGACCACAGTCTCTGGTACTCAACACAAATTGCTTTTGTGTATTTACTATATGTTGCTCAATAGTGAAAAACACAATGAGAGATCATGATAATTAAGCCAAATGACAAGAAGCAACTAGCTTAGTAACCTTATAGTACTAAACAGTTTTGTGAATGTGGACCAGAAAAGACCAATAGGGACAGCAGTTGCCTTAGATCTAGGAGCATGGAAATCTAGTTACAAAGGTTGAAAGGTAATAATTAGTTGTGTTGATAAAAACAAAAGAGCACGGCAAAGGAGCGGAAAGCAAGACCTGAAGGACTGTGGAGATTTGTAATGAGGGAGAGAGATTACATTACTATATAAACCAGGGGTTCTTCATCTGGGGGCTGTGGACTTATTTTAAAAAACTTTTTGCTAATTGCTTTTCAATAGAACTGGTTTCCTTTGTAATCATATGGATTTTATTTTCTACATTTAACAGAATAATCCCAAGAAGGGATCCAGAATCTTCACCAGCCTAATGATCAAAAAGGCTCAGAACTTCAGATTTAAACAATCCCGCACACTTTCAATCACAGAATGATCACCAGAACCACATTTAATAATTAAGTTTGGGTTCTTTTGTTACACTATGTTACACTATGAGTACTCATCCATACCCCACACCAAGGGAAATGTGATGGACTCTAGGCAATATGGGGACTAATACTTTTTCTAAGTTTGGTAGCAATTTAAAAATTTATAAATACATGCATACACACCATGTCCAAAAAAATGAAGGTTCTGTTTTATAACAGGAAAGCACAAAAGTTCAATGAAAATCCTAAAAATATACTCTCTTTCAATAGCCCCATGAACATATCCTGGGGGGAATGTCTACGGGGGGGGGGGGGGGGAGGAGAATAGACTGCTTAGGGATTTAGTTTTACTCCTTCCTCTTTTTCTTACCGTTACTAGACACCGACACATGTTGGCATAAGCCACAGAGAAGCTGGGTTCATCAATAGCTTTCTCAAAGACCAGGTCAATAACTCCTTTCAGTCGTTCCTCTGTGTCAACAGTGAGTTCTGCTACCTGCTTCATCAGCTGATTGAACATCTGTGGTGTCAATTTATTTAAGATGCTCCGAACCTTTCGGAAAAGCTCCTATAGAGATTATAAAAAGAAAAAAATCCACAACAATTCATGAAGCTATGTATATTTTATGAAAAACTAGTCAAGATTAAATAGTTTTAAAGTCCAAGACCACATACTTGTAATGAGTTTTATTTTTCTTGGCTTTCTCAATTGTGAATTTGGAATTAAAAATAAAATAAAACTGCAATAAAAATATTAAGTTCAACATCCAATATTATTAACAACATATATTGATTAGAAAAGCAAGCAAATTAATTTTGTAAATCTCTGGGGATAAAGCTGAGTTTAGGGGAGAAAGACACCTGTCTCAGTCTATATAAAAATTTCTAATAATCAGTTATTTTATAAGTAAGTACATTTTCTGTTTCAGGAAAGATTCAAACAGAGACCAGACACTACAGAGTAGAGTTTCATGCATGGGACAGAAGGTAAAGACTCCATGACTTCTATTATACCTTCCTTTTATTTGGCAACCAAGTTCATGACTGTTAATCTTTGTAATGTCTAACAATGTTACTAAAAATCTGTTTTTGGAACAAAGAGCACAGGATGTCCCTATCTTACTTGGGAAGAGGCAATACTTTTCACGTGAAGTCTACAACCATTGAGCTTTACCTAGGAACTGCAGTGAGAAAAACAAGAAGTCTTGGTTCAAATTCCTTTGTCAATGAGAATACATGAAT